>NW_008240042.1:920282-930040 GCF_000691975.1 Corvus brachyrhynchos
CTCGCACGGGCCTGGGCTGGGCCAGCGAGAGGGGATCGGCTGCGGCCGGGGCGACCCTGCACAGATCCCTGTCCCGCAGAGTCACAGCGTCACTTAGGTTGGAAGAGATCGCAGGGATCATCGAGTCCAACCACGTCCAGTCTTTCCTTAAACACATCCAGCGAGGGCGACTCCACCACCTCCCTGGGCAGCCCATTCCAATGTCTAGTCACCCTTTCTGTGAAGAAATTCTTCCTAATTTCACAGAATCGCGGAATTTCCTGAGTTGGAAGGGACCCACAAGGATCATCGAGTCCAACTCCTGGCCCTGCACAGGTCCAGGCTCACCCTCCCCTGGCGCAGCTTTAGACCCTCCCGTCCTGTCGCTGGCTGCTGGGAGAAGAGCCCGACCCCACCTGGCTGCAGCTTCCTTTCAGGCCCTGGATCCGGCAGGTGGAAGCCCGCGGGCCGGGACAGCCAGGCTGTGCCTGCAGCTGCTGCCCATGGGCTGCCCAAGAGGCCTCTGGAAGCAGCAGTGATGCCCTTAAGGAAAAACTATCTGAAAGATTTAAAGCACAGTTGGGTGCACTGCTCGCAGGCAGCTGCTTCCATGAGGCAAGCCCTGCTGCCTCCTGACGTGACGCGTGTCCAATCAGCAATTTAAAGGGATCATTTGCTCCACGCTGTGGTACTGCCAGTCTCTGACCTTTGATGCAATTTAGCGAATCAGATGGCTCTGATTACAAAAACCTTTGAAACATGCCATCCATTCCACCTCCTGCTGTCTGCCAGAGAACAAAGTACTCGAAAACAGACACCTGAAGAGGAAAATGAGAGCAAACACAATTTCCACAGGAGCTTAAGGAGGTCAATGTCAAGTTTGTCCTATATATTTGTGAGGTAAGGAAGCTTTTGTTTTGTTGGAGTGGGGTTTTTGGTTGCTGCAAAACCCAGTTACTTCTGGCCAGAAAAGCAGCAATAAAACCTCTCAGAGCTCTCACTGTACAGCTCTACTTGTAGAAGGGATTAGGTGAGCATGGCAGCACCTACCAGATTGTTCTGGTTTCCAGATGTGTGGTGTCCCACTCAGCATTTAGAATGACATTTGAGCCTGTGAGTCTTTCAGGGATAGCAACAGTGTCATCTGTCACTGCAGGTTGTTCTCTGGTTCCCATTTGTTCTCAGTGAGACAGGAAAAACAAAGCTGTCCTGCCAAATTCCCTGGCATTGGGCAGAGAGCAGCAGTCCTCCTGAGCACAAAGGATTCATCCAGGAGTGTATCCAGGCTGGCATAGTGAATTACTGAGAACAAAACCAGCATATTATCTGTAAAACAGGTATTGCTATTTACAGAGCAGGACCAGTGGGGTCTTCCCAGAAGTGTCAGGGTCCTACATGATATGGAGGCACAAGTGCTGGGAGACACTCTTTGCTCCACAGAGTTGGCAGTGAAAGGCCAGTATGAAAATGATAAATGTTTCATGTTGAGGCCTTACGTGCAGTAGAACTGCTCTTATCTTTCTGAGGCTTTGGAAAGCAAGTGGGAGGCATCTGGAGACGCAGCAGGAAAAAATGAGGCAGCGAGCATAAGAATAGCTTTGTGAGAAGGCAGCAGGCTTGAACGCAAGGCCAGGGCTCAATGGCAAGAACGCACAGAGGAACAGGTCAGGGCACAGGGCAGGCAGGATGGGCTACAGTGCAGCATTTGGTACTTTGAGGAACCTCTGAGCACTTGGAGGAGGCAAAAAAATTCAGGAACAGGAAAGGCAGGAACTTGTACTAAACAATATTTGGTTTTGACTGCAAACAGTTAATTTGGACTTTCCCCTCACATGTTTTTTTCCCTGAAGGGTGAGTTAAGTTTTCTAGATGCTAGCTCTCCTAACAAGGAATTTTTGCTCCTGCAAGGTTCTCTCTTTCTCTCTTCTGTCTTACTCCCTCTGGTTTTGCTGCTTCATCATGGTCCTGACCTTTCCCTCCACTGCTGCCTATTTTACTTTCCTTTGTTCTCCATTCATGATTTGCACATATTTTCCTGTGATTATTTCTCTACTGCTGCCTCTTCCCTTTTTCACTCATCTTTCTTTCCTGCATGCTTCCATCTTCAGATTCTAAACCCCTAATCTGGGACTGTCTTGTGTGACTGGAAAACAAACCAAACTCCTGGGGGCAGGGGCAGGTTGGTTGTCCATGTGCTGTCCTGCCCCGTGTTGTAACTGAACACACATCAGCTGGGACGGGGAAAAGAAATGCCCATTGTAATATCGATGTATCAGATCACAGACCAAGCTATAAATGCAGGGCAAGCTGTTTCTGAACCCTGTGCTCTTCTCACCAGCACATGACGTTAAAGGTGGGAGAATTTACTTGTAGACCATGCTTTCTCCCCTCATAAGTGAAGAATTTTTCCTTATGGTATGCTCCTGGCTAACTATCTGTCTGTACAATCTAGGTCTGCTAGCAGATCAGAAGAGACCAGGAAATATCCTGTGGCTGTGATGAAGTAGCTACTATTTGAACACCAACTTTCAAATAATTGGCACCAGTTGTAATTTCTCACAGCACTTCTCAAAGGCAGCCCTTCAATATCAGGTGAGCTACTGTGGGAAAGGCCACCCCTGCCGTGGCCATTTGGCTGCCTGTGCTTGTGGACAGCTCTGGATAGTCCAGCTTTCATTGGGGATATTGGTGATGGGAGAAGAGCTGCAGAAAACCATATTGAGGACCTCTTTTCCTTGGAGCAGGTGCCAAATTTAAGTTCAGGCTCTTGCCTTAGCTATGCTGTGGGCGTGCCCATGCCTGGCCTTGTATTTCACTGATCCTGTGCTTCCCTGGCTGACGGATCTTCTGTCTTGATCTCAAACCTGGCTTGTCTCTATGGTCAGGCTTGGTGGTCCTTCGACTGCAGCTGTTGCTGTTTCCAACTGGCCTGGCTCTCCTTGTTCAGGTGCCATGGAGCTGTCAGTGAGGTCCCTGCCTGCCTCACCATCCCACTTATCCCCAGCCCAGGTGGAGCAGCCATGCTTCTCCTTGCTGACACACAGTCCTCAGGATGTGGGTGAAAAGCAGCTTTCTTCTTCCAGGGAAATGTGCTTTTTGGCACTCTTGTCAGGTATTTCCCTTGCATAAATAATCACCGAATCATAAATCATAAATAAACACTGAAACATGACTAAGCTAGCTAATAGACATTTTGTTTGGAAACATTAAATAAAAAAGTGAAACCATATTGGTTTTGACACTGCTCAAATGATGTGCAACACCTAATTCTCAAGCTCATGCTCTATACTTACATGGGTGATGTGACAACCCTTCTGTGCTCAGACTTTGGGACATGGTAATTTTCTTTCCTCTGGTTATCTTACTCCATAAGTTTCTGTCTCATTTGGGACTCATGACTTACACAGAGACAGAAGATGTTCTGAAACAGGAGGGCTGTGGTGTAACTTAGGCACATTCCCAGGACTGCCCAGATCCAACTGCTGGCTCTGAACCAGTTCTCACTCGTAGGAAAGGTGGGAGTCAGATGTACCTCTGCTCCCACAGGATTCCTCTCGATTCAGATGACATGGCTTGCTTCTGTCCTGGTGAAGATGGAAATAAACTCCTGTACCTAAACACTGTGCTGGGAAGGTCAGATCAAAAGCATGCCTACAGGATTGGCTGTTGTCATTAAAACCAAAGTCAGCTTTCATTCCTTGGTGATCCCAGGTGTGGTGGGTTGACCCTGAGCAGCCACCAAGTGAAGCCACTGTCACTTGCCCTCCTCAGCAAGCAGTGCCAGCACTGCTCAGCAGTAGCCAAACCACTGCTGTGTTTTCAACACCACTCCTGCTACAAATACAAACCACAGCACTGAGGGCTGCTATGAGAAAGTTAACTAACCCGACACACTGCATTTTCTGAAAGTAAAAGAAAATGGTGGATTTGTTTATCCTGACACTTTAAATGGCTTTTGAGTATTCAAGCAGTTTATTTGGAAACAGAAAAAAAAATCTTTGGCTGAGCTTTTTGTGCCCCTAGTGAAGAATATGTCTCCTTAAATGCAGGAAAAAGTGAGTTAGAACAGAATTTTCCTAACCCTTCCCATTGTGCCTTTGGCATTCTCCAGTTACAGCATGTTTGTTGGGGTCTCCTCCCCTGCCGTGTAGCCCTGGGAGAGGGGCCCTGAGGGCACAGACACGGGGTTTCCCTGCCCCTGCTCAGCCTCGTTCCCATTGGTTGGTTTGTGTTCCCTGCGCGGGCAGAAGGACCCTTGGTCCCGTGACTGTGACAGTTCCTGGGCAGAGCTCCGGCCATGCGGCTGGAGAAATAAACATCTCTGAAACAGCTATCAAGAATCTGTTTGTCCATATATATTTCCTTTCCACAGGACTCCTGGTTTGGTATATGCGTGTTACAGTATCCGCACTGCAACACATGTTAGCTGTGTAAGTTGAATTTCTCCTTAAACTTTTCCAACCTAAGTGATTGTATGATTCTATTAGGAAGTATCATAAGTTAGAAGCTGTGATACTTCAAAAGATGAGGATGCCATACATGATAACTTTGCATTAGGAATATGCAGTCGAAAGATCTGATTTTTGGGATGGCTGCACAGTAGCACAGCTGATTTTGTTTCAGTGACAGAGCTTCAGTTTTACAAAGATAATATTCCAGATCAGAATTCACTTGTCTGCCTGCTGAGAAGAACCATGTGGCTATTTCTGACTTAATGATTGAAGAATATTCCTAATGATCTTTGAAGAGCTGTTGTAATTTGACAGCAGGAAGTGATGCTGGCTTTTGAATAAATAGCAAATATTTTAAAGCAGGCTTTTAAGTGGTTTCCTTGGCAACCACTCTTCTTTGGAGATCCACGCATGCTATTAAATATCCCGCTGGATTCGGATCAGCCTTCCAATATTAACGGCTCTTGTTTCCAGCACTGCCAGGTTATGCGCAGTTCCTCACTGTCCAACAGCCCTGGAGCACAGAGGACGCTCGCTGCCTGCCAGCCTTTTTTCCAGACGAACAAGGACACACCTCTTGGTAGTGAATAGCCAGAGATCTGCCAGGATGAACCCCTGGGAGAGGGGCCCTGAGGGCACAGACACGGGGTTTCCCTGTCCCTGCTCAGCCTCGTTCCCATTGGTTGGTTTGTGTTCCCTGCGCGGGCAGAAGGACCCTTGGTCCCGTGACTGTGACAGTTCCTGGGCAGAGCTCCGGCCATGCGGCTGGAGAAATAAACATCTCTGAAACAGCTATCAAGAATCTGTTTGTCCATATATATTTCCTTTCCACAGGACTCCTGGTTTGGTATATGCGTGTTACAGTATCCGCACTGCAACACATGTTAGCTGTGTAAGTTGAATTTCTCCTTAAACTTTTCCAACCTAAGTGATTGTATGATTCTATTAGGAAGTATCATAAGTTAGAAGCTGTGATACTTCAAAAGATGAGGATGCCATACATGATAACTTTGCATTAGGAATATGTAGTCGAAAGATCTGATTTTTGGGATGGCTGCACAGTAGCACAGCTGATTTTGTTTCAGTGACAGAGCTTCAGTTTTACAAAGATAATATTCCAGATCAGAATTCACTTGTCTGCCTGCTGAGAAGAACCATGTGGCTATTTCTGACTTAATGATTGAAGAATATTCCTAATGATCTTTGAAGAGCTGTTGTAATTTGACAGCAGGAAGTGATGCTGGCTTTTGAATAAATAGCAAATATTTTAAAGCAGGCTTTTAAGTGGTTTCCTTGGCAACCACTCTTCTTTGGAGATCCACGCATGCTATTAAATATCCCGCTGGATTCGGATCAGCCTTCCAATATTAACGGCTCTTGTTTCCAGCACTGCCAGGTTATGCGCAGTTCCTCACTGTCCAACAGCCCTGGAGCACAGAGGACGCTCGCTGCCTGCCAGCCTTTTTTCCAGACGAACAAGGACACACCTCTTGGTAGTGAATAGCCAGAGATCTGCCGGGATGAACCACGCTTCTCACAGAGATGTGATGGAACTCCGTTTATTGTCTTGTTGGTCACATAGTTACACCATAGTTCTACAAGCACGCACAAGCAAGCTCCATGCTATTGGATCACAGCTGCTATTCACATGGCCCTTAATAGCAAGTGATTGGTTACAAACAAATATGCACGTGACTATTGCTAACACAACTCTTCCTCTTTCTGCGGTCAGCACCTCCTTCTGTCGACCACCACCATCCTGTCGACTTGGCACATCAGCATTGTTGTTCTCCTTTTTCCTTCGTCAAGGACAGTTCACAAACACAGCTTGGGTTGTGCACGTATACATGTGCCTGTTCACCCAGCCATTCCTCTACAATTCCCCCTTTTTGTTTTTGCACAAGCCAAGCCCGATTAACAACGTTCTCTAAAGCCTTCCGTATGCACCCAAAACCACAACAAAATATCCCGAGCATGATAGATGCACACTGCCTAAAACTTCTTGTCTCAGGCACCCGATAACATTCTCAGCATAAACTACCTTGCTCATCTATGTTCCAACTTCCCCTTGTAAGCTCCTCCCCACAGCCCCCACCGCACAAGCCCAAGCACAAGCTATTATGACGGCATAAACAATTTCTGCGGCGATTAGCACGCACACTTGGCGACTGCTCCCAGACTCCGAGTGGTCGTCCAAATGTGAGGTTGTTAGCCACCAAACGAAGGTTCACTTCCCAAAAGTTGGGAACATCTGCTTTACGTGCCACATCCTGGCTCAATCGGTCAAACACTCGCTGAAGCCTTTTGTGTCGACAGCAGGACTGGGAGCAGGCTTGGTCCATCTGCTAGGTACCCATATCAGTCTGGTATCTGTAGAGACACAGCTATAACCTCGACCATTAAATAACAATGGAGCTGCCCCCCCTCATTGTCCTGTCTGTGGGTCTTTATAACAAATTTGTACCCCTGGGGTAGCTTATAGCTTAACACGGCTGTTATGTGTGACTATGGGGGGCTGTTCAGCATCTCCTGCCAAACTCAAAAAATTTAGAGTGAACAGTACCTGTTGCAGCCTAACTACAGGATCTGTTTGCTCAGTACTCTTCTTTTTAGCTAAATATTCCTTGATTGCCCGATGGGCCCGTTCTACAATAGCCTGTCCTGTAGACACATGGGGGATGCCAGTACTATGCTTAACACCCCATAGTTGTAAAAACTTCTGCACTCAACCCCCCACGTCAGCTGGCCCATTATCAGTCTTTAAGGAGTCTGGTACACCCATAACGGCAAAATATGTGGTCAGGTGGCGAATCACATGGATTGCCCTCTCTCCTGGCTGCGTGGTAGCCCATATCATTTTGGAAAAAGTGTCTACAGTGACATGCACATATTTTAGACACCCGAATTTAGGCACATGTGTGACATCCATCTGCCACAGTTCGCATGCCTGCAGCCCTCTTGGGTTCATTCTGAGGCCTAAACTTGTGCTGTGCTGACTACACTGTGAACAAGCCCGCACAATCCTGTGTGCGTCTGTGTTAGTAATGTGGAACTGTCTTTCCAAGGCCTTGGCAAATTGGTGGAACATAGCATGACTGTCATGGGCTGCTGCAAAAGAGTCTTGAGGTGCCTTCAATAACGGGCTAACCAAGGCATCAGCTCGGGCATTGCCTTCGCCTCAGCCTCGGTTGGAGAGGTGGCTTCTGATGTGCAGTATGCTGCATGGCTCAGTCTGATCATGGATCGCTTGCCGCACTTGTAAGTGTCCATATACTCCAGTCCCTGTCAGCATGTCTGGGTTGAGGCCATATAAGGGGTCATTTTGTTGTTGCGGGCGGTTGGCCTCCATTTGCGCTAGTCTTTTCCATTTCCTCTCCCAATGAAGGAACTGGGATGGTGTCGACAGAAGTCTGGCCAGGTTAGTGCTGTCTGTAGGAGAGTTTGTATCTGCTGTAAAAATCCACTCTAAGGCCATGCGGGCAGCATCATATTTTATTCCATGATCCGTTACAGACTTCTTGGCCTGCTGTAGAATTTTCCAGTCGTGTTGCTCATATCGTGGCCCATTTTGATCGAACACTTCAGGGCATGCAATATTCCCTGCAGCGTGCCAGTCACCTTCTAAGATAGCATCTTTTATAATTCCAGACCATCACTGCCCCAGCTGTGTTGTAGGAGGGGCGCCAGTGGCATAGGGTGGGGGCGGTAATCTACCCAAATCGGGGGGAGGAGCGGAGGGTTCAGCAAGGGACCATTCTTGCACTTGCTGTGCTGTTTGCGCTACACCCTTTCGGGATTCAGTAGAACCCTGTTGTGACTCCTGCTTCTGATTGAGCTTTTCCTCCACAAAAGACAGAGCATGATCAAGACAATGCTCCATTTGATGCATGGCCTCTTCCACCTGATGAGCCCATCTCTCCAAGGCTTGTGGGTTCACGCCAGACCCTGGAGGAGGAGGAGGCAACTCATTCGCAGCCTCTGTCACTGGCATGTCCTTGTCTGGCAGTGGAACGGTTTGCGGCTCAGGATGAGTCTCCGCTGGCAGCGGAGGTGGAGGGGGCGGGCAAGCAGGGTAGAGGCGCGGTCGACAGGAAGGACCGCCCGCTGCTTGTTCGGTCGTGACTTCCACTTTTTCCTCCAGTTCGTTCTGAGGTGCGGTGGCGGCAACTTCCTCTTTTGGCTCTGGTTTCAAGAGATCACGCTCCAGCTTTTGTAGGAGCTCACTCACAGACGCACATTGCTTCTCTTCCCTTTGTCCTTTAATTGCACTCGGGCCTTTAAACAATAAACTTAGTCCTCCAAGTGGCATAGCGCGGGCAGGGGCAACAATCCCAGCTGGCGCCACTATCACTTCTACCACAGCCGCAGCTAGTTTCGATTCAGCTTGCATATTTTTCAAGGTATTTATAACAGTTCTCCAGGTGAGCCCTAAATTTACCAGTTCTTTCCCTTTTCCCTGGATAATACAGTCCCACAGGTGATCCCCTACTTCCCTCCACTTGGCTGCATTGAAGAGGAGAGGGGGTACCCGCAAATGTCCATGCTCCTGCGCCCATAAAATGAGCTTGCTCAGATCCTTTTCCTTGACTTCCTCCCCTCGCTTAGCGAGGATACCGAGGAGCAATTCTTGTGCTGCCCCAAACTCTAAATCCATGCTGGCAGGGTATGGAGGAGGGAAGGTAGCGACCCTTCTTACTGGCCTGACCGATGTCCTTTGACTCGCGGTCGACACTCTCCACCTGCAGTATCTCCGTTGCTCATCTCCGTCAGCCTTTCTTCGGTGATCAGCGAGCGTATCTTCCTCCGAGGAATGGTCCCTGTTCGGGTGCCAGAAATAGCCAGAGATCTGCCAGGATGAACCACGCTTCTCACAGAGATGTGATAGAACTCCGTTTATTGTCTTGTTGGTCACATAGTTACACCATAGTTCTACAAGCACGCACAAGCAAGCTCCATGCTATTGGATCACAGCTGCTATTCACATGGCCCTTAATAGCAAGTGATTGGTTACAAACAAATATGCACGTGACTATTGCCTATTGCTAACACAACTCTTCCTCTTTCTGCGGTCAGCACCTCCTTCTGTCGACCACCACCATCCTGTCGACTTGGCACATCAGCATTGTTGTTCTCCTTTTTCCTTAGTGAAGGACAGTTCACAAACACAGCTTGGGTTGTGCACGTATACATGTGCCTGTTCACCCAGCCATTCCTCTACAGTGGTGAGCTGGCATAGGCATCCCGAGGGGTGGAGAAGCAGGCCGTGCTCACATTGGCGCTCCATCCAGCAGCCCTAAGGAACGGGGGGTTTATTTCTCCTCCATCTTC
>NW_008240042.1:930061-936243 GCF_000691975.1 Corvus brachyrhynchos
CCCAAGACAACGCTTGTGACTTGTGGTTCGCCTTTAAAAGAGATAGCAAGCACAGCTCTTACCTGAGCACAGCCTGCATTCTTTTATTTTTTTGTCTTACATCTCAAGTGTCTGGGGTATCACATAATTTATCTTTCAACCCCATATTCAGTATTTACGATCAATAGCAATGTACAGCCATTAATGGTGGAGAATCCTGAAGGTGTCATTAATGTGAAGAAGAACCTCTCCTGCTCTCCTCCAAAGCTTTACAGTTATGTATTTGTTCTGATGTGGATTGGCTTCCTTATTTGCTATGGACATCTGGGATTTAAGGCAGCTTTAGCAGAACTGAGCTGAGCATCTTCAAGAAAACAAATGCTGCTCAGGGGATATGTGTTAAACAGTGGTCCTGATGGAGGCCATTTACCTGGCATTTGTCATCAGCCCTGTGAGAGCCTCATTGTGCTGGGTTCTCTGGGGGCAGACTTGGAAAATAGGGTTGGTAAAGTGAGGTGACTGCTGACATTCTGATACTTGTGTTTCTTTAGGTAAGCCTGATGTGTAGGAGTAGCTTTTTGCTTGGCCGTGCTTTTCTTTCTTGTACTCTCAAGAGAAAGGCTTTTCTAAAACTGACACAGAAAAAGAGAGTGTTTGTTTTTTTTTTTAAAGCAGTTGCTACTTTGTGTTCATGGGTTTGAAGGCAGAAATCAGTAGAAATTCCTCAAGGTAGAAATCATGCAGAAGACAGCTCACGTGTGACCCAGTCTGTGGCATTATTGGACTTACTAGCAGTTTTTATTTCCTTTTGCTGCTATACTCATTTTTGCACACCAGTTGTTAATCCAGCCACTGCCTGCTGTTATGCAAAGGTTTACTACTTAATCCTAAGAGCAAATAAGAATAGGATAATAAGCGTTCAGTGTTTAAATCCATGCCACTTCTGTAAGGCCAAAACTGAAGCAATATTCAGACTAAATTACATGTTTGTATAAAACCAAAAAAAAAAAATCAGGGCCCACATGCAAAATTGAACCCTGAGGCATAATTTTGAAGTGCAAACGATTTCATGAAATCTTATGTTTACAAGTGAGCCTGGGAACTTGCGGGTCCTGACCCAAAGCATACAGAAATTTTGCCGAATCCTCGTGTTGACTTAGCATGGACTGCACTGGGTCCACAGGAAGATGGATGTATTCAAAATCATGCCCAGCATTGAATGGAAGTTTCAGCTGGGTGTAATCTTTGATTTTTACATGAGAGTGCCATGTAGAAATATGTTCTGTGTGTGATCTGTGCTGCTTTGCCATCTACCTTCTGTACTGGCCCATTGCAGGCACTGGGAATCTGGGCTGCTGTGATTCTGCACTTGCAGAATATATGCTGCTGTCATCTTCTTCTATTTCTGATTATTTCAAAACTCAACGTTTGTGCTGATTGAATGACGCAAATTATATCGTCAGCATTTGAAGGAAAAGCCTGCTTAGTTCTCAGGACAACTCAATACAGAGAGAGGAAAGAAGTAATAATTGCATTTAGTTTTGTTCAGAGGGTGGAGGTGGGATGGTTACACTGTTAAATGTCACTCTGTGCTTAATCCCCTTGCACCTGAGCAGGATTAACTACCTAGGATGATATTTAGGAATGTTATTTGAATGTTTTCAAGACCAAGTGGAGGGTAATTCAGAAGCCTGTTTTGAAAAGAATTGTTTTGAAAGAAATGATAGTAAGCGTTGATGAAAACAAAAATGAAGAATGTCCTTAATTCTTGGTTTTACTGTGACAGGAGGTGGCAGACCCTACCTGGCTTTTGCACCTAGCTGAGAGAATGATGATTTTGAGCAGGTAGGCACATCCTGATTCAGTCTGCCACCTACTGTATTCTAACCCTGAGCAAGCCTGGCCCAGCTGGAGTCCTGAATGAAAACACGCAAGGTTATTCCATCGGTTGGGAAAACCTCAGCAAACAGAAGTGTTCCCTCACAGGTTCTCATGTGTCCTAACTCCATGTGCCTTCAGCTCTCTGCTCCTGGAGACTCTTGTGAGCTCTTCAGCCTCTTTGCCTTTCAGGTGAGTCATTTTGCACAGTTGCATCTGCGCATGATTATGTTCTGTCTCTCTCATTTGGGGTTTCAGGTTGCTCCCAGCCTGTATTTAAGTTCTCATGTTTTTCTCCACCACTGTGAAATGTCTGTTTATCCAATGTGGCTTGATCCGTGTATTGAAATAAGCAAAACCATGTTTTATGCTTGGTGCCACAAAGAAGAAAAGTTTTTCTTGTAGCACAGAACCAGCCAAAATGCTTCATGAGAGTGCATCTAACTTTGATTGAATCTCCCCCTTCTCTGGCCCCATTCCCTTCCTCCCTGTGAGCATCATGCTCCAGCTATGGTTGGCCAGATTTCTCCCTTGCACAGAGCACAGACTGCTGCCAACACCACTGTTGTTTGAGGATTTACAAGGTCTGTTTTTAAAGGCCCTTGCAACAAACAAAAACGTGTACATGCTGCTTCTGTCTTAACAGCTGCTAACTCTAAATCACAGTGTGAACAGCCAATGAGATGCTAGAGTGCATCTTTTCCAAAATGCTGCTTTACATCTGGGGCCTAACTGCAGAGCTGGAGTGGAGGACCCTTTCCACGTGCAGTGTCCATAAGCAGACTCTGGGCATCTGAGGAGGAGGCCCAGCTGTTCTGCAAGATACCTCTGCAGGCGTTGAAAAGCACATGCTCTGGCACACAGGAGACATGGAGAGACACAGACCCTGGGTCTTCACTTCAGGGGAGCCAAGGCCAGCTGTTAGGGTCAGCATTAATACCCTATGAAAGGTGAGTGGAGTGGGCTGCTGTTCCTGCAAGATTTATACCTCCTCTTCTCCACAGGCACCTTGTCCCTTTTTGCTTGGCCTTCACTTCCCACAGCAGTCATGATGTACCTGTTTCAGAGTTCAGCATATTCTGAATTCTGCATGAGCCTTTGGAAAAGCAGCACTTTTAGATTGTCTTTTTTAACTAATGCATTTTAAATGGTTATTAAACATTGCTTATCACTTGTTGATCACATAGGACAAGTGATTCATTCAAAATGTTTGATAAAGCCATGCAAAATATTCTCCTTCCTAAAAGATCTGACTATTGGCAACAGAGAGGAGATAAACAGGACTCCATCTGGCATGACCTGCATAGTAAAGTGTCACTTAATGCAGACAGTTCATTGCCTTCCATTTTACATCTTCTTTCAATGAAAGCTTTGATGCTGTAAGGCTGGAATAAAGCAAAGGCACAGTGCCCAGTACAACACAGTGTACAGCAGCAGCAGCAGCAAATTTGATTTGTTTGCCTCATAGGGCAGGTAATGCACTTAAGTAATTGTGTAGCACAGCGAAGTCAAATTTCACAGACCTCAGTCCGTGACAGCCAGAAATCAGCAAGCTGGCAGATGGCCCAGCTCCTTGCTGGGCACCTTCCCAGCATGTATAAATGGGGGAGGTGGGTATCACTTACAGGTGGACAAGCCAGCTGACAGGACAGACCTTCAGGCTCTTTGGAGTCAAACACAATTAGCAGTGACGCGTCTGACAGCTTTAGGTCTGTGCATACATCTCCATAATAACATGAAACAGGTTCAAGTGAATATAACAGCCAATGAATGAAGGCACAAGCAGCTTTAACAAATGTTAACAATGTTATTTCCAATATTTTAAGACTCATCCATATACCTGAATTCAGGTTCTGCATTACTCTCTGACAAATCTAAAAGAGCATATTCCAGAAAGATATGGTTAGTAAGCTGTAGAAAAGAATCAGGGAAACATAACCTCCAGCAATGTTTGATGACGATGATTTGTGACCTGGTGTTTCAATTTATACCTTGATAAAGGTTTAATTGCCTGACACCAAGCAAACCTGTCTGTCATGCTGTGCAGGCGTTGATCTGGAATGAGTATATTGCTATGGAGGTTTTGTGGTAAACAAATAAAATCCATTTAGTTTTATTTGCAGCCTTGCTGTGTGAAGAGGTGACCTTTTGATTCTGTCTCTCTTGGGTGCTAAAGGAAAAGGATTGGTTAGGACATTGCGGTGAGAGGACCTCCTTGTATCTTCTTTTTAATAACTGGGGCCTCTCATAGAACCAGGCTGTGCTGGTTTTGGCTGGGGTAGAGTTATTTTTCTTCACAGCAGCTGGCATGGGCTGTGTTTTGGATTTGTGCTGGAAACAGTGTTTATAACACAGGGATGTTTTTGTTACTGCTGAGCAGAGCTTACACAGAGCCAAGGCCTTTTCTGCCTCTCACCCCACCCCAGCAGCGAGGGGGCTGGGGGTGCACAAGGAGCTGGGAGGGGATGCAGCCAGGACAGCCAACCCTGACTGACCCAAGAGATATCCCATAGCATATGGAGTCATGCTCAGCATGAAAATGTGAGGGGAAAAGGAAGAAGGGAAGGACATTCAGAGTGATGGTGCTTGTCTTCCCAAGTCACCTGCTCTCCCTGGGGGTGACTGAGCACCTGCCCATTGGAAGCAGTGACTGAATTCCTAGTTTCCCTTTGCTTGTGTGTGGAGCTTTCACCTTACCTGTTCAACTGTCTTTATCTTAACCCATGAATTTTCTCACTTTTACTCTTCTGATTCTCTCCCCAGGGAAGAGGAGTGAGCAAGTGGCTTTGTGGGACTGAAGTGCTGGCTGGGCTTAAACCATGACACAGAATTACAAATGCAGGACCACAGTGGCTTTTCATCATGTGCCCTCCTACCAAAATGCTCATACACATCTTGGGCAACAGCAAAAGCTGGGGGTGAGAAGGCAGGTGAGCTGCAGAGGTATTCTAATGCCCTTTCCCCAAATCATTCCATGGGCAACAATCTGTCTCCCCACAGAGCTATCCTCCCTTGTCCCTGTGTCTGAACAGGGCAGTCATCATCTGCTCCACTGGAAATGCAACATACCCGTAAATGCATTGCTCACTGACAAAATCACTTTTGTGTCTTGCTGCTTGCTCATCATTAGGATCAGCTCTGAAATCAACAGTCCTTCTGAGACTTGTGTCTGCTCATCTGCCTCCCTCATTCCCAGTGAGCATCCAAAGGGCACATTAAATATAACCGCGGACTCTGGTACAGAAATAAATCATGAAACATGACCCTCATGCCAGTCAAAGAAGAATCATTGCAATTCCTACTGCACTGATTCGTATTAGAGAGTATTTCCCTTTCATTGAAAAGACTGTGAATGCCAGCTCCCTGAAGAAGAAGAGCACAAAGCACGAGTACCAGCCAAGTCCTGCTGAGGCTCTGCAGCCTGTGGCTGACAGATGAGGTCTTTGCTGTTGCGTCCTGTGTCTGGCCAGGGCTGTGGTTTCCCCCATCAGCAGCTATCACAGGGATTGTCTGCACTGTGTCACAGGAGCCAACAGTTGGAAAACACATTTTAAATTCCGTGCTTCAGTTTGGTCTCTGAGGGAAACCCTCAGGGTGGTGCCTGCAGGCAGGAGTAGTTCAGGTATCTGGGTTCCCAGGATATCCCACTCTCAGCAAACTGCCACGGCAAAACCTGTGCATCAGGTCTCCATTTGTGCATGGGGAAAAAGTTCTAGCAGAAATGGGAATTTTTCAACTCCTTAACCGGGAAAGGGAACAAGATGGTAACAGTAAATTGATTTAAGTATCTCAGAGTAATTGTCAGGTAAGAACTGCCTTCAACGCTGTAACTCTTGATCTGCCTTGCTGAAGGAATGGAATAGCTTGGAGGGTGCTTTCCTGCAGGGTCTCCCCAGTGTCTCAGAGCAAACTTTCTCGGTAGCTTGTTAGCATGGGACAAAAAGCAGCATATTTCCTCCTCAGAGACCAGGCTGTATGCATTTGTATTTATTTCCCTTAATGCTGTCCAGCAAAAGTACCTGTAGTGTACTTGAGCCATGAGACCACTGTGAAACCTGTGCCTTAAGGCACTTCGTTCCTTCCCCCTCCTCTCTTGGCCTTGGGAGTTTTTCCCGCCCGGAGGGGGCAATGAAAGAGCGTCAGCTGTGATTTAAAGCCCCGCGCTGGGTGCTGGAACGAGCTCCCCGCGTCAGTTCTCCGCAGTAGCGCAGTTCTCCAACCGGGATGAGTGCAGGCCAGTCCAGAGGCTGCGGACCACCAGGACCTGGTGAGCGCAGGGCGATCCAGAGGCTGTGGATCAGCGGGAGCTGCCGCCCGGCGCCGCT
>NW_008240042.1:936302-954201 GCF_000691975.1 Corvus brachyrhynchos
GCCCGGCGCGCCTCGCCCGGCGCTCGCTGGCGCCGCCTGGTGCCCGGAGCGCGGCACCGCAGCAGCGCGCGCACGGGGGAGGAAAGCGGGGCCGCCCTCGCTGCCGCCGCCTGGTGGCACAGCGGAGGCACTGCGGCACCGACCTGTCCGGCGCCTCATCCCGGTCCCTGTGCTGGCGTTCACAGAATCTGCAGCTTGGAAAGGACTTGTAGGGCTTAGGATCATCGAGTCCAGCCGCTAACCCAGCACTGCCGAGCCCACCACTAGACTGAGTCCCCGAGTGCTACATCTAAACTACAAACGCAAATGGGTTATATATGTGTTATAAATGCCACCACTCCACCACTTCCCTGGGCAGCCTGTTCCAATGCTTGACAACAATTTCAGTGAAGACATTTTTCTTAATTAGCCAGTCTCAACCTCCCCTGGCACAACGTGGGGCTATTTCCTCTTGTCCTGTCGTTTTTTACCTGGGAGAAGAGACCAACCCCTATCTGGCTGCAATCTCCTCTCAGGTAGTTTTAGAGAGCACTAAGGGCTCCCCTTAGCCTCCTCCACACTAAACGCCCTCATGTCCCTTACCAAAATTCTGCTCCCGACCCTTTCTGAGCTCTGTTTCCCTCCTCTGGACATGCTCCAGCACCTCAATGTCCTTCTTGTAGTGAGGGATCCAGAACTGAACACAGGATTCAAGGTGCAGCCTCACCAGTGCAGAGTACGGGGACACAATCACTGCCCTGGTCCTGCTGGCCATGCTGTTGCTGATCCAGGCCAGGATGCCATTGGCCACCTGGGCATTCCCAGTTCTCCAAGTGTGGCATCAGCAATGCTGAGTAAAGGGGAAGGTTCATTAAGCTTTGGTACTTCTCTAAAAAATGTTGGCTTCACCAGAGACTGTAAGAAACAGAGGTGCTCCTGTCCACTGTCCTGACAGACTGACCCCTGAGGGAGATGTCTGCTGACTGGCAGGAGACAGAAGAAGTGAAGGTAAGCTGTGAAATGTGGTTTTTATATCCATCATGTCAGACAAAATTATGTCCTATGGTCAGAACTGGTTATGAAACATTTTCACTAGAACTGGGTTTAAAAGACACGTGTAAAGTTCTCACTTTAATTTGGAGGTCTAGCATCTCTGTTTCTAGCTGAAAGGCTTTGTGGGAAAAGGAACTGTTTGTGTCCTTATAGAGGGTTGTAATCCCTGCCTAGGAATAAATGTGATTTTGTTATTCAAAAGCCAGGATGTTTTATGTAGCTCCCTGTAAATCTTTGGAAACATAGAGGAAGCAAAATCTGCCTTCTCCTCTAGCTTTGTCCATTTCCATGAAACTGCTTAACTGTTTTGAGATCTTGCCTGCACCACCCAAAATTACTGGCCTTTGCAAACAGTTTCCTCAAAATGAAGAGGTTCTGTAGTGAGCTTTGCTAATAATCATGATGTAAGATAAGGACAATGGAAATACCAGAAACTTTCCTGTTCTCAGCTTCCCTAAATCAAATCAAATCAGTCCCAAGGATCTTTATACAGGTTATAAGAAAGGAGAAGTCACTCCCCTTATCGCACTGCAGACAAAGAGAAGGGCACCTTTAAAGCCAAGGAGAACTAAGAGCACACAGCTCCGTCAACACTTCAGGGTACGACTTTTCATTCTTTTTTTTAAAAAAAAGGGCATGAAAGTCTTGTTCAGTCTTGTCCTTTCAGGTTTCCAGTCTGAACAAAATGGATTTCTATTAGTTCTCTTTAAATGATCAAGCGTTGAATAACACTTTCTTATTTCTACATGTGTTGAAGATATTTTTAAATGTTCTTAAGAAATGTAACCTCATGGTGTCTTTTTTTTAAACCACCAGTGAAAACTTTCAGTTCCTATTAAAAGAGGCCCTTTTCTAGAAACCAATTTTCTTTATATCCACAGACCATACAAACTATTATCAAGTAATCAACAGAAACTGTGCTTTATTTAACATATATTTTTTAATCAACCAGAATAAAAACAAGGAACTTTCTCCATAAATCTGACAGTGGTGTTAGGCCTTTCTTTGGAAGATCTACGCAGTCAATTTATTTAAACATGTTTAACTTCTGGATAGAAATTATTTTTAAGAATCCAAGCAAGACTACTAATGTATTTTAATAAAAGGAAAACTCAAGAGACCATGCTAGCTTTTGTTGCTTTCTGTAACTGAGATTCTTCTTTTATCTAATATTTATGAATATACTGCCCAACAAAATCAGTATTCTTGTAGAACTTATTTATGTACCCCGTGTTTGAGGGAGGAATTATCATCATTTTATTTAGTATCTGAATCAAGAAAAATTTTCTTTCCAGATGTAAAAAAGTGTCTTCTCTTTTATTTTAGTTGTCATGAAGCACACATAATACACACTATCCCCAAATTTCCCTTTGCTTTTACCTTACAAGCAAAGTAAAACACAAACTCTTTGTTTTAAATCCTCCTCTCTCCTTCTCAGATAACTCCTACAACTGTTTTTGCACTTCCAGTTTAGCAAATCTTACAGGCAGGGTATATCTACAGAAATAACTTGCATAGCAAAAAAGCCAAGACAGCTCTGTACCTCTGCACAGCCAGATCCTGATGGTCTGCTTCCATGGCAAATGCACTTTAGTTAACTTTATATTAAAATACTCTATTTTAGGAAAAAATGTTTAGTTTTGATACATGTAACACTTTATTTTTGCCTACCACAAGCAGGTATTAAGAAATAGATTAGTCAAACCTGAATTTCATTGGCAGTAACATTAGCCAACAGCTCAGGTGTAATTTAGGCAGAAAAAATCAGGGTCCAAGGACTTTTTCATGTAGTGTTCGTTTTTGGTGAGGATGTGCTTTTCTATAGTACTGCTACAGCCTATTTAATGATCTGCTTTTGATTTTGCTTCAGATTTACATTATTTAGCTCACCCTAAGTTTTTATAGCTCTGTGTAAGTCAAGATGCAGGCAGCCTTATGCCTCATTGGCAACATTCTCTTCAGAGTCCTGGCTCGCATGAGAACCTCCCTGCTGTCCTATTTTCTTGCATGGATATATAATTCTTCCTTTATGGGTCCTTGTTAATTAAAAATACTTGGAATAGTTTGGATCCCACTGTAGAAAAACATCATGGCATAACACATAAATTATGAAGAAAAAACTACTGCTAGCATGGATCACTTCCCAGCATTTGTAGTAACAGGGAGCACGCTGCATTTCCAGCCCCTCTCACTACCTCTTGCATTGTTCCCTTCCCTGGGAGTTGCCTCTCCCCCAGAGCCTCCATCCATTTCCTTCTGCTGCTGCTTTGGAGGGCACAGGCAGAGCCAGCATCCTAAGAGTACTCTGGTTGAAAGAGCAGAAAGCTGTTTAGATAAAGTAATGGTCTCTTAGTGTAAGTACAATTAAATGTGGCCTCTGTAGGGAATAGAAGCCAGATGTTATATGCTGCCTCTTAATTTTTTACTTCTGCAAATTAAACAGGGTGGGGGGACAGATAGTGTTTGTGCTCCATAATCCTGTGCTCTTTTGGGTTATGCTTCAGTTGATTATTCAGAAGTACCTGTTTTAGGGCATTTTTGTGTACTCTCTCTAATTTTTTCTATTTCTTTCTCCTAAGCAAAAGATTGCTTATCAAAACTTATTTATCTGTGTGCTTCTCAATTCTCTGGGGTTTTTTCCTGATGTTTGGTAGAACAATCTGAAATTTATCCACAAAATTTGTTCTGCATTTTCCTGACCCTGGGAAATCATGCATCTTTTTGTACAAGCTTGTTTTAGCTCATTGTTATGCTATTCTGAAAGCTCTGATCCTCCTATAAGATATTATTTTGTAAAAGAGCCCTAGTGAGGTGGTTGAACATTTTCTTTATCAGTTATTTCTCACCAAATTTGCCCATGGTGCAGCTTAAAGTCTCCACTCCTCTCCTGCCAACTCAGCTATAGTCAATCATGCAATTTAGTCTGACGATAATTTATTCCACTTAATCATGCATGAGATGTGAAAATCCTAGAGGAGGAGTTTGGGCAACTGGAAATTAGGAGAGGGAAAACATCCCAAACTAAACATTCCCACCTTTTTTCCTTGCAAACTCAGCATATCCTGTGCTGAAATTACTGAGACACCATGGTGCCCTGCTTTTTTCACAGTCTCTTGGTGCTGGAATCACACTTTAAATCATTCTCCAAAAGCATGACTTAGTTAACACTTCATTATGCAAGAAGATTTCCACTATGCTGTAGTTGGCAAAAAAATCTGACTTTCCTCATGCATTTTATCCAGCACCCACTTCAAATTATGAAAATGAGACTTTAAAAGTTTTTGTCTAAAAGGCATATGCCTGAATATCTATTTACCCAATCATCACTTTTACTAGGTCCATATGTTAAAAATATGAAGGATCAGATACCACAGCTAAATTAAGATATTTCTGTGATTTTTTTTTTCCCCCTTTCAAGGAATAAGTATTTCACTGTACAGCATTATTTGAAGAGTAGCATGTTTCATCTTAAGGATCAGGAATGGCTCGCAGTACAATTTTACAATGTGGCTCATTAAATTAATTTAGTAAGTGGAGAACATGATTATTTGCTCACCTAAGTGTTTTCAAATTGCACTTTTCATACTACCAGCTGTCTGAAGTGTCATAGGAACTGGTGTGTATGTGGTCCCAGGGCCAAATCATCCCTTTCACAGCTTATATTAAGATGGTGGGAGCCTCCAAAATATTTGAGGGAAGCAAGGGGTATAGGAAATCTGGCAGACATGATTTTAGTGGAAAGTCCTTTTTCAAAAAGCAGCTAATAGACTCATCAGTAGAATAATACTATATCCAGTCCCCAACAACATTCACACTCCTGTAATGCTGGAATTCAAGCCCTTAAAAACATGTGGATACTTACAGTTATATTTTACAGATTAATCCCAAACCCTTTATTCAGTTTTTGCTCCTTTCTTTAAGCAAGACTCCAGTTGCAGTATTTATTAAATTCAAACAATGAGGTTACATGCTAACATCTGATAGCACCTATTTTAATTCTGTGTCCTTTTAAGACACAAATTTAAGTTGAAAAAGAGACATCCTTCTGAAATGGATAAATACTCTTGCCATTCTACTGGAAGTGTACTTAAAATATAAGAGGGGGGAAAAAGCACCCATGACATTGTCATCAAAACCAGTCCAGCTGCACTACCAGACCATGTAAATCTTTATTTCTGCACTTAGGCTTTCTTTTTTTCACTATTCTTCAGCTGAATATAATGACCTAACTGAAGAGACCTCAGCACATTTCAACATGCATGAACTTAGGCAGAAAGGCTTCTCAACCTTGGACTCAGGTCTGTAATAATGGGATATCCTGACAAAGAAATCACAGAAATATTGTACAGGAATTGCCATGAAGAAGTCATCTAGTCCTCTTCCCTAGTATAAATATTTTTAGATCAATTTGCATAGAATGTTGTATAAAAAGTGCAGTGAATGTTTTAGAAAATCCCTGCTACTCTCATAGCAATTATTTTCCATTATGCTAAAATCACATGGATATTTTTTCCTCTGATGTGACTGGGTATTAGAAAATATTTGTAAATCTCTTTTTTTATAACTACTAATATTCAAAATGAGACAATTTTTAACAAGAGCTTGAAGCACCTCTCATTATAAAATATCACATTATACATTTATAAACTGCCTGTGCACATAGAGAGAAACAACTAAAAGGTAGCCTTCAGTCTGTATTTCTTTAGAAAAACAACTTTAGCCTACCTTAAATCAGGATGTTAATTGATTCCATCTTTAAATCCTCATGACATTGCAGATCTGCTTTGGAAACTGACATCCCCTCCAAGAGAGAAACCCACTTACTGGAACACAAATTTCACACAAATTGAAAAGAAGGACTGCTGGAAATGAAACATTAAGGATTAAGTTTAAGTTAGGTTCACTTCATGTGACTAAGTTAAAAAGGCAGATAGCCTTTCTGTAGAGTAAAAACTCAGATGGACTGTGCCCTGAGGAAAGTGGTCTAGGCTGGCCTGTTCAACTCTGGTTTCTGTAAAGAACATAGAATAATTTAGGCTGGAAAGTTCAGTCAGGTTGCTCAGGGTTTTATGCATTCAAGTTTTTTTAAGTTTCCAAGGTTGTGGACTTCACATCCTGTCTGGCAACCTGCAGCAGCAACACCCAATTCCATCTCTGCAGAGCCACAAAACTTCTGTTTCTATTGCTCAGCCCGTCCCCTCTTCCAACACCACACACTTCCTTTTCACATTTGAACTGAGTTAGTAGTTTGCTGTTCAACCAGTCTGGCTGCCTGCTGTGTACATCCGTTTTCCTGCAGTTCTGGGTGGATGGTCCTTGTGCTTTCAGGAGGCTGGCATCCAGAGACCAGTCTCTGTGGCCCTTTGCCCTTCAAAGCACCCTCCCATGAATCACAGAATCACAGAGTGATTTGGGTTGGAAGGGCCCTTAGAGATCATCTCATTCCAGCCCCCTTGCCATGGGCAGGGACATTTCCCACCAGACCAGGTTGCTCAGAGCCCAATCCAGCCTGGCCTTGAACACTTCCAGGGATGGGGCATCCAGAGCTTCTTGTGAGATCCTGGCTGCCTGAACAAGCTGAAGTTCAGAGATTTTAGTCTGTTGCTTCTACTCTCTGCTTCTGATATTACTAGCTCCCTTCATTTTTGAGAAAAAAAAGAAAATATTAAGAGAAGAGCCGGTAAAGCACAAATCATTCAAAACCATTCAATTTTTAAAATAGATGTTGAATGGTATTATACCCTGTTTTTTTTCAGACCATAAAAGTGGCGTAAGCTTACTCCTTGTTTTTCCACATATCAGTTTCCTTTGGGGAGAGAAAAAGGTGATGAAACAGCTGCCATGTTAAGTCTGTGACTGTGATATAGGTGCTCACAATCTGGGAAAGAGGAAAGAGAAAAAAGTGGCCAGTCAGATTCTCCATTCTTGTGTCTCTGTGCTTGAGACAAGGTTATGGGTATTTAATTAATGTCTGAACATTTTTAGGCTGCCTTTGAATTTCTAATACCCTGAGATCTGTCAAGAGATGTGCTGGCCACTCCTTGAGTTGTAACACTCCCCAGCTAGCTTCCTCCATAGAATTTCAGTGAGAATAGAGCAGATCTGCTCCCATCTTCCAAGTGGAGTGTCCCAGAAGTTTTCATCTGCTTTCTATCCTATGATATGCCACAACGTAATTCCAACTGCTTGCTCTTTTTTTAACCCTCTCTCTCTCTGTGCAAATGATACAGAGCTGGTTTTCCTCCTCTCTTCACTGTGAGTTTGTGTGTTGTCCATCTCTTAGGGAACCTCTAGACAGGAAAGTCTCCAGAGGGAAGATCTCAAATAAAAAAGTTTTCATTCTCAGACTCAAACTCCTCTAAAAATAAGTGTGCTTTCCATCACCATTGAAGGATTTTTTAAAAAGTTCTCTGTATGCATAGATCTACACATCTCAGGATTTGGGGATGTGTATTTTATTTTAAACAAAAGAAGAAGGCAATTTAAAAAATAACACAAATGCTGAAATTCTCAGTGAAAAAACTGGCATTTTGTCAAATACAACCTATTTGGAACTTCACTAAGTGACCAGTAAAGCATTTAAAACGTACTCAGTATTTGAACTATTTCCATAAACTTTGACCACATGCTAGAGAAGCCTTCCAGTTGAGGTTCCCAGGCACAGCACATTTGTTTGAATTCATTCTTGGGCAGTTCTTCTGAGGGTCAGTTTGCAATAGTTCCCCCATTACTGGTGGCACCCAAGGGCACTGAAGCAATCCTGGTGTAGATAGCTTGACCACATTGCACCAGGACTGCTGCAACTCAACAGCCTCCGACCGCCACAGAGCTACGGGCACCGGCAGCACAGCTGAGCTCTGCTTCCTGTGATAAAAGCAAAATGCCAGGGAGGAAAGGTCAGGGACAGACTTCAGAAATTTCAGTGAGGAGAATGGTTTCACAGAAAGAAAGGAGTGGTTTAATGGAATATTCTGAGTTGGAAGGCTCCCACAAGGATCATGGAGTCCAACTCTCAAGTGAATGTCCCATAAAGGGATCCAACCCACAACCAGGCTCTGACCAGCTGAGCTCATCTCAGGGTTTTCATTTCTAAACTTGAACTCAGTAATATTCTTCCTTACATTGTGGGTTTTCCAGAAGGATCACCCGGTTTGCTGAAGGAATAACCAGGCTTGAGAGGGAATGGCTGAAGGTGGTATAGCAACATGTCAACCCCCTTTTTTCCACGTTATAAATTCAGCTGCCTCGGAGGAAACCACCTCATGACTTGGAGAACTTTTGCATAAACATTAATAATAACAAATTCTAATTGGCCATTATTGCTTGAACAGAAAATATCAGATTTCATTTTCACCAGGAGGAAATGAAAATGTCATGTACTGTAACATGACAAGCATGGAATTTACAGTAGTGATATGTACTTGTAATTACCTTTGTATGTGTAAATGCACACAAAGCAGAACACCAGGGAGGCCATTTTACAACAGATTTAATCAAGAGAACATCTATGTCTCCTCATAAACTTACCTAACCAACTTTGAAAAAAGAATGGAGTTGATTAGACAGGTTAATGGGGTGATGTCTTTATAAATGACAGATGGCCATGTTAGAACAGAAAGTTGTTCACTCTCCATTTTTTATTTATTTTATGAGACTATTTTACTTTTTTTTTTTTTGTTTTACTTATGAAAGCATTGCTCATACATTTTTGATTAGCAGTGTTTCACTGGGAAAAAAAAAAGCAATTTCCAATGAAACTGAACTTTTAACTGGATGGATGTTGTCATTACACTTAAGTGGCAGTAACCAAAACTAAAATACAAAATTACTTTTTTTGAATTCTAGTTCTTTATAAACATCCTGACCTCCCCCCATTGGCCTGCAAATGGAGAAAAGTGCTTACAGATTTGCAAGCTCATAAGAACATAACAAAGGAATGGAAAAAAGCAGAAGAAAGCTAGCTTTTTTATATATAGGGAACCTCTTAGTAGTGAATTTGGCAGAGTAATTAAAAATTACAATTTTTAAAAAAGCAAGAGTTAATTAAGAATAATTTAAAAATTTATTATAATGCAAAATTAGCTATACTTAACAAAAGTAATAATATCTACCAGGGGCACCTCAGAATGATTGAAATGTAGGATGTGGAATAACCTAGACTGTTTGTCTTCGCTCAGATGTACAAGGTGTCTGGAAGTGAATCACACAAACAGAGTTAACTGAAGGAGGATTCACCAGGTTCCTACACAGAGGCCTCTGCTCGTGTGCTCTGGGATCCCTGGGCAGGCCTGAAGGGAAGGATGTGCAGTACCTGATGTTGCTACTGAAAGCCCCTGTGGCAGCAGCAGTTCTTGGCTCTTTCCTGAACAGCACTTGGCAGTGGTCTGTGTCCACCACTGGCAAGTGCCATGATTTGGGCAGCTCTGTCTAAAGATTCCCAGTGCCTACTTGGCTGTTAGATAATCACAATTGTGCAATTATTTCTGCAGCATTCTCCCATCTCTCTTCTTCTCCCATTCTTAAATAGACCAAAAATTAAGAAAATATGATATGCATAGCTAACCTTCTACTCTCTTCCTCCTCCTTTGCCATTTTTCACTGATGTGAAGTCAGCTTCTTCATCTGATGCAGATCATTGATTCAAACAATCCTATTGAACATCTCTCTAACCTTCCATGCATGAATGTGAGAAAACCAAAGTCTCCCAGGAATGTTTTCTCTTGGAAATTTCTCTGTGAATTTAAGATTTATGAGAACCACTAGAATAAATTTTACAAAACCTCTGGATCTTTGGGGCCTTTTTGCATTTATCAGGATTGTAGTACCAGAGCCAGGGTGAAACAATACTTAAGTACCTTGTGAAACTCTGCAGCAGATAGCAGTAATGAAAGGCAATTCTAGATACATTCTAGATACTCAAACACAAAGGATAATGTGGCTGCAGTGTATCATAGTCTGGATCAGAATTCTTGCAAGCTATTCAAGTGCTAGGATACTGCTGGGGCTTTTTTATGAAAATGTAATAACATATCATAAGTTTAATTTCATTTATCTGTCCATATGTACATCAGTCGTTTCCACAATGGCATCTATTCCTCATTAATAGAAATGGATCAGCTTATCCCTTAGGTAGGTGAGTAGGTGGCTGGCAGCTGCAGAGATAACAATGGTCTTACTTTTACCAATAACATTATGATCAACAGTTTGGGGTGAACATTTGACGTCATATTTAAATCACACAACTCCATTGAGTCATCCCACAATTCACCTCTTATCAACATAAGGAAGATGAATTTCACACAGAGTATTCATCGAGGTAACAGCTGGGACTGGCTTCGTATTCCTTGTCGGTACTTCCACAGATTAATTTGCTGTAACATCAGTAGCACCTGTTATCAATATGTTACCATCTGGTCAAGTGTTACCAAACCAAGATGGACATAATGCTATGGAGATTGTTTAGATCTACCTTTGCTTAATTAATTCCTTAATTCTATCTCCTCATTTTACCTTAATTCTATGTCCTAATATCAGGGTCCCTGCTGCTAGATTGCAGATTTTCTTCAGATCTCCTCTTTCCCCAGAGTTAGTTCACAGCATTTTGAGGCGGAAGTGCTTTATTTTGTTTTCAGTTGGTGCTAACTGGAGTAATCAGATCAGTGGAAAATTGCTGGTTTCATAAATCTACTGGGGATAGGATATAGGGGATAATACAGAAAGGATTATGTGAAAGATTTGTATCTTCAGGAAATACTGGCTTCCACAGTGCCTGACGCTTAACCATAAGCTACTGTCTTACAGCACCTGGCTGCTTTGCAAAGTAGTCAGTTTTAGTGCCTTGATATGCAAAATACCACAGCTAATCCAGTCAGACAATCCTTGATCACTTTGTGACTCCTCAAGTAGATAAGTGAAAGAACGTTCCTTGGTGCACGACTTCTAATAATCTAATGAAAGATGCCGCAAGTTGGTAAAACTGCAATCTTCTAAATAGTTTATTCCTGTTTCCATTCTGTTCCCGAAGCAGGAACAAATTCATTACTGCTCTGTATGGACTATCTCCCTGTACATTTCCTTGCCATTGATTTCTGTTTCCCTAAAACAGGCTCTTAGTCCCCATTCCTTTCACTTTCTGCTGTTCCATCCTCTGTTTAATTCACCTCATTATTTTGATATTGTCCTTCTCCTTCCTTCTAAAACATGAAGATCACCTTCTCTTCCTTGACCTGCTCATCCTCCTACACACAGCCCTATTAAATTTCCTCCCTCCAACAGAGCCTCCTCCCTCTGAATCCTAGAAAAGCAGCAATTCTGGAGGAGCTGTATTGAAAAGAAAATGAGGCAGCAAAAAAAAATATGTGTGACAGATAAAAATATAAGGAGTTAGTAGTTATAATAGAAAGGTTTCAGGTGAGCCAAAATTAATACAGCATCCAATATGTACATAAGCTATTTAAAAAAGAAAACCAAATACAGCGTGAATTTTCAGAGACACCACTTCCCCCTTATTTTCTTTCCTTTTTGTGTAGCCACCAGTTCCTACGTGGTCACTGGGAAACAACGACTTAGCCAAAATCCTCAGGCTTGCCTGTTCTCTTCTGTTTTTGCTTCAGTATTGTGATCCAGAGAAGTACTAAAAGCCAGAGGGGGATTATATGGCTCCTGTGTTCATTACAGAAACACCTTTAACCTTTGTAGTTCCAACTGCACAATAAAACTGAAAAATTGAAGCATCACAATATGTACCAACTGTGAGCTATTTCTATAATAATAATAATAATAATAATAATAGTTATAGTTCAAGTTTTTGTTACTCATTCCTTGCTGTGATGTGGCACAGGCCTGTAAACTGCATTTACTCCACAGATCTTAATCCAGCCTCTGTGAGAAGCAATTTGTTGGGGATTTCAAAACATCCTCTGAGATCATACTAGAGTTTTATGTAGAAAACCTCTCATAATCCCTCTCAAAACTCTAATATGGAGCTATTTCTGGATCTTATGCTTCTTTTGGACCAGGCTTGGCTGGAGAGTTTGAACAGTACATGAAAAACAACTGCAGTGCAATCTCTGTGTGATGAGGGAAGGGTTGGGAGCAGCTGCTTCCACAGGCGCATGGAATCCTTTGGGTGCAGCACAGCAAGGCAGGTAAGCACAGGTGCAAAGCACCTCCCTCCAGCACACTCTGCAAGTGTACAGATATCTGATCTCATGAATTTAAACTTGGCTTTCAGTGAAAAGGGCCCAAGTGAAGAAGCAAGATTTGTAATGTCTGCCGTTTGCTCATGCCAGGCACCTTTATTTTGCCCAAAACCAATGAAGGTTTTATGACCAAAGCAGAAAACAAAGCAAACGTGTCTTTCAATGCTGCCAGAAGCTGGGTTCTTAAGAGGACTACAACAACAGCAATCACATCTTTTAGTACAAATGTGGGAGTGGGAAAAAAACGGCTACCAAAATAAAGATGCAGAATGAAAAGGAAAATTAAGGACTGCTCATTAAGAGTAGTGCACAATAAGGTGTTTCATGAACTTATTCAGAATTTGCTGTGGTAGAAGTTCCTGGATATTTTCTGATATAACTTGCATAGTGTAAGGAATTACACTGACATTTCGAAGACTCCTTCCAGGTTAAAAGAACCAAAGAAATGAGGTTAAGCATCTTCTTCAGCTTAGTGCATGCATAAATTCCTTAGAGAATGGAAATGCATTTTCCAATGCCACCTAGCTGAGACTCATTAGACATTCCTTTATTAATTCAGTGCTTTTAAAAACACTGATAGCAGCAATCTACCAATCATGAACACACTGCCGACAAATGAAGAGTTATACTGATTACACTTGTAAAGAAAAATGAGAAGAAAACACCATAAGCATTTTAAAAAGTGAATTATAAAAATGTAAAATCCTACATTATAAAGATGCACTGAAGTATATTTAAAGAATGAAATAATGCCATGTAACACATACTGCAAAAACCTTCACACCTAATTAAAAAGAAAGCAAGCTTCCTCTTTAGGCAAGGCTGATCTTTGTTTTGGGATGACATTGCTCTCTTGAAGTATTATGCTCTCTGTAGAAACTGAGAGGACCTTTCACATTTAAGGTAAACAGTATTTAAAAGCAGCTTTTTATTTTGGATTTTAGTATCTAGTCAAGGATTTTAAAAGAAGCTCTAAATCACAGAATCAGAGAATCACTCAGGTTGGAAAA
Organism: Corvus brachyrhynchos; assembly: GCF_000691975.1. Taxonomy (NCBI): domain Eukaryota; kingdom Metazoa; phylum Chordata; class Aves; order Passeriformes; family Corvidae; genus Corvus; species Corvus brachyrhynchos. The sequence goes on from NW_008240042.1 coordinate 949,546, forward strand.
AACCCTTTAAGATCATGGAGTCCAACCATTAACCCAGCACTGCCAAGTCCAGCACTAAACCATGTCCCCAAGCCCCACATCCACATGTCTTCTAAATACCTCCAGGGATGGTGACTCCACTACTTCCCTGGGCCTCTTCCAATGCTTGATAAACCTTTGGTCCTAATATCCACTCTAAACCTCCCAGGCACAACTTGAGGCCATTTCTTCTCATCCAGTGCTCAAGATTAAGAAGCATACAGTCATAAAAAGTTATAAAATTATGTATAATTTCTCTTCCCTCATTTTGCTTAAAGGCAGAGTATTTCATTGCTAAAATGTACTTAGTTTACAACTTTTTTGACATTGATAGGTGTCATGAAGCCTCCCCAGACCCCAACAAAACTGAACAACAATTAAGTTGCACTGTGAAAGCAGAAGAAAGTTATGAGTTATTGCGGACTCCTGCTTTCTTATTCTATAAGAACTAAATGGGAGCTTTTACTTAAAAGATCTGATCCATGAGCACTGTTCAGATTTATCTGCAGCAATTTAAAGGGTAATGACTCCAGCTGCTAAAAATTACTCTTACAGCAGATGCAATGGAGCTGGCAGTGGGTCTGTTCCTCAGCTGCTGTACTTCACTCCCCCACCAAGTATTAATGCTCATTGAAAAGACCTCCAGGGCTTCTCTGCCCCAGCTCCCTCAGGCTCTTCTCCTATACCAGATGCTTGAGTCTCTTCATCATCTCTGGGGCCTGCTCCAGGACCTGCTCCAGGACCTGCTCCAGTGTGCCCATGTGCCCTTTGTACTGGGGAGCCCAGAATGGGACACAGCATCCCCAGAAGAGTCTGATCAGTGCTGAACAGAGGATTCAGAAGATTTGAATTAAACTTCTAAACCAGCACCCATGGTAATACTTTAAAGGTTATTTAAAGAGAAAGTATAATTTTTCTAAAAATGGAGTTTAGAGACTTTACTAGTATTTTCTGTAATATCTTATGGAGTTCATTCCAAAGCTGGGGTTTAAGTTCATTTTTAATCCATGCTTGCTGATCTTTCTTTTGGGTTGTAAGGTTTACAGAAAACTTCTGTGATTTTTTATTCCCTTAGCTCAACACTTCCAGTTTGCTTGTGGGAGGCAGAACCAGCATTAGGCTTGTAACCACACCTGGAAAGCTCAGGACAACAGGGTTTACTTCCAATTCTCAGCTATCTTCTAAATAACTTTTATCTAATCTAATCTAGTCTGTTTCTCCAGGTCTTTGGTGACGGGTTTTTGGCATGGTTGGTTGAACGTAAACCCAGCCCAAATGGAGATCAACAGGTCAGCTGAAGAATTTAACACTGATTTTACCTGGTTGAAAAATCAAATTAAAACATTTGTCTATGGAACTCTAAACTGGCAGTCGGCTGAACTTTACTGGCCTTGACTAATGCACATACCCCACTGCCTTTAACAATCAAGGCCAGTCAGGGAGTATTTATTTATCTATAAGGAAATACAGGAAGATCTGACAGGATTCAATGTGACAATGCTGCTTTCCCTGGCAAGCTGGATTTGCTGGCTATTGGAGTATGCAGTTTAGATGAAAACATCTGAAATCCATTAAGCTGGATTTTTTGCAATTATTTTATTTTATTTATTTTGTTTCTAGTGTGATGTTTAAGAAGAAAGCAGAAAAATATTAACAACAAATGTTACACTCTCTTTGGATAACAGGAGAGGCCACAAACAGAACTTGTACTCCAAGTCACTAGGTATGTAAAAAATTCCAAACATTATTTAATTTCTGCTTTTGCCTGGTGGCGAATAGCCTAATGGAAACCTTAAAAGGCCGACCATGGAGGCAGGGAATACTTAAAAGCCCGCAGATAAAACTGATGTCTTTGTGTACTTAGCCAGCTTAAAGGCTCAAATAAAAATTGTATCTTCCTTACAAGAGGGAAGGTAATACTTCAGCAAACTACAGGTGACTCAGAAAGACAGGGAAGCTCAAGCAGTAGATGTGAGGAATCCAAAACATGCATGAGAAATGCTGGCAGCAGCAAACTAAGATTAAAATTTCAAGATTACACAGCATTGTGTAGCCACAGATCACTGTAGCTTCGTAGAGACTGACTGTGTCAACATTACAGTTCTAAACATTGCTCATTCTGAGGAAGAAATGTTGCTCAAATTAGAGATTACCATCTCTCCCTAATAATGTATATGTACGTATGTAACTAAGGAAAATGAGAAAAGAAAGGAAAAAAAGAAGCTTAGTCTTTTCTTAGGACTTGGAAATTCAAAGAGGAGAGCAGCTATGAGATGTTCTAGCCTTGACATGCACTCTATAGATAAAAGTAACAATGTGAGAAAATTACGTAGGAAGGGAATGGAACAAGCATTATAATGGAATGTGTCTTGTCTTGAGTGCCTCGTATTTTTTGCCCCAAAATCATGGGAAATTTGATACCCATACACACTAAGTATGGCATTCTCAAATCAGGCCACAGGCAAGTTAAAATTTTATATGATGTTGATATGAATAATAATAATAGAGTTAGTGTAATAGTTAATATTAAATAATTGCAATCATATTTGATGTGCTTATAAGGAACATTGCAGATCACTTCAGAAAAGCATTTTCCAGAAAAACTGTGGTTTGAGTTTGTTTCTACCTTTTTTTGTGCCTGTAAACACAGTCAGGGAAGGGTACATGCAAACAGTTCCATCCCAAATGTGGTGCAGTATCAAGTGTAAGGAGAAATTCTTATTTCCCATACAAATGCCAGTTACCCTCATTGGAAATTCTTTAATGCTAGATTTCAAAATACAGAAATTTTTACCAATTTAAAGATTCATTCCCTTTCCCTCCACTGAATTACATAAACGACAGCTTTTTATATCACAGAGGATGTGAAGTGTTAAAATGTATGTATGCTTATATTTGGTTTCTATTCTGTTTGTCTGCAGGTTATGCTCACATTCCTGAGATGATCCTTCCTTTGGAAATCTTTGATACTGACATGTTGGCTGTGATACTTTGTTAATAAAACTCGAACACTTGTCTGTGTGTTAAACAGCTGGTACAAGGCCCTGCAGCCTTTAGAAGCGTGTCTAATCCTTATTAACACAGGCAGTCTCCTTGAAAATGCACAGCGGAAGACTCCTTGAAAGAAGAGTTTGGAGGAGCAGACCCTCCCACTTCTTTATTAACAGATACTCAGATTAATATCAAATAGATTCATTTAAAAGGTCAAACAAAAGAGATAGGGTAGGATTGATGCCTTTTTTGTAGCTCACATCACCCTAAGAGGGAGCACAAAAAGGGCAGCAGTTCTCGTGCTTTACCAGAGTTGTACGTGGAGGTTCCGCCACCCACCCCGGGGCTCGGCGGGGGGGCCGGGGAAAAAGCCGCCGAAGCTTTGGCACTGCCGCCCCATTCGGGCTCCTCCACAGGGCTGAGGAGCGGCTGTGACACCGGCTCTGAGAAACAGAAACAACCGGCGCCGCCCTCACAGGCTTTTCATCTGAAGGAAGAGAGCGAGTTTTCCTTCCCTCATCCTGCTCCCTTTTTTCCTCAGCTCGTCACATCTGGGTGGTGTCTCTAATGACCCACATTCGCGCCCCCTGCGCTCTCCAGGGGGCAGCGCCTGCAGCAGCAGCAGGAGGAGGAAGAACGACAGCGCGCCCGCCCATGCTGGAGGTTTGGCTGTGGAAGCGGCTCCCCCGCGTTCCCGGGATCGTTCTGGCGGTGGCAGGACCTGGAGCTGGAGCATCCAAACATTGTCTTGCCCCGCACAGCCGCGGTTTTCTTCCGGGATGGGTCCGTGAATGCAGAGCGCCCGGCTGGGGGCCCGCTGTTTGCATTGGGTATCTTTGATAATTAAAAAAAAAAAAGAAAAAAGAAAAAAAAGAGACCAAATCAAAACCATTCTCCAAACCCACCCCTCCCAAAAGAAAAAGAAAATTGCCTCAGGAAGGGCAGACTTCAGTTACTGAACAGTTCCAGAACTCGGCCCTAGTGAGGCCACGTCTGGAGTGCCATCTCCAGTTCTGGGCTCCTCGGTGCAAGACAGACAAGGAGCTACTGGAGGGGGTCCAGCGAAGGGACACAAAGGTGATGAGGGTCTGGATCACCTCTCTTATGAGGAGAGACTGTGGGAGCTGGGCCTGTTCCGTCTGGAGAAGACTGAAGGGGATCTCATTAATGCACATAAATATCACAAACGTGGGTGCCCAGAGGATGGTGCCAGACTCTCTTTGGCAGTGCTCAGTGACAGGATGAGGAGCAATGGCCATAAGCTAAAGCACAAGAAGTTCCACCTCAACAAGAGGAAGAACTTTACACTGAGGGTGGCAGAGCCCTGGAACAGGCTGCCCAGGGAGGTTGTGGACTCTCCTCTCTGGAGACATTCCAACCCCACCTGGACATGTTCCTGTGTCACCTGCTCCAGGTGACCCTGCCTTGGTAGGGGTGTTGGATCAGATGATCTCCAGCGGCCCCTTCCCTACCAATTCTGTGATTCTGTGAACACTGCAATAGTCTGGGACAAGTTGTTGCGCGCAGCCTCAGGACCGGCCGGGCCCACGCGGGCGCTGCATCCCCAGAGGTGAGCAGCGTTCCCGGGGAGGCGCGGGGATGAGGGGGACGAGAGGGATGAGGGAGGGCGCGGTTTCCTCTCACCTG
>NW_008240042.1:954943-959228 GCF_000691975.1 Corvus brachyrhynchos
AGCGAGCGTGTGGAGCTGGCGCTAGAAGCCGTAGCCTGCGGTGAACTGGCCATGGCGAGTGAAGGCAAACAAGTTGTTCAGCCAACAGGTGATGATGGAGGAGGAGGAGCGGGAAAAGAAGGAAATGCTGCCGAAGGGGGAAGTGTGCTTCAGCCTTTGAATCCAGGAGTCCCTATCCGAGGCATCAAGATGAAATTCGCTGTGCTGACAGGACTGGTGGAAGTTGGTGAAGTGTCCAACAGAGACATAGTTGACACTGTGTTTAATCTGGTAAGTTGATTGCCTGAATGAGGGGAAAGAGCAGCACGGGTGTGCAGAAGAATCTGCAGGTTTTTGATGTTATTTTTCTGTTAATAATTTTTTACGTGATTACGCTTATACACTGGATTTCAACCATGTTCTTTTCACTTACCACAAAAGCTGGAAGAAAAGCATATGAGCCTCTTTATATACACACTTACACTTGAAACAACTCTAAGCATCCTTCTCCTTTGTTTTCCTCAGAGAAATTGTTGCTTTATTTAGAACTGAGAAGCGTATTGTTATGTTTAAACATTTAACAGGTGTACTCAACAAGAAAGTTAAATGTTTATTTAGTAACTCAAACTGTCATCAAAACACACGTTGTTTTAAGGCAAAACAGTTTTTCCTGTGAAGATGTTTACATCCCTTTTTGCTTCCCGTTGGTTTTGGAAGTAGGTAGAACTTTCATGTTCTGTGTGCAGGTGGTGAGGGTGTCAGGGAACAGTTCATTGAAACATGTTACATAGTCTGCTTTTTGGGAAGAGTAGAATATGGTTTCAGTGTCCTTTTTTAATTTATGAATTAGGGACTCAGCTGGTATTTTTTGAATGCTGTGTGGATGTAACTAATATTTCATAACAGATCTCACTAAACATTGAGGATACAACTTTTCCTTGTTGAAGCTACAAACATAATATATACCATTGAACTTCTTGGGCCAATTGCTTTGAATTGCATTATTTAAAGCAATTAGACTAGTTAGTAATGTTTTCTTTATGCAGGAGACCAAACATTAGGAGAAAAACTCTCAAGTTGACAAAGATACTCTGCTATTACTAGAGGTCTTAAAACATCTCTAAAAACAATTATCGTCCCTCCTTCTTCCTTTGAGTGAGCTCTGACTCTAAAACAATGTGGTTTCTGACAGACCAGGAAGTGAGAGCATTTAATAATATAAAGCTCAGTAACAAGGAAAGTTGAGGCAGAAGTCATACTGGTTTTTATGGTGTTTGCATTTCAGTTATTTCATTATTTGTACTCTTTGCTACGTGCAGGTTTTAATGGTCACTAAGTATTTGTGTGCAATGTCTGTTTCAAGTCTTTTGGTGTTACCTTCTTGGGTTATGATAAACATTTATTTATTTTGGAATATTTTCATATTAACAGTGTAGTGCCCTAGATTGTTTGGTGAAAGTCTCAATATAGAGGAATGGCAGTAGTGACAAAAATAAAGTGCAGATCAGAGGTTTCATGGATGCTCCAAGTAGAGGAAGTGATTTAAGTTACTTGGAGTCCACTTGACAATTGTCCTGGACAAAACCCAGTGCTCACATATACGGACATGAGGTTCAAAAAGAAATTCTGGTGAATAGTTTAGAGTTTAGGATGCTTGTGTGGGGGGAAATTGTTCATGAGTGTGTTAAATTTTACTCTGTTTCTAGTGTGGTCTTTTGGGTGATGTTCTGGAGGTGTATTTTATGACAGCAGTGGAAGGAGATTCAGCAGAATAACCAAAAATGTAAAGGCTCCTTGATTCCTGTTCTGTTCCATTTTGGACAAGAGAGGATCAAAAACTTGAGTGTGATTCAGAGTATCCTTGATTTTAGATTTAAGAGTTCTGGAGAACTTAACCTGTGACCTGCATTTTCCTGGATCTTCATTTCCCAGATAGACAGGAGAGAGTTTCTGGCCTTGGAAATTTTTGAAACTGTGTTCTCACTTTTTCTGCAAGTTAAACAGCATCCCTGACCTCTCTGATAAGACGCCTCTACCATTTCAGCACACCTGCCTATGTGTGGGAGGCTAAAGGTCATGCTTGTGCCCCATGTTATTTTATCAGCTGATGGGTGTCATGACACAACCAACAGTTTGGTAGTAAGGACACTTTGCCTGGATATGTGAGAGCAAAATCCAAATTTTGGGGCAATATCAAAAATAGTAGGCCTCTTAATTTCCCTGAGTCCCAGGAAAACATCAGCTAGCTGGCAAATCAGCTATTTTGGAAGATGTCTCAAGGTCAAGTGGTTTTGTTAAAACTGATATGTATGAAAAATTCAAACCAGCCAACAAACTCGTAGTTTTTGTTATAGAAAGCCATTATTTTCTAGGTTTTTTTTTTTTAATAGAACCTCTGAAGCTGACTTTTTGATGTAGCTTTTTGGGATATGAGGGATATGAAGTCTCCCTACAAAGCAATGATCATTCCTCTGTCATGGAGTTTCTGCCTCTGTTCATTTGTTACCTATGACTATTTTGTCAATTAATACCTCTGAAATCATGCTGACCAAAACTTAAGGCATGTCAAGTACTGGTTAGCAATGGTGTACTTACTTTTCTCTGTGTGGGTGTACAAAAAATCTGTAACTTTTATCTGAAAAGGTGACTCCCAGCTCTGGCTTTTCTGGTAGTTTGTTTCCCAGTCGTTTTCGGAGCGTGTTTCCTCGGGTGTGTGCAGGTCGAGCTGGGGGTATGACAATCATGCTGTGATCTGTTGTTGCTGAATGGGGTTGAGCCCAGCGTATCCCCTCCTGTTTGGTTTCGTTCTGTGTGGTGACTCATAGCTGCAGTACCTCAGGGATGGGAGCAGAGATCTGCTAGCCTGCTTCTTGTGCTTTGGAAAGAGGACACCTGTGCTGTCTTGGGCATTTTTGATCATTAAACTGAGGCATCTTTAGACCAGAGTGCAAGGAGGGCTGGGCAAATCTGGGTAGAAAGGTGGTTTAGCATATTTATTCTTTATGGCATAACCACCCTCAAATGTGAAGAGATTATTTTTTAAACAGGGATTTTAGGTGTCCTAATTTTCATTTCTTGGGAAAACATGTTGCTCTTAGTTATGCCTTTCCAACTTGCTCTAGGATATGTAGAATTTCTTTTTTTGTGATGGAGAGTCAAGAGAAGCCCAAAGTGCTGTCTTGATGTTTCTCATCTTTAAGTATTTAAGAGATGGTCACATTCTATATGTGAAAGACTCAGGAGGTCAAAAACCTGAAGTGCACAGTAATTGACCTGCTGCTTACTAAAGAAATTTAAGCCTCTCTAGTTCTGATTACTTGAGCAAATAAGTTGTTCACTTCAGCAGTGTTCCATCTTGGAGTGCCACCTCTAATGTTTTCTCTGTCCAGCAGTGTAACAAAGTGCTTAGTGAGCTCACTTCTAGCATCAAAACTCTACTACTCTCATTTTATTGTCTTTGGAAATTCTACTCCTAGAAGTACACAAGTTGATCTGCTTTGTTTTGGTCAGTTTTCTCAATGAACAGTTTTCCAGCCCACATTGAATATGGCTTTGTGTATTTCAGCACCTATTAAAAGTGAAGAGGGAAAGAAGGACTTTCAAGAAGCTGATTATTCTGTGAAAAACTTTGAAAGCACGTTCTTGTTCAAGTATTAGTCTGTTCTGTTACTTTTTTTGACAGACTAAGCCAAACTATGGATATCTATTCCTCATGCATTGTGAATTTTATTTTTAATTGACTTCTGGCAGCAATAACTCCTTGAATTTCCTTTGTATACAAATCAGGTGAATTCCTGTTCATTACCTCATATTTGCCCCCCTTAGTTTATTAAAATAAAAAACCCTTCTGGTTGGAGAAGATGATAGAGTGGAAGAATAAATTACTTACAGTGGGATCTATTACTAACTTAAAATAGCTCTAAAGCCAGTTTGTTTTAAAAAGCTTTAGTGCTTCTAACTGTTTTATTGAATATGGTAGAGATTGTTACTTGATTTGGTTCAAGTTTTTCCTCTCAGTCTGTGTTACAAAGACTTTTTTTTTCATATGTTCTGTCTCTTTGGTGAAGAGAATGTGCTGTTACTTCTGATTCTGTTCGTGGATTAGGAGGTCCTCACCAAGAGTGACAAAATGCAAATGAGACAGAAATGCAAGTTTTTATCACCTTTGGAGGAAAAATAATGGGATGTGAGGAGCAGAAGCTAAAATTGCTTTGTAAATTTAATTTGTCAGCTCTTCCACTTCTGCCAGACTTTATTAAAACCACAAATGAAAAAATCAACCTAACTTAAAAAAATTTTTACAGAT
>NW_008240042.1:959399-986425 GCF_000691975.1 Corvus brachyrhynchos
CCCTGCTGATACAACAGGTTTCTAATTTGTATGGTTTTGGTGCACTAATGCAACTAGAACACTGTAACTCATAATGATTTTTATGAAGTCTGAATTCTCCTTTTTTCATCTCTGGTCACAGACTTACTTTGCATATATCATGTTGTAGAAAACTCCCAAAACTATTGCTGATAGAATTAAATGTATTGTAGTAGTAAAACTCCACCATAAATGTCTTTATAGCAATGTATTCCTTTCATTGCATTACTGCATGTTTTCAGAGACTTTATTTTCTACATAAACTTATCAATGCTGGTGACAGGTGAGAGTAACCAAGTAGCTTCTAGAATATCACTGAATATTGTGTATTTCTTAATAGATGCAGTCTTCCTTAGTAGCTTCCCAGTAAGTACACCTCTGGCTACAGTTACCCTAGTTCAGTCACTTCTGTCCACTTACAGTACAGATGACAGGGTAAGTCTGTGGCTTTAGCTGGGTCAGGCTTGTAGGGGTTTTTTAAAAAAAATCATAGTAAAGTGAACAGTCAGCTGTCCTAGTGGTCATGCATGGTTTTTACTTATTGAAGTGATGCATATTGGGTTTTTTCAGGTGTTGATGCAACTTGGGCACTTTGTATTTAGTGGAAATACCCCACCCTAGGTAGTAGGTGCAGGAATTTAGGCAAATTTTGTGGTTGGATGAGAAAGGTATGGAATGTAGTGAGGTGGTAATGGCAGTCTTTAATTAGGTATGCTAACAATTTAAAAGAAAATTGTCTAGGCTCTGAAGAGCTGATTTGTACTTTGGCTGTGGTATTTACTCACTTCTATAACTGCAGCTTAAAACACACTGTAAGACGACAAAATATTGAGGACAAAATCATAAAGACCACACAGGAGAGTGTTCAGTTTTACTTACTCTTCCTTTAACTTGCCAAATTTTTATTTGTGTCCAATCTGAATTTTCAAGTGTTTGTGAAAGCCTGTGAACGTGCTCTGGGTTTTCCAGCAGTGTTGGCATCCTGTACTGACATTAGTGGGCTCTGTACAAACATAAAGCTAAAAAAGCAAGGCTGAACTGGGCATTTGCATATATCATATCTTACTAATGCAGTATTTGTTAGACAATTTTTAATCAGCAGTCTGTTCTACGAGGAAGCCTGTTCAAAATGTGTTCACAGCATGGCTTAGAAGTCCCCTGTAGATGGAAATGCATCAGTTCAATGACAGATTTTTCTAGGTGGTGTCTGGTAACAAAGAAGAGGGAGTCAGGTTTCTATTGCAGTTGCTTTGCTGTCTCTGGGTAGTGTTTTGTGCTGCTTCTGCGAGTCAGTACTGGGCTGGATGGACCACGGGCCTGACCCAGTAGTGCAGAGAGCGCAGCAACCTAGGGGCCATATGGACTGGCTCAGGAAAAGCATCTGCGGATTAGGGAATAGAATGAAATTAGTCAAAAGCATCAGGGAAGCAGGTGGATGGCATGTCAAGGTTGTCACAAAAGCTGGACATTGCAGAGTGATACAAAAATGGATAATTATAAATGCATGTTGAATCAGCATGCTTTGGTTCACTCCTCCAATAACCTCTTTGAAGATGAGTGTGAGTGAAGAGAAGGCTTTTGAAGTTGCTGTATTGGCTGAAGACTGGAGATTGAGGAAAATCAAAGATGAAGTATTTGCTCAATTATATTCTGAGGTAGTGTTGTCTTGGTACAGTGTTCAGTACTCAACAGCTAGTCAGGTGTACATTCAGATGCTGAAGTTTGCTGAGAAGTCCCAGTCTTCTGAAAATCATCAAGCGTGATGTTTTTTTTTTTGACATGTTTGAAGTCTGATGAAAGATAAAAATGAGCTTTGTCTGTGGTTTCCTTCATTATCTGTATATTTGTTTTACCGCCTCTTGGTGAACCTGTGCTCATTCTGAGCTGTCTCTCACTTGACATGGTGCTCTGACCTTTTAGTTTTTGCTAGATAAGTTGACAGCTTAAAGCACTGATAGCTTCTGTCTTCATGCAGTCATCAAGTTCTTTATGAGCCTTAAGGAGGAAGCTTTAATCCATTGCACAGATGAAATAAGATCTGCAGTTTAGTCACTGGAATGTGAAATAGCTTCTTGCTACCTTTGGTGTTTCTGGTTTTTTCTGTCTTCTTTAAAAGTCTATTCTGTCAAATTCAGTCTTGCATGCATTAAATTTATGCATATCTTTTTAAAGAACTTCTATTTATTTTAAATGGGTCAATCTGGCAGAAAGTTTTTGTTCATAATCACTAATTACAGTTAGCTAACTTTCTGCTGTTCAAGTGTCTTCCCCAGCCCCCGGAGGCCTTGCTGGCCTCTTCACAATGTTTTGCATAATGGTTTTTGGTATTAGCTTGACCTAATTACTAGTGTCCTAATTTAGACTACATTTCTGCTTTAACTAATTCTAGATTTTTCTGGTGGACTTGATACCAGGCTAGAGCATATTACTGCCTGTCCTAAAGCTCGTTTGGCCATTTTCATTTGACTCTGGGAAACCCTCAGGCTTTGTCTGTGAGCTCTGGCCACTTGCCAGGAGTCTGAGGGCTGCCATGAATATGCGTAAAGCAGGATACTATTGCCACCTGCTTTTTGAATGGTCTGTGTGGCCAGTGGAGACCACAGTTTCCAGCATGCAGTGCTCTGTGCTTAGAGCAGATAGCAATCGAGATGCATCCTTGCACAACTGCTGTAATCAAATTCACCAAATGACGATACTGCAGGAGTTGCAATAGTACCTCTCCCCAGGACACTGGAGGCTTTGTGCTGACACTGGGAGCCCAGAATAATTTGTGAAGAGCTTGTGTTGCCACAGTGCTTTAGATTCCAGAGCTTCACAAATAGGCATAAGTGGTTTCTAAATAGAAACTAATTTGTGGAGAAGAAAAATCTAATGCCTTCTGTTGCACTGGATTCCCCTAGTAGTAACTGGGGAGCTGGGAGCAGCTATGTCCCAGGCATGATTTTCTTGTTAATTGCTGCCTTGAGAAGATATTTAAATGAGAATTGCTAGTGGGAATAGGATGTGCTCTGTTGCCTCCTGTAAATGCTCCAGGAGTTTGAGCTGAAAGTCTCTTTATTGCAGCCTGCAAATGAATAGTTTTGTTGATGTTTTTGTATTCTACATATATCTAGGAAAAAAATTACATATGCATTAATGCAGAAAATTCAGATCATATTTTGTGTGACTGAAAAGCTGGAATTGAATTGTTTAGGCAAAAACCTCTTCTCCTTTGTTGATGCAACTGAAGAAATCAATACTTGAAGAGCTGCTGGATTATATTTCCTTTGCAATTGGAAATCAAAACAAGAGTAACTGTGTAGGACTCATCTGTTCTGTGAAAGTGTGTTGTGTGTGTCAGCATCTCCCCTTTTGCCATCAGCAGTCATTCTCTAAGGTGTGGACAGAAATTACAGAGACAAATTCACTAAATGGAGTCTATTCTATTTGCCCCACTTAGATACTCCAAATTTCTAGGTTTGTTCTGGACTAGCCCTGAAAAACAGTAACTGTAAGAATGCATAGGGTGACCTGTAGCTTATTTATTCTCTCCTTGGGAATTCTAAAGACAAGAGGCACCAGGAAGCAGCAGGTAAGATGGTGACTGCAGCAGGAGGGCAATTTCTGTAATAAAAGACCAGCAAGAAGAGAAACAGTAGCATCTTGCAGTGAACTGGGAAATATGTGTTTATGGAGTCCAGGATGCTGAATGTTTGCTTGATAAACGCCTCACAAAGTGGTTTTGTTATCAAACTCTGTATGTTTAGGTGGGAATTGTACTGGCTGCTTTCCCAAATGTGATTAGGATGAGGGCAGGTGGGGAGTGAGGTAAAACCTGTTGCTGTAGAACCGCTGAATAAAGGCTTTGCAAGTCCTGCAAGTTTTAAGTTTTAGTAGTCTGTTATTAGAGAAGCTTTTAAGTTGTGTTGTTTGCACTTCTTGGGATTAAAACAGTGTTCCTAAGGACAGTTGTTTTTTGCATGATTATTAATGATTGAGGTGGGTCTTGGAATCAGTCGGTGTGTAAGAAAACCAACCAACCCTCCCCCTGCCAAAAAAAAACCCCAAAACCCCAAACAACCCATCACAAAACCAAACCCAAAATGTTTTCTACGTGGAATCATAGACTTAAGTTACAAAATATGGCCAGTGATACAGAAGTAGAATTGCTGATGAGCCTTAAAACAATACAACTGAGGGGAGGATAGGAACCAAATGACTAATGTTGTGAATGGTGCATGACTGTTAAATAAACAAATGGAAACTATCAGTCCAGTCAGCATCTGCCTCCTGCTAATGTTTTTGTGGAAACTAAGCATGTGATTTGTCTCTAGTTGTGGTTGTGAACTTGATTGAAAAGAACTTGCAAGCTTTTTTTTTTTTCCCTGTATAGTGGGAGCTTACTTATACTGTAGGATTTGGTTCCAGTGTATAATTTAGGTGCCCTAGTGCCTGGCTTTTAGGTATCTGATATGGAGTATAAAACTGAGTAACTGTGAATGTGTTTTTTAGAATGTATTTTGAACCATCAAACATGAGAAGGGGAGATGTGCATGTTTAATATATTGCTGCTGTTATAGAATGGGAGAGCACCTGAGATGCTGGGAATGGATATTTCAATTGGGATTGCTAAAGGTTCTCTGTCCGAGTTGTGATCTACACCTTCTGAAGCTATGATGTTCTTAATACTTCGAATTTCCTTGATTTAAACAGGGTAGCAGTGGTGCCCAACTCAACAGTAAAGTGCTATGAAAAGAGTTCTCAGGATCAGAAACTGTACCAGTGGTTTTCCATCTTTATATAAATCAGTGAATGTTTATGGGGAAATTACTGCCTTGTTTCCTTGCCCATTTCTTCCTTAAAAGTAAGGTCCCAGTCTTGTGCCATGCTAGATTATCTCCTGCCTAACCTCACACCAGGACACTGCTTTGTCCTTTCTGTGCCCCCTTGCCTCCTCTTCCATGACCTGGCACCTGCTGCCTTCATCCTTGGCTGCAGAAGTGAGTCGTGAGCATTCGCTGGGAATCTGTGAATGCCCCTGTGTGCTGCAGTTGTTGTGGCTCAGCTGATTGGCGGGAGCATTGCCTTGAGGAGATGTTTATTCCATGACTCATCTGAGACCTGAAGTGCTGAAGACTTGTGCCCTTCTTGTGTACTGCTTTTCTAGTGGAATATGTGTGGCTCTTTGGGGGTTTTGCTGGTTTAGTAAAGTCTCACCTCTGCGGGAAGTGAAAACCACTCTGATTTCTCTCCTTAGTAAGAGGAGATTCAAACTGCCATTTGTCAGGAAATTGTCATTTGCAGAGTGAGGGTGCCTGTGAGTGACTTCTACAGGAACACTTGTAACACCTCTTCTGCAAAGACCAGGCTCATACACAGCAAAAAGGCTGGATTCTTGAGTATGAGGAGAAGGCACAGGAAGAAACAAGTGTCAGACCTTGTGGTTTAGGTGTTTGAATAAGGTTTTCTAGTGACTCATACATGACAGGGAAGGTTTGGAGCTGGAAAACAGTGGATTTCTTGCCCACATGCTAGGACTTTCGTAAAGATTTCTTTGTAATGTACAAAATCCTGACTTCCTTCCTGGAAAGCGAATTATTTTCAGGTTAAGGGCTTTGTCCAGTGACTGAAATACCACTGAAGTTGCTCAGACGTATTTCGAAAAGATAGAATTTAGATGGCAGGAATTTGGGTTTGTTGCTTCATGATGGTGCTGTCATTTTTCAGATAAGTGATATCCCCCTTTCCAACTAGATCGTGAGGAAATTGAAAAAAGCTCATATAACACTTCTTGATACAAGTTAGTGTGGTGTATTGTCTGCCCCCTCCTGAAAGAAAAAGAAAGGGAATGTGGTGAAACTAATTTTCACATTTTCAGATGATGTAGACGAGTATAACAAGGAAACTTGTCAGTTCAGGCTTTCCCTCAGCTGGGTTTTGTGTGTGCAAATGGAGAAACCTGGAAAACTGGATACTGAGTGGAAAGGGGGAAAATCCCCTGAAATTTCATTTGAGTGCTGAGCTAGTCTTGATGTCTTTGTTGGTGTTCTTTAAAGATGGATGTGTCTGTAGGGATTCTTTAATTAGTTATGCAAGGAGTTGTTGGGATCTCTTTCATTCTAGACATACGAATAGAAGTAGAGGTGAAAGTTTAGAGGAGCAACCAAACTGCCCAAAGAAATTGTCACCAAGAAAAATAACTCATCAACAGTTTAGTTTAATCACTGTAATTGTGCTGTTACAAAACTTGATTATAAACTATTTGTTTCAAATTCAAACGTCTGGATTCAAATCCTGACTGTCTAAATGCCGTGATCTTGTCACTATCCATCCTGTTAGGAAAGTTGTGACAGACTGGTGAAGTTACCAGTGACTGGAAAAGGGAAAACTTAAGTCCCGGTGTTAAAAGGCGGGGATAAAAGGAAGACCCAGGAAATTCCAGGTTGTTCAGTTTCACCTCTGTGCCTGACAGGATCATGGAACAGATGGTCCTGGAAATTGTGCTAAGGCACATAGAAAATAAGGAGGTGATTGATGACAGCCAACAAGGTGTCACTAAGGGCAAACTGTACCTGACAAATTTGGTGGCCTTCAGTGGTGCTGTTGCCCCACTGGTGGATGAGGGAAGAACAACTGATGTCATCTATCTGGACTTGTGCAAAGCATTTGGCACAACATCCTTGTCTGTAAACTGGAGAGGCATGGATTTGATGGATGGACCACTCACTGGATAACAAATTGCCCAGAGAAGTTGTGGATGCCCCAACCCTGGAAGTGTTAAAGGCCAGGGTGGGTGGGGTTTTGAGCAGCCTGGTCTAGTGGAAGGTGTCCCTGCCCATGGCAGAGGGGATGGAACTAGATGATCTTTAAGGTCCTTTCCCACCCAAACCATTTGGTGATTTTGTAATTTGGTGATTCTTTGTTTATCTCTATGGGAAAACTCACTTTTAAGTACACAAGAGTGCCAGAAATTTAAGCTTGAGTTACATGTGGAGGCAGGGGGAGGGAGAATTAATTCAGTGGCTTTTGACTTGTCCCATCTCTGTCATGTATTGTTTAGTGTCTGTGTTTTCATTTGCTCTGTCATGTGACACTATCCTGCAGCTACTGCTGGCGTGTGGTTTAATGAGTGTTTCATGCTCCGGTAGCTGAATCCTTGTATCTTCCTGAACAGGATATTTCTGTGCATTTTAGTGTAATAATGGTGCATACTACTGACAATGGGACTGGTCAGACACAGGTTTAATGCCCATTTTGCAGCATGCATGACAGCTATTGTGCAGAATAGCTCTTTAGCTCTGAAATACACTTACAGTGTATCTTCTGTGCGTTGGCAGTGCATTTGAGTTCTGTAGCACTGAGTGATCTTGGTGCTTCAATTTCCTGTTAAAGTAGGTATATGGGGAAGGAGCTGAACTTAGCTTTAAATGCTCATTTATAGTAATTTTCCAGTTGGGTGTTCAACTTCTCAACTTCTACAAGCCAGATTTAATATTTCCTGTAGCTCTATTGCTCACGTATATGAGGCTAGAGTTGTAGTTAGAATTCTGTTTCTCAACTCTTAAAGAGTTTTGTTCACCAAGGATACTTCTAATTAGGTTTGTTTGCCTGTGACCTTACTGTGCAAATTGGAACGAATGCTTGAATGCACATATGGATTCTTAAAACAGGTATTGATCATTATAACAATGGGATTGATGCCGAGTAAAGGATTTCTCAACTGCAGTAATTGTATGCGCAAATTTCTATATTAAAAGGTGCATGAGCCTGTCTTAATATCCAGAATTTTGAAGGCAAAGATGCTTTTGTTTAGGAAGGTTAATAATTCGGCCAAGAGGAGCTATTGTCCATTATGAGCATGCACGCTGTGGTTAAATTAACTGTGGCGTCGAGGAAAACAGAATAATCAAATGTATGGATGGCAACTTTAATTATCAAATATTAGTTTTCCAAGCATATATTTTTCATCTTCAGGCAGTGTTTTGTTACATGTGATGTAGTCGTGATGTCTCTAAAGCATTTCCATGTTCTGGTGCTGTGACTCTGTAAGGTATTTATACAGTCAGACGTAGTCTGGAAAAGGTGTTAAGGTAATTGAGAAGTTGCTCTGAGGAGTCAGTGGTTCATACATTAAGATTACCTGATGTCTTCTGTTTGAAGCAATCTCCAAGGATATTCTCTGGAGTTCTACCCTCTTTTTGCAGGCACTGTGTGATACTGTGCTCCAGAGACACGTGTGGGTTCAGCCTTTGATCAGATAACAACAGATCTTCTAGCACACACACTCTTGCTACACAGACACTACTGAAAGCAGGCAGATTTAGATTAGATGTCAAGAAGAAAGTCTTTTACTCAGTGGGTGGTGAGGCATTGGCACAGGTTGCCCAGAGAGGTTGTGGGTGCCCCATTGCCGAGAGTGTTAAAGGCCAGGTTGGATGGGGCCCCGAGCAACCTAATGTAGTGAATGGCAACCA
The DNA here is from genome assembly GCF_000691975.1 of Corvus brachyrhynchos. Lineage (NCBI taxonomy): Eukaryota > Metazoa > Chordata > Aves > Passeriformes > Corvidae > Corvus > Corvus brachyrhynchos. Next base: position 967,871 of record NW_008240042.1, read on the forward strand.
CGGGGGGGGGAGGAGTTTGGAACTAGATGATGTTTAGGGCCCCTCCCAGCTCAAACCATTCTGTGATTCTGTGCTTTCAAAGCAGCAGCAAATGTGTGTTTTCTGCTGGGTGCAGTCAGGCATCAAAGAAGTTGAGTTGGAACCTAGAAAAGGGGGACAGTCACATTGGGCTTCCCACTGCTTGGCCGAGCTATGCTACCTCCTTGATAATCAAGGAATATTGAGTCTAAGTACCTGGCTCTAGAGCTGCCTCATTATGCTTGTTGCATTGTGTTTTTAAGTGAAGTCTGAACTCCTTTTGCCTTTAAAAGGAAGAAAGGAAAATATTTGTTCTGTTTGTTGTAACTCAGAATGTGGGTTTTCCATTAAATAGCCACACAACCTTTACAGATTGGAATGAAATATTGCAATTGCAGCAGCACCCATTGTTCTTCTACTTTGTCTTCACAGAATTGGTTCTGTTTCATCTGCAAATCCTGTTGTTAGGGCAGCTGGAAGGCTGAAGCTGGGTTCTCATTCTGAAAGTGTTACAAGCTGTCCTTCTTATGAAAGGCTGATGCTTCCTTCTCTTCTAATCTCCCTGTGTTTTAAACAGGTGGGGTGATTCTGTGATCATACAATTATCTGTCAATACATATCAGGATATACTGCAAGATTCCACTTTAGCTGTTAGCTAAAGTCATGAAACATCCTCTGAGGGGTACTTGGTATGTGCAGATTGCCATTTAGATATTTGTTTTCCAATTCCTGAGATGGAGTAGATGGCAAAAAGTAGAAACCTGTTTTAAAACAAGAAAGTAATGGGTGAAATTGTCAAATGAGAACTAGAAATTGGGAAACTGTCAAATGAGCTAAACTTTAGTGTTCTAAGATAACGTGGGTGTCTATTAATCACTTTGTGAACAACTTAAGAGCAGTATTTCTGAAAAGCCAATTTATTAGTAAGATATTGCTGTGCTAATTCTGTAGTTGCCCAATATTAAAAAAAAAAGGAGTTGGGAAGTGTGATTTTTAAAGCATATAATTTGCCGTACAGGTATTTTTTTTTAGCTGTTTTTAACCTGTTACAACTGTGACTGAAGCTCTTCAGAAAGCAATGACCTAAAACCTGAAATGAGGTTGTATAGATTGAAGCTCTAGCAAGGATGGTATTGCTATAACTTAGGCAGTGGAATATGAAGCTGTGTTGTTTGGGATTTTTGTCTTGCTGTGTTTGTGACCTGTCCCATAACAGTGGTTGTCACTGAAAAAATTAGTAAACACTGAAGTCCTCTGGTTGACTTGGGGCTGAGGAGCTACAGCGCTTTTTTTAATCTATTGAGAAAATGACAAACTTTTGTGTTTTGTTGAAGCAATCTCTTTGCCCCTAAAGTTAGCCTTCTGCTAACTGCAGTGAGAGATTAGAGGACTTTATCATGTTTATGTGTTGAGAATCTTACTGCCAACCCCTACTTTACGTAATGCTTAGTTACGTGAGGGGAACTGAACACAAAAGCTGTTCTTGGTGACTGACAGTGCAGTGAGAGGCTTGTTTCTGTAAAGGCAGGGGACAGGCTGTATTGTGCAAACAGGTTCCTAAAGTAGGGTGTCCTAAAACCTGAAGTCATGCTAGAACGTGTGTGATACTTGGTTGAAACCAAACCCAAATAATAGTAGTTGTGAGAATGCAAAATGTTTTTTTCATTTTTCTTTGAAGTGAAGAATAACATGTATCAGGAAGAGTAATAGTTGCTGTTTGTATTAACATGTATTGGCAGAAATAATATTTGCTCTTTTTATTGAAAAATAATTACCAAAGAAAGCATGTTGAAAATACAGAGGTGGTCTTGTTTGCTAAGCCCTAAAAGGGAAATTGTTTTTATGTTTTACCTGCTAGTTTTCTGGAGTGTGTGTACTAAAGAAGCAGCTTTGAATGGATGAAGAAGTGAAAATTCTCAGGGTTTCAAATCTGAAGTCAGAGAAGTGTAACTGTTAGCAGCTGAAGTCTGGAGTTCCTGTACATTGTGTGAAGCAGATCCATTGTGGACAAATCTTTAAGTTGCCTAGTTTTGTGCAGCAAATGCCAAGTGTGAAGGATGATGTCTGAGGAAGGACAGATGTGTTATAATTTGAAGTATCTGGCTTGCTTTGCTTTACTTTGGCTGCAGCTGTTGCCACTGCCATTACTGCAGATGGCCATAATCATGGTTACTGCCAACAACCAGCCGAGGTTAGAAACAAGAGCTTTTGTATCATATACTCACAATGTGGAAAACCTTTTCAAGTGGTAACTGGACTAGTGTAATTTGAAAAAAATTAAGATCCCTTGTCCCCTAGGATGACAATCTTGAATTTATGAGAATCTAATTGTGGGTTTGATGGCAAGAATTAAGGCTAGTAGGGTGATTCATGGACCAAATGCATATTAAATATGGAAATAAGTAAACTGGATTATTCAATAAATGTAGCATTTTTATGTAGTGTGAATAGAAGCTGTTCCTCATTTTTTGGGTAATTGTATATGAACATTTAGGCATATTAGGCATAAACAGAGAAATTTACTCCTGTTTCCCTACCAGACTCCTTAAAATTCTCCCTTAAATGGATGCACCTCTCAGTTTATTTATGATATTCTAAGTCTTGGTTTTTTCATGACTGACTTCATTCACATATTTTTGGGTTCCAAAAATGTTACTGCTCTATGAAGCTGAAATTATTTTTGTATTAAAAACAGTGAGAAATAGGACTGGAACATAATGAGAAAAAGAAATCTAATTTTATCACTTCTTAAATCTTGTTATCTCACAAGAGCATTCTTCTGATTACCTGGAGTCATTTAGCACCATCTGCAGTGCCATGTGTAACATAGTTGAAGTAGTATAATAGGATAAGCACAGTTAAATTAAAAATGGCTGCCAAACAAATGAGTATGTAATATTTTAGGAATTTCAGAGTCTACCATGGAGAGGGGTGTTTATCTGTAGCTTTATTTTCCATAACCCTCTGCTTTCCCCTTTGGTCCCCTCAGTGCAGAGCTTTGGTGGTAGTCAAGTGCTTGCCACTGATCAGTTTTCTCAGAGGGAATGCTGTTACTGTCTGTTTCTTCTGTATTTTCTTCTCTGCGTTAGTGCTTTAGCTGTCATTTGCTGCAGCCTCTCCTCTTGGCCTGGACTGCCCACATGCAGAAAGGGAGAGAAGCACTGCAATGATTGTTCTTTATTGTAGTGGCATCAGGATTTGCAGCACTCTCCAGAGGAATGCAGCTAAATTACCTCCAAACTTTTGCAAACAGTCCATGGACTGTTCAGGAAGCAGTGGTGGATACACTCTCAGCACTCAGCTTAGTTGTCTTAATGGGAAGTGTGTAAATCAAAAATAGAACCTTGCTTCATATGACCTTTTGATTTGGAAGGGTAGTGACATTCAGCAAGATACTTGTGACTCAGTAATGTAGTGAGCTGGCAATTACATTTTAATTAATGTTGATTTCTTCTTAAAGCTATGTTTACCTTGTTTTTGAAAAAGAGGGATCTTTGAGTTGATAGAATCACTGGAGTAGCATAGTTATTGAATGTCTTTTGTCAGTGTTGCAGTCAAATGCTGACTTGTAAGAATTCTTCCAGATGCTGAAAGCTGTTCTCTTTTCTGGCTTGTGTGTAAATTTCTTTGTACAAAGGTTACAAACTGTAGCTGGCAATATTTTGTCAGCGTATGATTGACACTGGTTTTATACTTTGATAAGGTTACAGATAAGTGTGACTTGAATTTCGTCATTTATAACTTTTACTTTTCTTCCTGTATATTTGCTTAAATGTTTCATTAATATTTGATTCGGCTGACTCTGAATGTGTTTCACATGTCCCTTTCCTGTCTCTTGTCTCAAAATTTGCATGAGAGGAAGGCACGAAGACAGTTGAAATTTTTATACTGAGGTCCTCTTCAACATCTGAATAATATTTGTATCACAGGAACCTTTTTTATTCCAGATCTGTCATAGACCAGCTCTTTTTAGGTAAAAATTTTGCTGGACACAGCATTGCACATAAAGCAGGTGAGTGGCAGCAAGGATGAAATAAATTTTGGGTTCATTTCGAAATAAGAATGGTTTCTTAAGAATTGTATTCTGTGCTGAATGCTTTGCAGAAAGTGTCCAATAATAAATAAAACCTGAACAATCCCATCCCTTTCTTAAATTATACATGAAGAAAAAACCCCTGTTTTTCCTTTTTCCTTCCATCCACTGCCACTGTATTTTTCCCAGGGTTGGTAATTGAGTAAGTTTTTTTTTCCCCAGTATTTCAGTTTATGTGTATAAAAAACCCAAACAAACATAATTTTTTTAAAGTGTGTGATACTACAATTTCACAGTATAAATATACTTAAGTAGTGATGTCATCCTATAAAATAAGAATGCTGCAATTCTATGGCTGAGTAGTCATACATGAGGCACCCATGTGCTTCCACAGACTGCCTTGAAGAGGGATTAATGTGGATGAAATGTTAATCTGCTTCACTCACACTGCATAATTCAGTCTTAAGTAAATACTAAATAGGAAAAAGATATATCATAAATCTCAGAAGGAAAATTGAGACTTTGCTGGGTGGAAAATCCCATACTTTGCAAACATCTTAAGGGTATTACAGAAAACTTAGGGTTTATAAGTTTAGTTGGATTTCCAAGACCTCATTGCTCTTACTGCAAGTGTTTGAGTAAATAGAGACAGTTTTCCTTTTTTGCTCTTTGTAACTCAGCAATTGATAGAGCTGAAATAATGTGGTGGCTATGCCAAAACCTGTGTTTGTATTTCTTGCTTCAGTCTTCAGTTACAGAAAGTGAAGTGTTCTGTAATACAGATTGTGTGCTCACCTGTCATGCCAGTAGGAGGAGAGGAGAGGTTTACTTTGGGTTTTTATATTAACTCAATCTGGATAACACAATGGGGATGTTTACATTTAGAGACCAGTCTGAGTTAGGCTTGCAGGGAAGTGTATAAAGCTATTTGCAATGTACTTAGTGCATTAAGACATAGCAATTTACACTGGAAAAGTGTTTATTTTCAGACTCTTTGAATTTAAGATAAAACCTAACGTTTTGCAGTCTTTTTTTAGCTTTTTATTCAAGTTCACCTGCATATGATGCTGTCCTATTCTCTGTAGTGTTGCACATGTATGACAACTATAGATATGCTTATGAATTTTTTTTTTGATTTGTTGTGCTACACAGAAGTGTAAGAGAACTATAATATTGTTTAACAAAACCAGTCACTAGAATTCCATTGAAGGAGAGTGATACAACTTTAGAAGTGTAGTACTCTGTGCCATAACTGTGGTGGCTGAAATAAAAATGTAGAAGGCAGGGATTGTTGTTTTGTAATAGTGGAAGTGCAAGTGTTAAAAAAGATAGAAATGTTTGAGAGAAGAGCAACATTCCTCCTAAAATTCAGCTACTGAAAGGCTTATCTTGGAATAGCACTTTGGAGTGTATAGTTGCCAATAAAAGCATCCATTAATGTGACCTCCTGCATAACATCAACCATAAGGCCAACTAATATTTTATGCAGTTAGTCAGCAGACTAAGTGTAATAATAAATCTTGGCAAAGTGGATTAGGGGACAGCTTAGAACAATTGCCAATAAGCCTGTAGTCATTTAGGTTTGAGTGGCAGTAAGTTTAACAGTGCAAAAACTTAAAAACAGCCAAGTGTTTCTTATATGAGGTGTTCTGCTAGAGATTTGAAGATGTTGGGAACAGTGTACTAAAATTAGCTGCATGGAATCTTATTGAGTGCAGATCAGCATTGTAGGCTAATTAAAAAAGCCTGGGTTTTATGTTTATTACAATAAAGGATGCATAAACTTTTTGATTGTAAAGGGAAGAAATTTCAGTGCTCTGATGAAAGCCCATCCAAAGGTGCTGAAATTGGCTTGATACATTGGGTGAAACTTTGTGTGTTTGGCCTTGCAGAAATCTCTCATCTTTATTAGAGAAATCTGGAAACCTGAGTAAGATGGTATTTGAGCTGGTACAGACCTGCCTGAGTCAGGAACAGAAAGATGTTAAAGCAGCTGGGCTCTGATAATTAGGTTCTTCTTCATACAGAATGTGTCTTGCCCTGGTGTTAATTTTTTGCTGTGAGATGGGATTCGTGGGATGGAGCTGAAATATTTGTTACCAGGCAGGAAACTCTTGTTAGCTGGCAGGGCTGGTGACCAAATGTAGTTTCTTCTGTGGTGAATTTCTACAGGGGGGTTGGTGCGTCCTGTTATAAGCAGGAAAATCATTGCAGCTGATTGAGAATTGATACACTTGTGGTGGTAAAAGTGAACTTGGGAAAAGGCATCTGTTTTGATCCTGATAGTTTCATGGAGATTCATGTAGTGACAAGACAAATTGTGTCACAGGAATTTATGACTTATTATCCTCCTCCTTATTGATTGCAGAGGATCTAAACTGGTGAATTTACTAATATGTTGGGAATGGGGAGCTGGCTGAGCCTCTGTGCTGGGAAGGCTGTGCATAGGGATCACTGGAGTGAGCTTTGGAAGGAAGCCAAGGAAACACTGTTGCGTTTGCTCGGATTACTCACAGTCATCCTGATCTGCATGTGAAAATATTAGATCTGGCTTGACCGTCAGCTGCGGTGGAATGATTGCAGAGGTGGTGCAGGCAGGTGATGCAATGGTTGGAGGGCTGTGACCTCCTCCTCCACGTGCCAGCCACACTGTTCTAGTGAACACCTTTCACAGAACTAGACTGTGTTCAGGGCAGGGGGTACACAACAATGCTTTATAGCTTTCAAAAAATGATGCTGCTCTAGAATTACCAGTCTAGTTTTTATAGTGGAGTTCTTAGCCTGGAGCAGCTTTGCATGTGCTAGCAGAATCTGTGTTCACTCTAATTTCTGCAGTGGTGCTTAAAATGCTGTGATTAATCTTTTGGTTTGGTTTGGTCCTTGGTTTGTTAGTTAACTGATATCTAATAAATAAAATCAGTAAACAAAGTTTCATTTGATGTGCAGGGCTGGTAAAAGCTAGTACTCGAAGGAGTAGAACTAGTTTGACAGTGACTATTACAAGATATTTTACCAATAAAGCTTATAGAAACTATAGTGAGCAAAATTTTATTTATCAGAAATGTGCTTAGCAAGGTTAGTTGTCTATACATTTATTTGTCATTAAGCTTTCCAATTAACTGAAGAAAGATAAAAATGTCATGAGCTACAACAGGAGTGTCCTTGTAACCTGAACTAGTAGACGAGTGAAAGGGGTTGTTCTCTCTGAGGTATTGCTGTTGCTGGGTAAAATTTCAGGCCACAGAGAAACTGTATTGTTGAGTGTCAAGTACTCCAAGTAATGTGGCCCACAAGACTGTTTTTAAGGAGTCAAGTTTAGTCATTCTAGGATCTGCTGGAATGGATGTAAGCAATCTCTTAGAACCTCATTAATTATTGTACAGCTGAAAACATACAAGTATGTAATCATGCTTTTTAAGTTATTTTTAAAATTATGTACAGGCATAAAAGGGAAATAAAAGTTCTGTTGGTACTGCTCTTATCTTATTTTTTAAGAACTTATTTTAGAGTCCCTCTGCCAGAAAGTGGATTCTTTGGGATGGGTGTGGTGTTAACTTTATGTACGTAACTGCTTAGAAATCCTTTTTTTAGTGGCTAAATACTTCTAAAATTCTTCCTGCGTGAATGAGACAATGTTCCTGTCAGATATATTTGCAGTAAATAGTTTATGGCAAAATCCTTAACTTGAGCCACATTTTCTTATCTAAGCATCTGAAACTTTGAAATTATGCTTGTGTGTCATTCAATTTCGGTGTATTTATTTTGGAAGGTATATCCATATACTGGAGAATCCATAAAGTTATTTTTTTTTATTTCAAGTCTGTTACCTGAAACGCCCATGAGATGGTGCTCATCAGTCTTGTTTCTGTGGAGCAGCAGATCTGTGCACAGTTCTGACTTCCCAGTAAGGATGCAGTGCTTGGCATTGTTGCCTTTCTAAGAGAAAGAAAAAGAACAAAACCCAACTGACAATACCTTGAATTAATTGATGAAATACCCCTTACTATACTATTTCGAAGTGTGTGTAAAACCAGTCTTGATATCTGATTATCCTTGGACAGATGGATTTGATGCTACTTTACACAAAGGATGGGTTAGCAGTTAATTTTCTTTTTCTAAAAATGTGTTTCTAAATAGCCAAAGGATGGGAAAGTGTTTAGGCATCTGTCCTTTTTGTGCTGCTTTACTTCCTTCTTTTTTTTTCTTTTTCAAAGATTCGCAAAAGTTTTCTTTATTATTCAGGAAGCATTCTGCTACAAACTCACACTGATGTGTTCTGTTCTGTAATGTCTTTTGGGGATGGGAGGGGGGCAGGGTTTGATTAGTTTGATTTATTTGTTTTTTCCTTGAGTGATGCAGGTAGCCTGTAACAAGGAGAGAAGAGAGAAATGTTAAACTCCAGTTAACTAAGGCAGGGAGGATCACAGAATCATAGAATGGTTTAGATTGGAAGGGACTTAAAAGATCTTTTAGTTCCAAACACCTGCCATGGCCAGGGACACCTCTCACTAGACCAGCCTTTCTTTGAGCTGGACTGAGTGTTAGAAGCCCCAGTGCTGTTTTCTGAAAGTGTGCTATGTAATTTTAGATACAAGATGGGGAGAAAAACAGCAAAATAAGGGGGAAGAAGTTAGGAGAGTCTTCTGTTTGAAGTAAGATTACAGAAATATTTGCAGTGGGCTGCAGCACAGTAGAACCAAATGAGTTGTTTTACATTCTGTTTCAGACTGTTTTTATTGTTATTTGTTGTGACCTGAATGGTCTGGGGAGCCTGGAAGGAGATCTGGAAGAGGACACAAGTGACGTAGATGAACTCCCAAGGAAGGAGTTACCAATATTGATAGATGGGTGTGAAAGCAAGAATTGATTGTACGAGACGTGGAATGAAGTGAGCAGCACCTCTGCTATAATTGACTAAGAGGACACTCAAAGAAAGTATCTGCTAAGTATTAATTAGCAGAGATTACAGGCTTCTGAAAATGAGGCCAGCTTTAAACCTGATGAGTTGATCTAAAGGAGGTGTTTAAAGACTGGTTCTGTACAATCTTTGTACAGGCTGCTCAAATTAAATCAGACCAAGAAGACTTAGGAAAGAATTTATTTCCTGTGGAAACTTCTTTTCCCTTCCAAATTCTGTGAATGGTGCTATGATCAATGTTTCCTTTGTGTTTTTATAGGCTTTATTCTTTTTTTTTTCTCTCAAATCACTATATCTTTGATCAAGTAAGCAACTTGAGTTATAATTGCCTGTGTGTTCAGTTCTATCAGTGATTACTGAAAGCAGTGTTAGGACAGCATAGAAGACAATAAAGTGCTTGAGAAGAACACCTTGACAGAAAAATAGAGGCAAAACCAGGAGTGAATGCAGCACTGTACACAAAGTAAAAGACAAGTATTTATTGAAAAGCAGGGTCTCTTCTGTTTTTAGGTGAAAAAGGGAAAAAAAAAAAAAAGAGTATGTTCTGACTGAATTTCCTTTGGGAAAATGGAATTATAAGTTATCATTTTGGAATGTTTAATTTCACCTGGAGCAAAAGGATTTGGACATGTTCTGGATGTGCTGAAATGAGTAGGACAAATGTTTTAGACTGCATCATCTTGGACTGTAATTTGGCATCATTATGTAGTAGCTAGTGGAGACTGAGAGAGATGAGCAAGGAGGATTCTGAAAGTCCTTTTAGCTAATTTTCGAATTGATGATGATGGTGAAAGAAGCAGCTCTGTCATTTGTGTATTGGTGCTGAGTCATTTGTGTCAGGATGATTGGGGATGGAGCACCTTTCCCACGGGGAAGGGCTGAGACAGTTGGGGTTGTTCAGGCTGGAGAAGACAAGGCTCCAGGGGGACCTTACTGCAGCCTTTTATTCAGTACCTAAAGGGGCTACAAGAGAGCTGAAGAGGGACTTCTTACAAAACTTTACTGATAGGACAATGGGTAATGGCTCTAAACTGAAAGAGAGCCCGTTTAGATTAGATATTAAAATCGAGTTCTTAATTGTAAGGGTTGGCAGGCACTGGCACAGGTTGCCCAGAGAAATAGTGGGAACCCCATCCCTCAAAGTGTTCAAAGGCAGGTTGGATGGGGTCCTGAGCAACGTGGTCTAGCAGATGGTGTCCCTGCCCATTGCAGGGGGCTGGGAACTAGATTACCTTGAGAATCCCTTCCAACCCAAACCATTCTGTGATTCTGTGATAATGTATGTGAATAAGTGGTAACTGAAAGTTAGGTAAGGTTTAAGAATGAAAAGACAAGGTAACAACAAATAGTTTTCTAACCCTAGTCCACACTGTGGAAGAAAACCTATAAAAAGGAGATTTCAGCTCTAAGAATATTTATGGAAAAGCTGAATGAAACTAGGAGACGAAAGCACCAGTGTATCCAGAAGAGGAAACCAGGGACAGGTACAAGCAGAATATAATTTTTGTACCTATTTCTCTGATACAGGATAATATAGTAGAAAAACAGTATTTGTTTCTCCTTTTCAGACTCCAGCATTGCTCCCTTGAAACCCCTTAGTGTCCTGCAACCTTTCCCTCTGTTTGAGGAACGTAGGGAATTTGCTTTCAGATTTAGTCTTCTCACCATACTATTTCACTGAGATATAGTCTGTAATTCTCATTCTATTTATTGTCCCTTAAAAATAATTCCTTTTTCTTTGTGCCTTCAGATCTGTTGTTGTTTTCTCCTTCACTTCTTTGCAGCTTTTCTGCCCTGTTTTGGAATGTTTCATTTAACAAGAAGTAAATGCTGCAGTGCTTCAGGGAAGTTGCTGATTATGGAAGAAGTCAAGATGGACTACAAAATAAATCCTGGAGATTGTTGTGTTGGTGTCAGAAAAAAATAGCTCAACTGAAAGTAGGGCCAGTATAAATGAGGAGAATGTGGGCCTACAACTCATACGACGAAAACACAGATTTTGAACCTTTGACAATACTTAGAAGTGACGGCTATAAGAATTATTTTATTCCAAAAAGTGTTTTTATTTCATGGCCCAGAAAATGTCATTTCTCATCAGATACTGGTATTTCTCAGAGTGCCAATATCATATTGAACAATTCAAAGGGAGTGCATTTTCAGAGAATTAAGTTTAAGTGCAGTTCCCCAGGAATCAGTATTTGCATTCTCATAGGAGAGTGTAAAGAGAGCTAGAGGTCTTGTAATAATAATTCTAAAAAGACAGCAGTTGTGTTTCTGAGAAGATGAATGTTTTACAGCTTGGAATACCACACAGCTTAGAAACAAGATTGTTTCTATGAGCATTTTCATACAAATGGAAAAAAGATAGAAACATGTGAAACAAGCAAAAAGCTTCCTGTATGTTGCCTTGTGGGTCCATAATCAATAAACAGATTTTCTGAATAAATCACTCATTACTGACCTGATGGTAGAAGTCTTAAATTTGTTAAGAATCAAGCTTAAACCACAAAGTTTTGTCAAAATCAAAACAAACTTGCTGTTTGTTTTACATTAAGATAACTGCTGTACACTGAAATGATTGCTGACGTACTTGCGTGAGTTTGGCTTTACACTAAGAACTGCTTTTTCTTCTATGGTTCTATGATTTGAAACAAACAGTGCATGTAATACCTTGTAGTTGAGATGAAAGTAGATTTTGGAGAAAGCAGTTGCATCCTGTTCACAAGCTGTGAAACGGTGTTATCCCAGTTACAACAAATTATCATTATTTTCTTAATCAACTATTTAAAATTCATTATTACTGTAGAAAAATAACTGATTTTTGAAGGCAGTAGCCTGAAATTTAATATTTTGTTACTCCTTGACACAGCAGCTATTCCGGGCACTCTCCCTGTCAGCATTAATGGGGTCTTGTCTTGACAAGCAGAGAAGGCATCAGACTTGTCTTTGATTTCAAGCCTATTTAGTTTTTGGAGGGATCAGGTTAAGCAGCTGTAGAATAAGTGATTGGGAGTCTTTCACTAGCAATTAAATAATGCTTTTCATGAGTTAAAAAAAAAAAAATCAAATGGCAGAATTTTCTGTTTAAAATACACAGAATTGTTAAGGCTGGAAAAGACCCTTCAGATCATTGAGTCCAACCATTAACCCAGCACTGCCAAGTCCACCACTAAACCATGTACCCAGGTGCCACATCTGCACATCTTTTAAATGCCTCCAGGGCTGGAAACTCAACCAGTGCCCTGGGCAGCCTGTTCCAGTGCTTTATAACCCTTTTTGTGAAGTCATTTTCATAATACCCAATATAAACCTCCTCTGGCACAGCTTGGGACCATTTTATTTTGTCCCATTGCTTGTTACTTGGGGGAAGAGACCAACCCCCATCTTGCTACAGCCTCACGAGTGACTGTGATTTCTGAGAAATATGTGAAGTAGGAGTGAGTGGGTTTTTTTTGTTATAGTCCAGTGGAGAATTTTTTTCATATTTAGGTTTGAATAAATTATTATAATGGAGAAAATAAACATGAATATGAAGTCAGGAGTTTCACAGTATACTGGTAATATCAGTTTTTATGTACTACATCCTGATTCTGTCATCCACATAAGTTGACTCTCTTTTTAGGAAACCTGCTTAAAGACCTTGTAGTTTTCCTTATGCCTCAACTAGTGTGTAAGTGAATGAGGTTCACATTTATATCTTTGAACTTACCTTCTGCAATCTCTACCCCTCCCTGCTAGTACAGTACTCTTTTATCAGTATTTTTGAAAGAGGAAAAAATCTCTTTGTGGATTTGACCACATGGGACATATGAAGTGATTTCTTTTTTCAGTTACTCTGGTTGCTGTCACATTGCAATCTAACTGCATATGAGCTCAAGCTGTTCACTTGTGTGGAAGAACCAGCACAGGTACCAGAGCTGGATAGGTGTACTTGAGTTTGTGTGCAGAAGTTTGATGGAGGCTTGTTTGTAACCATTTTAAGCCATCCCTGTTTAATTCTGTTCAGAAAAAATGTGCAATGACAATGTGACAGGATTACCACTGTCATCAAGTATTTGTGGTTTTGTGCCAGCTTAACTGATGGATGGATGAAGATGATGAGGGGTCTGGAGCATCTCTCTTATGAGGAGATGCAGCAGAAGCTGGGCCTGTTTAGTCTGGAGAAGAGACGGTTGAGAGGGGATCTCATTAATGCACATAAATATCACAAAGGCAGGTGCCAAGAGGATGGTGCCAGACTCTTTTCAGGGGTGCCCAGTGGCAGGATGAGGAGCAATGGCCATAAACTCTAAAGTCCCACCTCAACACAAGGAAAAACTTCTTTACACTGAGGGTGGCAGAGCCCTGGAACAGGCTACCCAGGCAGGTCATGGGCTCTCCCTTTCTGGAGATCTTCCAAACCCACCTGGATGTGTTCCTGTGTCACCTGCTCCAGATGACCCTGATGTCCAGAGGTGCCTTCCAACCCTAACAATTCTGTGATCACTGGTGACTTAAAAGCCTAAGAACTGGAAATTTCAGGAAACTTCCTTTTGCATTTATCTTGGTTTTAGGAAGAGTTTTCTGAATTCCAAACAGCAACAGAAATAGTACTGATTAAATAATTTTTTTGTTAACACACATTTTCTGTGCAGAATCAGAATGAGTGGAAAAACTACAGCTACCACAAGCTGTGTATTTGGTTGCAAAATCAAGGGGGGGTAGAGAAATAGAAATGGGAAGAATGTGAGGTGTGAGAATGTATTGTGTTTGTGTGGCCAGGTTTTGGTAGCTGGGGGGACTATAGGGGTAGCTTCTGTGAGAAGCTGGTGGCAGCTTCCTCCATGTCCAGCAGAGCCAGCGCCAGGTGGCTCCAAGATGGATGTGCTGCTGGCCAAGGCTGGGCCAATTAGAGATGGTGGTAATGCCTCTGGGATAACATATTTAAGAAGAAGAAGAAAACAGGTTTGTTGTGCAGATATAATTGTGGCCGAAGAAGAGTGGAGTGAGAACATGTGAGAAGAATGACTCTGCAGACACCAAGGTCAGTGGAGAAGGAGGGGGAGGAGGTGCTCGAGGTGCTCCAAGTGCCGGAGCTGAGATTCCCTTGCAGCCCTTGGTGCAGACCATGGTGAGGCAGCTGTGCCCCTGCAGCCCATGGGGATCCACAGGGGATGCAGAGATCCACCTGCAGCCCGGGAGGGAAACCACATGCTGGAGCAGGTGGGTGCCCGAAGGAGGCTGAGGCTGTGACCCCGTGGGAAGCCTGTGCTGGAACAGGCTCCTGGCAGGGATCTGCAAATGGGAGGGAAACCCATGCTGGAGCAGGTGGGTGCCCGAAGGAGGCTGTGACCCCGTGGGAAGCCTGTGCTGGAACAGGCTCCTGGCAGGGATCTGCAAATGTGTGAAGAGAGGACCCCACACTATCATAGGAGAAGGACCCCATTCCCTGTCTCCTTGTGCCTCTGAGGGGGAGCGGGTAGAGCTGGGAAGGAGGGAGGGGTGGGAGAAAGGTGATTTTAAGGTCTTATTTTACTTCTCATTATAGTGCTCTGATTTTGTTAGTAATAAATTCAATTAATGTCTTTAATTTGAGTCTGTTTTGCCTGTGACAATTTGGTGAATGATCTCTCTCTGTCCTTATCTCAACTTATGAACCATTAGTTATATTTTCCCTCCCCTGTCCAGCTGTGGAGGGGAGTGGTGGAGAGGCTTTGGTGTGTGTCTGGCATCCAGCCACGGTCAACCCACCACAGAGAGTAACTGGTGGCCTTACACAGAAATGTGCATGCTGTAAGGACACTGGAACTTTGGAACAGAGCCATATGACTTAATCTTTGACAAAAAAAGGCCTACACTAAAGCTCAGTGTATAAATAAAGTTGGTATAATGTTAATGGTGGTTTAATCTCATGAAATCATAGGTACCACTTTAAAGTTGTCTTTCTAGTCAGAAAAGTGTGGTGAGCTGTGCAGAAGAGCGTGCATGTACACACCAGTGTTACTGCTGGGGCAGGTGGTGGATAGCAGTGCTCTTTGGGCTTTGTTCTCCAAGCTACACTGGAACAAAGGGTAATGTGTAGGCTGAAAGGAAAAGGATACCCTAAGATTAAAGGCCTTTGTTGTTGTTTTAGGTTTTTTTTCCGTCTTCCTCTTCAAGGCATATGTGAGTTTCAGGACATACTCCCTTATCCCACTGCAAATATCAGATACTGGTGCTGGTCTTTGGCTTCACACTGTAGAGACCACAGTTGTTCTGTTGGTTGGGTTGCTGTCTTGAAACTTGTTTCTTGTTTCATGATTTCTGTGGCAATTACTTTTTCTGTTGTTGTATTGGGAAGTCTCTTTCTCTTGTAAGTAAATATTTATGTGTGTGGAAAGCTGCAGGAAATGCTGTTACTAAGAACTTGATTTGATAAACCTTGAGGAATACAACTGTGATTCTCCATAGTGCTGAATTTGCTTGGCAAAACTTTATTTCAAGAGATAATGTGCCAGTAGAAGGAAAGAGAATGAAATAGCTCCTTTGTTGGAAGCTTCACCAAATCTCCAGGTTTAGAGTTTAAAGCAAAATGATTTACTTAAAGATGAAGTTATATTTCTATTTATTTGTTTAGATGAAAAATACTGAAGTCCTCTGTGATTTCCGAAAGTTCTTTTATCTGTAAAATCTGTAGTTACCTTTGCAGCCCCAGAATCCGTGACTATAATGGATATTTTATGTTTTCTTTGGAACTTGCTTTAGTAAATAAATACAATTTGTATAGGAGAGAGATTTTAAGAAACTAGGAGAATGATTATTTGTTCTTCTATTGTTCTGGGGTTTTACTCCTTACAGAATTTGAGGGAAATTGTGTTTGCTGTAGGAATACAGTGGCTCTTAACACTAAAGAAAAAAGGGAAAATAATTTGGATATGGAATGAGAGAGAAGATTTTTCTGAAAAGATTATACTGTTTTTTTGATGGCATTAACCTCTCCTTTGATAATGAGACTTTTTGTGTTCAGCTTGAGTAGTTTTTCATAGTGCAGATGTTCTTTCCTTCACTGTCTCACTGAAGCAAGATTTGTTGTTCAGTTAATCACACTTTTCACAGGGAAAAGAGTGTTCTAAGAAACACTGTGTCACAGACTCATACATTATTCGGATGTAGCCTTTTTCAGCTTATATGCATTATCACTCCTGGGTAATAATTTAGTTTTGATTCACGTTTTTTTTGTGTGGGGCAGGGCTTAAGCATCCTTCTAAATTTTTGAGTCCTTGCAAGTGTAGTAATTCCAGAAAAAGCCTTTTTGTCTTAGAAGTGCAGATACATGTGACAGTGTTGATGAAAAAATGGTGAGAACTCCATTAATGCTGTGTTTTTATCAGAACTTTTGATAAATCTGTTGAATTTGGTGTTTAAAAGATTTTTTTTAAATTTAGAAATAGCGGAGGTCAAGCCTGAGCAAATGTTGGCTTTACCAGCTGAATGTTTGCTTCAAAATGTAATTCAACCCCCTTTTGTTTAACAGTTGTTGCTTTCCTCCACTCTGAGCTGCAGTTGGTCACAGGGAATGGAAGGGTCTCGCCAGGTTTGCTGAGCAATATGTGGTGGTTGCTGTTGGTAGTATTTGACTACAAAATTAAATAAATCAAACAGAATGTAGTTTGGATTTGTATCAATTGAGGCTGCTTTTGCATTTTTAGGTCTAATTTTAGTTGCAGAGCTGGTCAACAATTAAAATTACCTTGGTCACAACACTGTAAACAGGAGAGTGTGTTTGTGATAACAGGTGATAGTGATAACACACTCATAGTCTTTGTCTTCCTTGTTTCTTTGTGGTTTTGTGAGATTTTTTTCTCTCCTTCACTGTTGTGCCTGTTCCTTGGAGACAATTTGTTTCAGTCATTGCTTTATGCTGAGGAAAGGGACAAGAGGGAAGTCAGGGTGGGGTGGAGCCTTAGAGTAATAGGAGTTTCTAGGCCAGGAGCAAAAAACCTCAACCAACCAAAAAACAGTGTTGTGGCAAATCAGGGAGGAGGGAAAGCTTTAAGATGTTTTTATAAACACAGAAAAACATAAGCCACTTGTAACAAACACTAAGTGTCAGAGTCACAGTTCTGTCATTGCTTTCAGTATTGCTTGTGGGAATTGAAAGAAATAGAAGTAAAAATGGTCCTGTTGTGGAGGCTTTACTGATGTACCTGTTCTCAAAAAGGCACTTTTTTCTTCTGGTCAGTAGAAATCATCACTTTAGCAATAATTATGTACGCTGGCTTCCAGTAATCCATTTTTTTTTTTTTTAACTCTAAACAAAGGAATGGCAAAAACATGGAGGGGGCAGAATCTGAAAGCAGGAAAAAAAAAAAAAAAGAGTTATTACTTGGTAAGAATAAACAGAAGGCTGTTAAGGGGGCAGAATCTGAAAGCAGTGAAAAAAAAAAAAAAAGCGTTATTACTTGGTAAGAATAAACAGAAGGCTGTTAGTTATTGTAAGCACCCTCTATTCTAGCCAGGGTTGTCTGCATGGTTCTCCCATGTTGATCACAGCTACAGAAAATTTAAAAAATGGCAGCAGGGAAAGCCGAGTGTTACATTTCCTGTAGCATGTCATTTATGTTTCTTACATCCCAACTCATAACTGTCTCTGCTGTAGCTGTGGCAGCAAACTCTGCCAGTTCTGAGCAGACAACTGTGGTTGGTGTTTTCCAGCTGTTCTGGATCGAGACAGTGCCAGAAATGATGGAAACAGATGTGCTGGTTCTTGGTTTCTGCTGGAATTTGTAACCTGTTGTGCTGAAATTCCCAGCACTTTGCCTGCTGAGCTGGGAAAGGTGGTGGCAGTGGAGGAGCTGGCACACATTTGCTTCCAGTGTGTGCTACGGGTGGGCTGTGCCTTCCAGTAGGAGAGGAAGTATTTAACATTATAGTTGCTGAGTCTGGTAAAACCTGCCAGAGCTTTATAAGTAAATTGATTCACCTCTTAATCTTGTATTCTTTTTTGGCTTTTTGAGCTTCAGTTTATTTCCCTTGTAAATTTATTTGCTATTGGTATACAATTCCATGTTTGGAATGTGTTCTGGTTTGTTACTTCTCTGCAATTTCCTGTGTTTCTTTCACCTTTCTTCTTTACTTGGAGCTGTTATTCCCTGGTTTCTACAAGCTAGCAAAACACTTTTTCTCGAATGAGCTCATATAACCTTGTTTTTACTTGTAGACTTCCATTGTCGCACACTTTTAAAATAATGTACTTTGCAAGTGTCACAAAGTGGGTATCAAATTTAAGTCAGAAGTTACAAAGTTCTGTGAAGAATTGCTAATATGAGACTTGCAGGATGCAAACTTCAGATTCGGTAAAGAGTGGTGGCTTCCTACCCTCAACCCACTGTAAAATACCAGGCAGATATACTCATCTGGAGAAAAATATGGGGATATATTGTCTGTTCTCTGGCATCTAGGGAAGTGGTCTTCAAACCTTCTTGATTGCACAAACCATCAGTTAAAAAAAAGAGGTGATCATTTACCCCCAATAAATATATACTATTATTTATTTATTTATATTTATTTATTATATAATTAATATAATATTATTTATTAATATTATTAATTAATAATATTTATTATA
>NW_008240042.1:986449-991087 GCF_000691975.1 Corvus brachyrhynchos
TTATATAATTAATATTAATATTTTTTAATCATTAATATTATTAATTAATAATTATTATATAATATATTTATATTATGTATTAATTATATCTGTGTTGCTGTATTAGTATATGATATTGTAAAAAATGCAAAAACAGGAATTAAAAAGGGTTAAAGATAAAATAAAAATTGTTTTAAGCTTTTACTTTAGTTTTAGTATTGATTCAAAAAGTATTTTCTTTCCATGTTCCAGAGGACTGTCTTGCTTGGGTGCACATACCTCTCTTTGGATGCACTGGGAGACTTTTTGAGCATTATTCACATTCTTTCTAGTTTTCTTAGCTTAGGAAGCTGCAATTTTCAGAAGCTCAAATATAGTGTTATTGTACATTATTTACTTGTTGTGGATATATATCTATATATATATTTAGAAGTATTTCTGTTCAGTATAATTGGCATACACGAGAAAAATTATGTAATTGTTTGTACTTCTTTATAATTGGGAGGAGTTTACTACACTGGTGATTTCCCTTGCCAAATTGAAATAAATGTAGTAATTCATAAAATCATAAGTAAAATAAGTTTAAATGAAGCATCTTAAAATGTTTTCTTGTTGAATTATAATGGCTGTCTTTGCACACCAGCTTGGTTGAAAGAAAACATATATTTGGTAATATTTTACATTTAAATAACTAAAAAAAAAAGCAGGCTGTTAGTTTTTTCAGATGCTGGATACTAAGCACATTAGAAAATGTGATTTAATTGCAAGAAAGCCTGGGCAAATTGCTTCAGGTAATTGATCTTTGGTCTTTTTAGGTGTCTCTAAATGTATTTCCAGGGTTGAAGTTTTTTTCTGTCACTATCCATTGGCAGAGAAGTCTCTTCTCTGGCGGTGGGAATCCGTCCTCTTTGATCTTTTTAACCTACCTGTCTAACTTCTGTGTGGATCCTTATTTTCAAGTATATGTAAACTGCAGCTATATTTGCTCAGGGGTGGTGGCAGTGGTTGGCAGTGTTGTTTTTTTCCTGATTTAGCCTGTAGGCAGAAAAAAATTGCTTACAGTGTAAATGTCCTGTCTGATGGAAGTAGGTGCAAGCAGGGTATTCCCTGTAAAGCCATCCTGACTGTAGGGTTTGTTCCCCACTCTGCACTTGTTTTTGGTTAATGTGGTATTAGGAATGTTATCTTTTGGCTCCTTCCTTCAGGAGAGGATTTAAAGTAGGACATGATACTGACCTATGCAGCTCGGTGACTGAGGTGTGGTTCTCTCAGTGTACAGCAGACTGGGTTTGCTTGCTGATGGGTGATACCTTTTTGTCAGTTCTGGGAGTATCTTGCTTGCTGAAGATTAAAAAAAAAATCTACAAACATTAGATAACTTTTAGACCTAGCTAGGGAGGGAAGTGCTGGAATAATGAAATGGACACTTGGTACAGTGCTTTGCTATGTATGTTTCATGTATCTGAGTTTAAATTCAGAGTAATGTAATGCCAACTCCAGCAGACTTTCTACTGGATGTCATAAAATGACAGATTTCTGATTTTTAAAATGTCAAAACCATAAATCATTAGTTTGCTAAGATTGCACTAGCAAGCTATTAAAGAATATGGCAGTATTTACTGTAGATAAATGCAAATTTAAAAAGGTTCTCTGTATCGTGGTTTAAATGATTTATTTGCTTTCAATGCACGTATGAATCTGATGTGATGTAAAGATTTAGGATATTTCATTTCCTGTATGGAGCTACAAATTTGCATGTTATTAAACGATCTCTCCGAGTCATATCTTTCTTGTATGTCTTAAACAGTGTCATAAGATACGCTGGAAAAAGTTAATTAGAACAAAAGGAGATTTTAATGCTGTTAATACAGGTACTGGTAAGATGGGAATTTCAGCTGTATTTAGATACAGTCTGCAGTAATATCTATTAAAATATATAATACAAGTCAAACAAGGAAAACTACGTGTGTTGTAAACACACCTTTAGTCACTGTTTGGAGAGTGTTGAAATTGAGTCTTAAAATAGTTTGATTGGCAAAAAATCAACTTGGTAGTTTTGTTTCCTCAGGGATTTGAAATAAAGCTCAGTGGTGCAGCCTCCTCAGGAGCAAAGGGCTATGCTCAGTGTTGTGTGTCAGACAAAATCTGGTAGGGAATCAGTTTTATCCTGTCTCCTGTTTTGCTACCAGAACTTTTCCAGTGGCTGCAGGTTTGCTGGGTATTATCCACTGTTTGGTCAGTGCCAGTGTGGGTCCCTGGGCCCCTGGCACTTGTGTTTTGTGTTCATGGCAATCTTTTTTGTATCAGCTGTCCTACCTCTCGATGGCTCAGTAAAGACTGGGAGAAGGGAAAAATTCCTTATACTGGACTTGTTTATGCCTTTCTTCTTTGGAATTTGTTGTTGAATTTCCAGAAGAGAAGACAGAGGCACTGTGCACGATGGTGTCACAGAATGACAGAATGGCTTGGTTGGAGGGGACCTTAAAGATCATCTAGCATGGAATGCTGTAGCCGTCTTGAGTTCAGGCATGGTGTTTTTAATGTGAGCTGTTTGTACTGAGATCATCTTTTAAATGGATACCAAGCTGGTAAAATAAATATAGGCTTTTTTCCCCCCCTCATTTGTTTGTGTAGGATAAAATCTGACTTTGCTAATAATTTCACTTGAAACTGGGGTTGCTCCCTTTATAAGATACTGAATTTCAGGTTTTGGTATGTACTTTAAAAAGTAGTTAGTAGCTCTTTCTAAAATAGATTAAAACCAAAAGGTATAAAATTTGTAAATCATAGTGCTGTTTCCCCAGCCTCTATGTTTAAAAGTGTTGTGTAGAGCTAATTCTTCCTTGCATTGCTCTGTTTTCACTGGGCCTTCAGCTGCATGCTGCAAACTGACCTAATCATGCTAGTGAACTAATGACATAAAAATGCTTGCAAGTAGAGTGAAAATACTAGATTATTAGCTAGGGTAAATAAAGAATCATTGGTTATAGCATAATTGTATTTTAAAATTGTTTGTTCCTCCCCCCCCCACCTCATTCTTTTGGGAAGGAGAAACCCATCCACCAGATGGATGCTTCATATGTATCATACCTACATGGTCAAGAATTGTGCTTTTTTGCATTTGTTATGTTCGCTGAGAGAGTAATTTTCATGTATGCATTGCTAAGTGCATTTTAAATAAAAGTTTTAATGAACTGATGTATGTCTCAGATGAACTGGGTAGGAGATATTTGCCAGTAATTTCCTGGTTAAGTTGGGTAACTTCTTCTTTTGTGAAGTTGATGAAACTGGTTTTATAGAAGCCAGTGCTTAAATGTCAACTCTTTTGCTGATTTTTTATCCTGTCTTATTTCCTCAAGATACAGCTTTTTGTTCTTCATGGTGACGAAGCACGCTGATATGAGCTGTTGATAGAGGTGTGTGGAGGAGGAAGGGAATGATACAGTGCTGAGACACTGTATTAAAAATATGTAATTCTGGGCTAATGGTTTCAAACACAACATTAGGTGGCAGCAGTAGACTCTTAACACCTTGTTGGGTGCGTGTTGAATTTACATTTAGGCAGTTTTCCAAATGAGAGACAGACTTGAAGAAATTTTATTTTAATGCAAAACATTCATATTACATCCCTTTGAAGGGAAGCAATGAGAGTGGTTTTTCCCCGAGTGATCCAGCTTTGATCATAGTTAATAGCAGTGTTGAACAGAACCCCACAGAAGCATCAAGGTGAAAGTGGGTGCAGTGCTGCTGTGCAATGCCACTTTTGATACGCCTGGTTTAAAATGGACTTCTCATTTGCCAGGTAGATGAAGTTGTAGGCTTTGTTATGAACTTGGCAATAGGAGAGAAAGCAGCTAATTAAGGAGAATTTTTTTTTTCTTCCTTTCTTACCATCCTTTTTCCTTTAGAGAGTAGATTAGTACTATTAGTATTCTTTCTTTGTAGTGCAGCTGTAGGGTAATGCTGCATGGGGGAGATTGGCAACTTCAGCCTGAGGTATCAGCAGGGAAAGTTTGTAATTTTATGCAAAAATTACCTGTTTTCTCTTTGATGTTGTTTTTTGGTTTTTTGGTTTGTTTGGGGGTTTTTTGGGTTGTTTCTGGTTTTGTTTGAAAATGGGAGAAACCAAGTCCAAAATTAGAGCAAGATTCAAGGGGAATCTTCTGCTTACAGAAGAGGTTGGAGCAGAATCTTTCCTTCTCTGAAAGAGTCACTGGTCACTTGCATGTTCATGGTCTCACTTACTTTAAACTTTGAGCCAAGGTACCAAAAGACCTTAAATCATCTGTGTCTTGCTGGAAGGTATCACCTCACCTTTCTTGAGTGGGTCTTCCCACAGTTCTTTGTATTTTCTCTAGTTTTTCTAGAGCATTATGTAACATTGATATAGCAGCAATACAATGAAGAAAAAAGTTGACATCCAGGCTTTTTCTGCCCCTTTCTTGCCCTCCCTGTTAACCTCTCTGGGCCTGAGCTGTTTCACTGACTTGACGTTCATGGTAATATCACTATTTGATGTACTTATCCAAACTATTAACAGGCTTTCCTGACAAATCTTCTTAGGACTCAGATTTTAATGTTCTCACCTCCAGGTGTTGTGTTAGTGATGGAAAAGACTTCATGGAAAAGTGGGGGTGGAGGGGCAGAGAAAGCACTGCT
>NW_008240042.1:991139-1028273 GCF_000691975.1 Corvus brachyrhynchos
TTCCAAATCACAACCATCTTTTTATCATATCTGGATTTGTATCATGGTGCTGACCGTTCCTGTTTATTGTGTGCCTTCAGGGAATTTGACCAAATTGGAATCACCCATGACCCTATGAGACACTTACCCTAAAGAGATTTTAATTCTTATACTTCCCGTATCTTTGGCATTAGTTTATGATGATTAATAAATTTCAATCAGTTAAATTCAAAGAGTTTCTGAATATGTGAGATGTATTTCTGAGTATGTGAAAGGGGATGGAGTCAGGGAGGTGGTTTATTTCGTTGGTGGAAGGTAAGAACAAATGTAGGCAAAGAATATTACGAACAGCCAGCTTCGTGGGTTCTTATTAAGCATAAACGTAAAAAATTTTCACTGAGATTCAACCAGCTTATTTGGTTGCATTTTTTTTTCTTCATGGAATAGATGTCCATACTCCTTGTTTTGGACACGCTAAAGAAACAATTCTGATATTACAAAATCATCATCTTGAGGGAAAGGGAGGTCACAGTTTGGCTAATAGTCCTTCCTCCTGGCTTTGGGGAACAAAGCAAGTACTTGATGTGTGGTTTATCTAACAACCAGAAGGATGATGAAGCTCTTTAGAAGTGAAGACTTTTTTTGGAGATTTGAGATAAAAATGTGAAGATCCAGCCCTGTAGTTCTCCCAGGTAGAGCCAATTTAGCTTTTCCAGGAGAAATGCTGATTGTGGACTTGGTTTCTTCTTTTTGTGTTACAGGTAATTGAAAAAGTTTTTCTTGGGTTGTCTTGTAAGCTTTCTAAATATTTATCTGTTAGTGGGATAAATAATTTAAGTTAGATTAATAATCTAGATCATGTTCTTTCAGGAAGGTGGAGCTTGACTGTTTATTCTGAGGTATTTTCTGCGTGCAGTAGTTTGGTCGTTGCTTACCCAAACAGTGAACCATCTCTTTCATATCTCACATCACTTCATTGCAAAGAAAGGTTAGGTGTGTTTAAATTGTCCTTCTTGGTTTTATTTAGAAGTGTTGTAGTGCTATTTTATACTAAAAATTAGTGCTACTATGTTGGCTTCTCATTAGTTTAATTTTCTAAGGGGGGGGGAAATACACTCTCTGCATGTGTATTTAAAAATTGCTGTATTCTCTCTGTTCTCAATCAGCTAAATGTAGAACCATTTTACTGAGAAGCTTGAGCTATTGGTTTAGTTTATGTATTTTTTTTGAAGGTGGATATAACTGGCAAAATCTAAAATTTGTGAAGATGTATTTGAATGCTGCCCTTTAAAACCATTCCTGTAAGCTTGTACTTAATTCTACATGCTGAAGAAAGAAAACGTTATGCCACCCTGTAGGTTGCTATAAAGATTGTTTATGCAGCTCAGCATAGGACTTAAAACACATTGAATTGGAGAATTTTGAAAAATGTACTGTGTGACACAGGAGACCAAATCATGCTAAAGTGCAAGGAAAGACTATACATCAGTTCAAAGGCTACATTATTCAAAAAAATACAACCATAAAAAAGGTAATAAGATTACATTCTCACACTTCATGGCTAGTAAGGTGCATTAAGCTGCTCAGATATTCATAACTTACTGTGACATTTGGGAAGATTACATTTTGCTGTGCACAGCCATTACTGCAGCTCAGATAATAACTAGCCAATGCATGGACCTGGATTATGATCCCTGTCATTGGAAACAAATTTGTGTTTTGAAGGTTGATCAGTTTCAAATCACCATTAGAAAGGGTTAATGTGAAATAGTGTGGGGTGTGTGTGCCTGTGTGTCTCTAAAGGGTGTGCATACATATTGTACATCAGCTGCACCCTGCCTTGGGTATTCTGCTTTCCCTGGCAATTTTTTTTGTCCTCACTTCCCTCACAGGAAGTGTTAAAATGGTAATTTTTTTTTTACCATAGCATATTATTCCTAGAACGTGCTTGCTGAAATGCTTGTGTTTGCAGATTAGATTGGAAACCTAATTTGACAGCTTCCTGGATGGGTGGGTTCTGATAATAGTGTGTGTAGCCAAAAATGAAAGATTGGTGGTGTAGACTATAGGGTGAAGGTAAGGTCACCTCCAGTAGCTGTATATGGTTTTGGTGTGATAATTGATGGCTGGCTGATAGTTAAAACCAAATGCATAAGGAGATGAATTTCTTGTTAAGAATTAGCAGGTGGTTTGTGGCTAGAATTTAACCTTCAGCTGTTCTGTCTCTACACAGAATACAGTATTTTCTTTGTTTCTTACTTTGATTTTAAGAAGAGCAGCTTCTTGAGGAATACCTCAGTTTTGTAGAGGATAAATTCAGTGTGAAATGAGGTTATTTATTTTACATTTTCTAATGTTCTGTTGGAGTTTGGTTTTTTTTTTTTGGGGGGGGGTGTGTATTTTTCTCTTTGCATTTGTTTTGAGGTAATTCTATGTTAATTTGTTCTGCCTAGCATACCCTACAGAGCTTTCTTGAGGTAGGCCTCTGCTCCACCTTTTTTTGGAAGGGGAAAACTAAAGCTTGGAGAGTGGTAATGATTTGATAGATTTGTTTGAGTTGACAGTGTGAGTTGATATAGAGAAGCTGGGAATATAACTCAAGTCACCCCATTCAGTTCTTGCTGTTTCCCGAGATATTATGGAAGCATCTGATAGTAAATTGCATAATTATTTTTCATGACCCAGAGGGGAGAAAATGGAAAAGTGTAAATTAGTGTTTAGAAATTGTTGCCATGAGACATTGTCTATTCTGTCATAAAAGCAGTAACTTTCTCTGCTTCCTGTGGTGTTTGGCATTAGTGATTTATGCCCAGAAGTCCAAAGATTGCTTCTTCAAAGTGACAAGGTTTAGACACTTGAGGAAAATGTATGGTAATTTCAGTGGTTAATGAAGAGTGTATATTCTGTTGATCTTTGGATCCTGACTACCTGAGAGAAGCTGTTGGAGCTAATATGGAAGCAAGTTAGTATATGGGTTTTGGGGCAGTTTTGACATGGTGTGATTTTAGCAGGTGACAGTATTGAAGCTGTTAATGGTCAAAGCCTGTGAAAGGAACACCACGTAGGACAGAAATAATGACTTGTAGAAACTTGTAAAAGTGAGAATGAGCTGAAATATTTCTGGTCGTGAGTCCATTTTCATAATTTGAGTCAATGTTATCTGAATTCCTGTTTGCATGCTGGTATATAATGGGTATTTTGGTAAGCACGTTTTTAAGGTTTATACAACTCCAAAGTCCAAGAGAAGTTTAAAAAGTGGATGGAGGGAGTTCTTATAAAGGAGTTAACTTAGTATAATGCATTTTGCCTTCAGCTGGAATTTTTATTTTATTAAGTACACAAGTGAGAGTGGAGCAGGTTATTTCCTTCCCCCCTCCACCTCTTGTACACAGGCATATGTGGTTACTCAGTGTATGTTCAAACAAAACTTGCCTCTAGGAGACCTGAAATATTACAGGATCTAAGTGTTGTAGCCAAATCACAGTCAAAGGCTTGGAACAGTGCTGCTGTTCCACATTCCTTCAAATACAGTAAGCCTTTGCTTCCTTTGAGTACCTGGGACTGCTAATGAACCTGGCAGTTAATTCTTAACCGGCTTTAGTCAGTGTCTTAGGAATGTCTCTTAAGTGTTGATAAGTGGCAATATTTCTGATGTGCATCAGCTCCTTTTGGCTAGAATTTCCCTCTTAATGGAGATTTGTTAAGCACGTGTGAAGGAAAGCTTTTGGGGTCAGTCCAGGCCATTTAAGATATTTTGACTGCTTTGTTGTGCTCACCTGTTTTAGAACACGCACTTGGTGTCTTCACTTTTCAGCTCTGTAAACTTGGGACATCTGTATCCTAAACTACCCAAATGTTTTTCTGCAGCAACTGTCTGATAGTAGGTGACACCTTAAGAGCACCTTTGTTACTCAACAGAACTTGAAACAGAAGAAAAATAAGAGGATACATTGATATTGGCCTCATTATTTTTTTTGCCTTGTATCTTTGATAGTTTTCTTCTCACAGAATTAATGGCTTTAGGCATGGAATAGTACTTTGATACAGTTGCCTTAAGCTTTTCTTCTTCTAAATACTTTTCTCTGAAAGCTCGTCGGGGGCCAGTTTGACTTGGAAATGAACTTTATCATCCAAGAAGGAGAGGGCATCACCTGCATGGTGGACTTACTGGATAAGTGTGACATCACCTGCCAGGCCGAGGTTTGGAGCATGTTTACAGCAATCCTGAAGAAAAGTATACGGAATCTCCAGGCCTGCACAGAAGTGGGGCTCGTGGAACAAGTGCTCAAGAGGATTGATAGAGCTGACAACATGATTGCAGGTACAGCTTCTCCCAGTGTGGGACCCAAACTGTGCTGCTTCTATGCAAAATCTCATGGACACAGTTATTAATTAGATGATAAAAATTTGACACTGCATTTTATTAAGCATTTACATTGCTGTTCTTTTTCCTTTTTAGATCTCTTAGTGGACATGCTGGGTGTGTTGGCTAGCTATAACCTGACAGTTCGAGAGCTGAAGTTATTCTTCAGCAAGCTGCAAGGAGAAAAAGGGAGATGGGTAAAAGAAAACACAAAACTGAAACAATTTTTGTTGTGTGGCTTATATTTTTCCTAATTTTCGCAAGTTAAGACTGTTCCATAAACTTCATGATAAACAAGTTTTGAATGTACCAAAAAATACAGGAAGCTTTCTTGTATTATATAAAGAATCTTTTTACCCGCAAGCAATTAAAATACAGAGAGTTGAATAGTGAAGTTACATTACTGCATTGGTCTTTTTGAACACCTGGGAATAATAAGGTGACTCTTAAGTGTTTTTATACACATGATTTTATTTTTTTGATTCCAGCTATGTGAAATTGAAGGAAAAAGGCTTAAATTTCTTTTAAGTCACAAGAGAGAAATAAATAAAAAATGCCTACATAGGCAGTTCTGCCTGCTCCCATTTTCACATTGCTGTACCTTACCGGAAGATTAAAAGAATTTATCCAGTTAGGGAAGTAAGAATTCTGGCAGAAATTGAACTGAAGGAATTAAGTCCAAATGAAAAGTCTCGTTTCTGTGTGGAATAGAAAAGGACCTTTTTACAGCTGAGAAACCACCTTCCCTAAAGTGAAAACGTGTATGTTGTAGAGACCACCTGATAAAGTTTTCTTCAACACACAGTTGTTGTTTCACTGGACTTGGGAGCTGTTTTAACAATCATTTGACCTGCATTGAATTTTAATTCAGCTACTGTTATTTCTAAATACTCTGCCTAGTGCAGAGGAAAGGTAGCAGTGTCTCTGTTGACTTCAAATAATTTTTAAAGAGAGTATACCATATAAAAGCAAGTATGCACACATAATACAGCAAATTTTAAAAGGCCCTTTGAAATAAATAACTTTGGAGATCTTAACCTGCTTTAATAACAATATTCTAAACTTCATAATGGTTTAAACTTAGTAATTGAATATAGAGAATATATTTAACTGTAGGTGAATTAAAGTTGTCTCTGTAACATTAACTTTTTCATTTCCTGTCTCCCTGCTATTTGCATTTAATTTCCTTTCCTTATTAAAGACCAAATACAGGGGAAAGCAAGAGAAAAATGCCACAGTTGGATTGCCAAGGAGTTGTACAACTCCATAAATCTTAAAATCAGCAGAACTGTAAAGATACCAAGTATTTTGCTACAACACAAATTACCTGGTCAAATTCTATAGCCCTACAGACATCTAAGCAGTTCTCAGCATTTCCTCCTCATTTTAAACTCAGGTTCTTGAAGCACTCCTTCACTGACTGCACTTTTGGTACATTTGAAATACTTGTAATGGATCATGCAGTGCTTAGTTTTCAGAGGGTAACTGTTTACAACAGGGGGACAAAGGGCACTTTCAGGAAAATGTCAGGATTATAAAATTGTAGTTTAAAAATAGATCTGCCAGAGAGATATTGTGTGGTGAAAGACAACACACAAAATTATCTTGTCACTAGGATGAGTATTTTCTGTTGTTCTGTTGTTGTGAGCTCATATACTTGATTTGGAATTTATAGTTGCAGAGTATTACAATAAAATCAGCAGGATATGGGTCGTGGAGAAGTGTTAAGTATTCACACTGAGCACTCAGTTTAGGTGCTCCAAACTGCGCTTGGGACTTGAATCTCTCTCCATGGACTTCTGTGAAAGTATAAACCAGATCAGTTTAATCTAATATATGATTGTAGTCCTGATGGAAATAATCCTTCTGCTGATCTTCCCTTTCTTTTTGCTGGGTATTCCCCATCTCCCTTGTGCTGGGACAGGTTTCACCCAGCCGCAATCCAGAACAGTTGTAAATAAAAATTGGTTTCATTTGTTTTCCCTAAATTAGTTTTCATCTGGATCAGTTTGCTTTCTTTAGCTTACTGCAAAATCATGCAGAGAGCTGATGGGAGTGACAGAGGCAGGAATCAATGATCAGAGTCAGTTTAGCTTATGCTGTGTGAGAGTGGCTCTGGCCTTCAAATCCTTACTGAAGTTACCAAATTAATTGTATTTCAGGGCACCTACTTTATATTTTGTGAAGGTATTCATGACTGTTAATGTTTTATTAGAAGTCCTCAGTGTCTTAGCAGGGTGTTATTTACCCATGTGCAATGTTTTAAAATGTGTTAGAATTTGCTTTTTGTGTGTACAGTCTTTTCTTTCTTACAGGTTTGTTTTATTTATTTACAAATGTAGTAATTCTCTTTGTCAGCCACCACATGCTGGAAAGTTATTGTCTGTGTTAAAACACATGCCTCAGAAGTATGGACCTGATGCCTTCTTCAACTTTCCAGGAAAAAGTGCTGCAGTATGTAGATATTTTAAGTTTCTTGTTTGTTTGTTCATTGTTCTATTAAGGCCCTTGGTTATTTTCATTTGTGGTGTTCTTTGTCTCATCTGTCATTGTCATAGAGTTTTAACCAAATTTTGTTTTCTGCCTGACACTTACACTAGTGCCTGAATAATCATGTTTATAATAGATGTGCAATATCACTACAGAAGGACAAATACTATTTCATAAAGAATGGATACAAATGAGGCTGCTTTTTTATATTTTGTAATTTTTTTTCAGACTGGTTCAGTTAAATCTTGTTGCAAGGAGAATATACCTGCTTTTCACTCCGGATGCTTATGAGAAATCTTTCAGAAAGTGTTGTTCCTACACGTTTATAGGCTGAATAATACTGAAAAGGATTAAATTTAGCAATGATTAGTCTTTTTGTAATTGTTCATGTGATTAAGTTTTGTGGTGTTCACTTGAAAAAGAACTTGAAACTAAATAGGCATTTGGAAAACCCTGTGCAGAATCTTCTGTTGGAATTCAAGTATGTCAACACTTTTGCTTCTACAATTGAAGAATGAAAAATTATGTTCAAAATTTCATGCTTAATTCAGAATAAGATTTGAATAAGATTTATCAGATGACTCTTGGCAGTTTTCTTCACATAAACCCATTAGCTTTCTGCCTTGGTGGCTTGAGATTGAATTTCACCAACTTGATGACATAATGAATTATTTTTTTGAATGGAAACTTTGGAGACTGAAAAATGCAGACTATTAGAAAAGTGCTCCTGCAGTTTTATCACATGCAGCAGAACTTGGCAATAGAGAGACATATTTTTGTTCATTTTGGTTATTCATGGTTTTGTATTTAACTTCTGGTTTGTATTTAACTTCTGTTAATTATGTTGAATGCTTGAACCATGTGTTATGATATTGGGGTGCCTCAGTAACCTTTATGTGCATATTTTTATATATATTTAAATTAAGAAGTCTAAGAAATTATTTACTATAATTACTCTGTGATCCATTGTGAGTAAAGTCAAGTGATAGTGCTACCGGTTCCCAAGAGTTAGGTGCAAAGACAGGGAGACTGGTTAGTTGGCTGGTATAGAGAAGGATGTATAGCATTTTGTTTGGACAGGAGTAGCTGAATGGAGCATGGGAACATAATAGCATGTCTGGAGACACTTTGGTCCTTTGATGTTTTTTTATTCATTGGCATTGATCACCTGGACGGCATTGTTGATCAGAGGTTATGGCAATCTTAATTGAAGTGTGTATTGCAAACCTGTGCAGCAAACCAGTAGAAAGTTAATAGTAATGTTAAAAAAACTCAACCAAACAAAAAATGAAAAAAACTAAAACCCCAGCTGTTTGAAACAAAACAACTGTTTTGTTTGTGTTGCCACACTGTAACTCAAGGGCTTTTGCACTAACAAACACAATGCTTGATATGAAGATTTTGCCTGGTGGGGATTGTATTGTGTTTCTTTTGAGGAAGTTTATAATTCTGTCTTATTCTCACTGGAAGCCTACATAGATATGGATTTCAGGAGAGAAAATAATTTTTTAAGTGAAATGTGGACAGCTTTGCCTTTATGATCAGTTATTTTCCTGACTACCAGCACTATGTGAAAATGGATCTAATTATTCTGTCAGGTTACCATAAAACCAAACCAACCTGAATTTGCATTTCGAGAAGTCATTATTCCATAAGGCTTTCACTAAAGGATTTAAGTTTTGAAGCATAGGTTACTATTAATAATCTTTTTTGAGATATAAAGGTCAGTTTTAAAATATTTAGGTTAATTAAGTATTATATCAAGTACAAAGTGAACAGAAGTTAGGCCAGATTTTTTTCTTTAGTATAGAGAAACTGTACACATTTGCAGTGTATCTCTGTTTATCAGCATATATTTGTAGAGTGTATCTTAAGCTGCACACTTTTGTGTTTATCTTTCTCCATGAATTACTTTTTGCTTTCTTCAGGCTATTGCCTTACCTCCTATAGCCAAGTGGCCATACCAGAATGGATTTACTTTCCACACTTGGCTAAGAATGGATCCTGTAAATAATATTAATGTGGATAAGGATAAGCCTTATTTATATTGGTGAGTATTATGTAAAACTGTTATTGCTGATGTTCAGTTTCTATTAATTGTTCAATGATTTCTGCATCCATTTGTGTCTGTGCTGATTTTGTTCTGATTTGTCAGTTTTCGAACAAACAAAGGACTTGGTTATTCTGCTCACTTTGTTGGAGGCTGCTTGATTGTAACGTCCATAAAATCAAAGGGAAAAGGTTTCCAGCACTGTGTGAAATTTGATTTCAAGCCACAAAAGGTGAGTAAAAATAATAAAATCTTTCAAATAGGTTTCATGAATCCAAAATTGTAGCGTGGTGGTGTGTGGATGCTCAAAGGCAGGAGCAGAGGAATTTTCCAGCTGCTGAAGCATTTTGTTAAGTTTTTCTTTCTCATGCTTTAGCTGAAAAACAGTGAAAGATGGTTTTGTAAACTAATTCTCTATCTCTGCACCTGGGTTTTTTTTCCAGCTTTGTTTTGGTACTCTGGAAAAAATATTTTGAATGGGTGTTAGAGAACCTCAGCCAATCCATCTAGGGGGTGGCTGGTCAAGTGACCAATCATATAATGCTCTCTCACGTACAAAGATACATAACCTAGCGTGTAAATAATAAAATAATTCCTTTTCTGCTTGGATTTGGAGTGCATCGTTTCTCACTGGTTCTTGGTAGAACAGCATTAGGGGTGTGTGTTGTAGCTGTTGATTAATCTGGTCTTTCTGTAGAAAAACAGTTACAGTGGAATAAACAAAACAAACTTGTGTTCTGAATCCTTACTTCTTTTTAATTTTACAACTAAAATATGAGCTGATTTTATTACTGGTGTTCAAGGCTGGCTTGTCTGTTACGTAGCGTTATGTGGTGTTGAACGTTCCCTTTTTCACTTAGATATCCTGCTGATGTTTCTGGAACAACTGGTGTAAACATCTTGTGGGAGGACAGGCTTCCTCAGGAATTCCTTATCAGTAATCCCTTGCTGTAAATATGGCTTCTGTTTGTGATAATTTGACATGCACAGCCTTTGAGAGGCTTTAGTCTGGAGCCATCCTTGCTCTTTGGAATGGCATTTGTAGTAGTTCATCATGCTAAGAGTAACCCAGTTTGGAACTTATTTACAGAGTGGTTTCAGTGTAGATTTGGTTCAGCATTGTCATAAAGATTTTTTGAGTTATATACCATAAATACCTTTTAAGCTTCTGTGTGGAAAAAAAGGCATATTATCCTTTGACAAAGCAATGTGAGAAAACTCACCAGTGACTTACTAATCTTTTCTACTTAAAATACATCTTTCAGTCGTAATTTAATTCATACAAAGAGTTGAATTTGTTCTCCCATGCCCCACTTGAATGCTTAAGCTACTCCTAAGTGTCTACAGAATTACAGAAACTGTTTTTTTATTGTTTAGTGGTACATGGTGACTATAGTGCACATCTATAACCGCTGGAAGAACAGCGAACTCCGGTGTTACGTGAACGGGGAGCTGGCATCTTATGGGGAAATAACATGGTTTGTCAACACCAGTGATGTGAGTAATCCCTGCACACTAATGTCTGTAGCTGATCATCTTGATGGATTACATAGACATTCTTTGCCATTTTGTCCATAAACCTCCCCCATTTTATACATTTTTACAAAATTTTGAAATAAAAATAGTAACTTTCTGATAGAGGAGTAAGTTGTGCTTTTATACATGTGAAACTTGTTAAAATTTGTCTCTGCTGTGACAATCAAATACTTGTTAATGTAAAAATATTCCCTGATAAAATGCAGATTTTTTGCGTGATTTGCTTGTGTAGCATGGACTGAACCCTGATACTGGATTCTCTTTTCTGTTTTCAGACATTTGACAAATGTTTCCTGGGTTCTTCAGAAACAGCAGATGCCAATCGAGTGTTTTGTGGGCAGATGACATCTGTTTACCTTTTTAGTGAGGCTCTCAATGCTGCTCAGATCTTTGCCATTTATCAGCTTGGCCTGGGATATAAGGTACCTTAGAATTGACTTCTAAGTTTAATTCTGCTATGACTCCTTATGGTAGGTGGTAAGAATGTTGTGATACCTCTGTGTCCCAAAAAAAAATTTTATGGTGTAAGCTTTTTTATTAAACTCTTCCATGTTTCTTCAGTAAGCTTATGTACGGCCTTACAAGCTACAACTAAGCATTAATTCAGTTTCTTGATATCTTATTAAACAAAAAGAATGGTGCTCCTGTTTGCCTCTCAAAATTTCTGTGTTGGTGGTTGGCAGAGGGAGAACACAACTGTTATCTCTGGTTCACATTTTTGTTGAGGCTGAAAACTTTAGATCAAGTATGATGTATTTGTTTTAGAAATGTGGCTTTATAGTTGCTTGTTCTAGTGGGGTTTTGTTAATGTATGAAGTTAGTGCTGAGGATTAGTTTTGTTGCAGTGATTTATTATTTGTTTTGCCATAGCCTGAGGGGCACTAATTGAAGGCTGTTATTCCCCAGCAGCTGTACAAATATACGCTAAAAAAAGATGGTTCCTTTTCTATCTGCTCCTCAGTTATTAGTTCCTTCTGAGTGAACATTGCTGGCAGTCCTGCTGTTTCTGAGCTGATGTGGTTCTTTTACATTACCCACCATCTTGGCAATGACACTCTTCAGGGGCCAAAAAAATTCTGCCATTTTAATTGTGTAAAATTTACTTTGGGTCTTATGAGTCTTTGGTTTTTATGAGAACCTTTCTTTATGAAATGCTACTCGATTAAAGAAACAATGTTTTAATAATTTTTTTCAATAGTTGTTCTGGACTGTATCTTCAGTGTGCTTAATGTAATTTTTTTCTTCTTGCCTTCCTCAACCCTGCTTCCCAATTCAGGGAACGTTCAAGTTCAAGGCAGAAAGTGATCTCTTCCTCGATGAGCATCACAAATTGTTGCTATATGATGGCAAACTCTCCAGTGCTATTGCTTTTATGTACAATCCAAGGGCTACAGATGCACAGCTGTGTCTAGAGTCATCCCCTAAGGATAACCCTTCTATTTTTGTTCATTCACCACATGCCCTCATGCTGCAGGTAAGTCAGCATTGTCATAGATTTGGAGGATACAAATGATTTCTGTCTGAAAACCTAAAATCCAGTTTTATAGGGATTTGGATAAGAGATAGAATTGCTTGTAGGTTGGGGTTTTTTGGGCTGGCCCTGCCCTTGTTTCTTGAACTAAAGAGGATGCCCAAAAATCCTAAGAAAAAGGCTTATTCTGTGAATAAATACAAATGCTGTATTAGCATTGAAAAAAAATCCTTCTTCCTCACTTCTCACATGTTCACTCCCCTACAGATGTTCCCTATCTCCCATCCTTTGCCCTGTTGATGTGAAATCCTTTTCTTCCCTGTGCTTTGAGTGCTACCTCCTGTAGATTCACATGAGGATCTGCACTGTAGATCTGTGCCTAAAGGTACCTGTATCTAAAGCAGTAGGTCAGGCATACTGGACATTTAGTGTGACTGTGGCAGTCAGTTCGTTCTTCTTGCTGTTTCTTTTTATTTGGTAATAGTACAGTTTTTATATTGAAGAAATAAAAGCTGTTTTTAAGGTACTTTTTATCGGTTTTTGAAGCAGGTTTCAATATTTCTTGTTTCTTCTTTGTCAGGATGTGAAAGCGGTCTTAACGCACTCAATCCAAAGTGCCCTGCACTCCATTGGAGGAGTGCAGGTGCTTTTCCCTCTCTTTGCACAGTTGGATTATAGGCAATATTCCTCAGACCACATTGACACAACTGTTTGGTGAGTGCATGAACTTACTGTGTCCTGGGCTTTGTTCCTTTGAAGTAAAGGAAATTGCTTTATCAAATGGCAGAGTAGTTTGCATTGTCTTGTGCAACAATGAATTCTATCGTACAACAGAAAGGTTACAGGCAGGACCTCAAAGTGATGTACTTGTTTGCATGAAATGTTCTGTGAAAGCTCACAGAGAATCAAAATGTACACAGATTTTATACTTGACAATGTGTGGTTGTTTGTGTTTTTTTTTTGTTTGTTTGTTTTTGGTTTTTTTGGTTTTTTTGTGTAGCAGAATTATGGATAATTCTCTTGAGCTTATTCCTGTCATGAAGAGAATTCTGTCAGGAAGGCTTCAAGAGAAACTCCAGAAAGGATGAATTTTTCAGCTACATGAAGTCATTCCTTGGAATTTTTCTTCTTTTTTTTTTTAACCTTCAGATTTTTGGAAGATACTGTTACTTAGTGTTGCTGCTAGACTTTTCCTCTGGTTTGAGCTCTGTTTCAACTCCATCCAACTTCTGATCATCCAGGCACAGAAGCTGGTGGAGCTCCTAAGTTAGAGAGCAGCAGTAAAAGCAAAGGGATTGCTTTTTAGAATTCGGCTGTAATTTGCTCTGTTTCATTACATTTTTAGTTTCATGACTGTTTCAATATGATGCGTATCCATATTGTTGCTTAAAAGGAATGGTCACAATATTCCTTCAGCCCATTTCTTTGTGCCTGGTGTCTCCTGAGCTGGCTCAGGCTTGGGCATCTATGTGATAAGTCAGGGATTTGATTCAGTTGCAAATTGGCTCAGCAACACAGGGGTTTTCAACTGGTTAAATTCTTGATCCACAGGCACTAGTGCCTTGACAGGAATATTTCCTCTAGCAGCAGTACAACAGCAAAGCTGTGTCTAGAAAAATATCTGCTCATCTGATAGCATAAGAAACAGAATGGCAATTGTTACTGACTTTGCAGAAGTTTGTAAGTGAAATATGAAGAGAGAAGTGCAAACTTAACTGTTGCCTTTTTGCAAGAATTCAGAAGGATTTTGCTTTTGTATGGTTATCTCAGAATCCAGAATTCCAAGTTAGAAAAGCATGAATAAAATCAAGAAGTTTTCTGAAGCAAGCTTTCAAAATTTAGTCTTGCTTTTTGTTTTAAAAGTTCTGATTTGAACATTTGTGTAACATGTATCTCTGGGTTGTGTAGTGGAAGTGTTAATTTGGAAATACTTTGTCTTGTTGTAACCCTTTAAAACATTTTTGTTTACTAAACCATGTTTTCCAGTTCTACTTTACTGGCATTCATCATGGAGTTGTTGAAGAACTCTATTGCTATGCAAGAGCAGATGCTTTCCTGTAAAGGCTTCCTTGTGATAGGATACAGCCTGGAAAAGGTAAAGTAAATCTTTCTTGATGTCTTACATTAATGTTGAATTTTTTTGAGATAAATACTTTTCCCAGACTGTTGCAGGGCTCTCCTTAGGCTGATCTTCTTTTGCAGTCTTCCAAAGCCCACATTTCCAGAGCT
This sequence comes from Corvus brachyrhynchos, assembly GCF_000691975.1. Classification (NCBI taxonomy): domain Eukaryota; kingdom Metazoa; phylum Chordata; class Aves; order Passeriformes; family Corvidae; genus Corvus; species Corvus brachyrhynchos. The sequence goes on from NW_008240042.1 coordinate 1,005,258, forward strand.
GTACTAGAACTTTGCCTTGCCTTCTCGAAATACCTGAGCAGCTTACACAATGGGGTGCCCTTGCTGAAGCAGCTGTGTGATCATGTTCTCCTGAATCCTGCAATATGGATTCATATCCCAGCACAGGTAAAATTGCTTATTCTTATCAGTAAGGTATCTTACGGTGTATTGATTTGGGAGTGTTGAAACTAAGCCTAAGAATTATGGGTTCTGGCTATGCAACAGAAATCATCCAGGAATTGTTTCCAAGCTCTGCTTTGCTGCATATAGTTGTCAAGTTTTGCAGACTCCCAAGGTTTTCTGGGAGCTGGGAGACTTGCAGTGGTCTGCAGAACAGAGTTGTGACTTTTGACCCAGACTGAGAAGGAAGTTTGGATGGGTTAGTTGGCAAAAACTCAGCAATTTTTGAAGAGGAAATGATCTTGGGTGTCAGATTTTAAGTCTTAATATAAATTGACAGTGAGTATTTTTGTTTTGGTGAATCTCTGTTCTCTGAGAGTGAACAATTTTGATCAAAACTTGCCAGCTGAAACCTTTTTACCAGCACTGTACAGTTTCAGAAATATAATGAAATTTTTCATCCATTTGCAGAGGTTTTTAGACTAACCTATGCAGAGAAAAATCTATTTCTTTAAGATGTTTTGATAGATGAAATTTAGGAATTTAGTTGTCTGACATGCTGCAATTCAGGTGTGATGATTTTTGTTTTCCTGACTGGGTGTTGTAGGTTCAGCTGACCCTGTACACTTACCTGTCTACGGAGTTCATTGCCACTGTTAACATATATGGAGCAATCCGGCGGGTTGGGACAGTGCTTTTGGTCATGCACACCCTCAAGTATTATTACTGGGTGGTGAACCCTCAGGATCGCAGTGGAATAACTCCCAAGGGCATAGGTATGTACATGTATCTTGATTTTTACTCTCACAATCTGATGTTTGTTGTAAAAAAGTTTTGTATACAATGTTTAGAATAGAACCATACTTCAGAAATCATTATCCTTCAGTGGGGTGGGTTCCCCATAATGGTGTGAGCAGTGGGCTTTTTTCCTTGAAAGATTTTTTTCACAACCTAACGGAAACTTTCTTTAGAAGTCATATCCTCTGTCATCAGACACCTATGTGAACTGATACTAGACAGAAATGGTAGGGTGTTGGAACTGTAGAGCTGTGCCTGGGAATATGGTCTCTCTCTTTAACGAAAGGCTCTGGAATTTCAGAGAGAGAAGTGGGTGATGGAAGAGAGCTAGAGGTACTAGGAGTGAGTGCTCCTTAGACGTGTCTGATTTCCTACCACCAACTTCTCAAAATGCTCAGCCCTTCCTCTTAGAGGCTTGTAAAGATTGTTTTGTAGTATTTCACATCCTTTAAGAAGCAAAAGCGTGTGTGTTTTTTCCTTTCTTTGTGCAGACATGGATTTTCTTAGTTTCTTAACTCATTCATTGAGCCTGAGGCAAGTGGATGAGTAGGACAGTCTTAGTAATGCAGTTTAATGGCTTGTTTTGACTAGGCTGGTTTATACTGAAAATAACTGTTCTTAAACCAAATATGCCTGTGGGCCTGTACATTATAAAACCATACTCATATGATCACTTTCATTCTCTAAATGGTTTGCTTTTCTGTGATGATTAAGATCATAAGAACAGTGACCCTACAGGCAAATGTAAAAACTATCCCCCAAAATATATTTGCAACAGTTCATTTGCTTTCTGTACCAAAGCTTTTACTTGACTTTGACACTTGGTTGCACCTGTTTTTTTAACCTTGCCTCTCCTGGGAACTACTGAGTGTTTGAGTATTTAAAATGTTTCTTTGAAAGTCTGCTTTACGCAGGAATGGCAGAAGCCAGTCCTTTTGACTTTGAGTTAACAAATTAAGTCATGTCTTTCAAGGTACTCTTTATATGTAGCATTGTAAGATTGCTTTTTGTGTATTTAGCCAGTGTATAATAATGGCATGTAGCTCTTCCTTTGAGCTTTAGCAGAACTTAAAAAGAACTGTAAACTGCAAAAATTGAAAATCTGGAAATTCTGACATAAAGTTCTCATATCAGTCTTATTCCTTGCATGAAGTTGGTTCATAGCACTACAAGGCAATTTTAAAATCATCAGAATTTAGAGGGGTTTAGGAAACTATTTAATAAAAGCCTCGGTGGAACCTCACTGATCAGGCATTTTGCTAATAAAAAGTGATAAAACACAGTACTGTTTTGTGGTCTGAAATAGTGAAATAGAGGGAGGGAAGACTTAGTTTTGTGCCTTCTTCACCAGAAAATGCCTTTTATTTTTCTTTTTGTGAAAATGCAGTCTATGCTAATAACATCTGTTAACTTGTATTTTATGTGTCTACTTTTCTTTTGTAGATGGTCCACGTCCTACTCAAAAAGAGATTTTATCCCTGCGAGCATATTTGTTGATGTTCATTAAACAGCTTGTGATGAAGGTAGGATAGCTTTAAATTATGGTAGGATATTTAAGTTTTCTTTCATGAAGAAATGCCTAATGTGCTCTAAAAGTGTTGAATTTTGTAACAATAAATAAACAGAAAAGCCATGTAAGGTGCTTCTTTTTGTTGTGGCTCTTGCCACGGACAGCAGTGCTAAAGATGCATTTTTTTCCTCTTTTGAGCTGTTTTTATAAAAAGTGGAGCTGTTACTAGCTGAGAAATGTTTACTATTGGGGAAATAAGTATTTAATTTCTTGTTTTGTTTTTTTTTTTTAACATGAGCAGTATTACATACATCATAAGTGCTTAAAGACTAAAGAGAAACGTTCGATATTACATGCTGTAGGTCAGTGGGACAAAGGAGGATAAGAGACTATCAATAAGGTTCACAACTATTCCTTGGACATTAGAGGAATGTTGGAATTCAGCAGCTCTACTGTTTATAGGCTCTTCATGACCCTTTCCTATCATAAGTTTTGGTTTCTCTCTTTTCTCTCTTCTGTGGACTGACTTTTCTTATGTTTGAATCTACCTCCCTTTTCCACTCTTCCCCTGTGTTGCTGATGGACCCGTGAGCTCTGCACAGAGCAGTAACTACCAGAAAAGCTCTACTCTTGACTCTTTGACTCTTACTTTAAATTGGATATTCTGCAATTGAATTATCAGGAACGTTTTGTCTATCAAACTCTAAAAGACTTTCATTAAGTGTTAGAGTCTTCTTTTTTTTTTTTTTTTCAAATTTCTTAACAGAGATTTATAACTTGGACAGTTTTGGGTAGAGTTTCACCAGGTTTGTCATGGTTTAACCTCAGCCAGCAACTGAGTACCACACAGCCACTTGCTTACTCTCCCAGCAGAGGAATAGTGGGATCAGGGAGAGAGTCACAAGAGCAAAAGCTTGTTGTGAGCTGAGGTAAAGACAGTTTAACAGGGAAAGCAAAAGCCACATACACAAGGAAAGCAAAACAAGGAGTTCACTTCCTGCTTCCCATGGGCAAGCAGGTGCTCAGCCATCTCCAGGAGAGCCGGGTCACATCACACAGGGCCCCATAACAGTGACTTGGGAAGAGAAATGTCACCTCTCCAAGTGTTTCCCCCTTCCTCCTTCTTCCCACTACTTTATATCCTGAGCATGATGTAACATGGTCTGGAATATCCCTTTGGTCAGTTGGGGTCACCCATCCGGGCTGTGTCTCCTCCCAGCCTCCCAGGCATTCCCAACTTCCTCGCCAGTGTGGCTGGTCCAAAAAGCAGAAAAGGCCTTGGCTCTGTGTAAACCCTGCTCAGCAATAACAAAAACATCTCTGTATTATCAACACAGTTTTCATCACAAATCCAAAACTTAAAAGTGAAGAAGTCTGCTTTTGCCTGTCCTCCTCCTGTTCTTAGAAACTGTTGGTTTTTATTTTATTTTCACAAAAAATACTTCAAGGTATAACTGGGCATAGGTGCTATAAAATATTGAGATTTCGTCAAAGTTGATAGCAACTGAAGAGGGGCTTCTCTAGTGGAAAATAAGAAGGAAACACAGATATGGGTATAGCTAAGAGGCTTATAATTAAACTTCTAGATCTGCTTTTGAGTCCTTTATGCTACCTCAGTTTAATTCTTCTATTAACAGGAAGCTCTGGGTTCAAATTGACTGTATCAATTAACATGTATTACTCTAACTATTTCATATACTATATTGCTATTTATCTTGTTTTTATGCCTCTGTTGAAATTGCCTTAAAACACTTTTATAGCATTTAGTGGGTGCTTTTGGGGGCAGGGGAACAGCTACCTTGCAACTATGAAGCTGTTACAGTATCAAGTGAAAGCAAATTTGTTGTGTGGTACTTGCTTTGTTATATAAATATTTCTTGAAATAATGCTTTTTTGGAAGCAGCACTTTTGTACTTGGAAGATGATACTTAAAACCTGTTTGTTTTTAAAGGACTATGGAATAAAAGAAGATGAATTGCAGGCTATCCTCAATTACCTGCTCACTATTCATGAGGTAATTTTTAATTTGGGGGATGTGTTTGTGAAGAGAGGCATACTAGTGCAGTTTGTGACCACCAAATGTTTGAATAATTTCAAATATAACCTCCTTCATGCCACAAGATGGCTCTGCAGAGGAAGTAGCAAGCATTGTCCAATTCTTTAGAGTAGTGTGCTGATATGCCAATATTCTTGCAGTGATTTAAGCACTATGTTCAATGTTAGATTGAAGTTCATTAAGCCAGTAAGTCAAAATGGTTTCTTATGTTGTTCTACAAACCAATTTACCAAGCAGAAAAACAGATGGTGAGACTGACTTTAAAAAAAAGTCAAAATCTTGTTTCAGGCTGCCTAAGTAATATTTTTTGTTTTGTTTTTCCTCTCCTTTTTATTTTGCTTCTTAAATAAAGCAATAAAATTGAAAACATGCATTAAGAAAATAAAGATGTATGTTAATGGCATCCAAGAGAAGCATATAAACTTAATTGGGAGAAAATGTTGGTTACCACTGATACATCTGCATCTTCATATTTTAGCACCAGGAAAAGGCACTTTATGCCAGATGCAACATCAAAGACAAGGGAAATGGGGACATAAATCTAACTGATCTCGTCTCTGTAAGGGTGCTTGAAATGGGTAAAATAAGGAATTAATTGAACTTTATTTCAAACAGTATAGATTTTTAAATTTTTTTATTTTGCTTACACCTATATTTTCCTTTTATTGTCTTTGCTGGTTACTACTACCTGGTAGTACCACAGTCAAGCTGTTCAACTTTATGTGGAGAAGTAAAAAATAGGACTCTTGGTAAAATCTAAGAGTGAACTAAAATAGCAGAAGCTTTATATAGTCTTCAGATGAGGATGTGATGTTTTAAATATCTTAGCAGTTTGCATACTGAAGTGTAAAAGATCCATGAATGCTGAATCCCACAATCTAACTGTGAATTCAGAAAAACATCAACAAAAAAAGTAAAATTTAGCTGTCTCATAAGGCTCACTCCTCAGTGATAGCATCTGTAATGTCAGCTGATAATATCAGGTGAACAGAGTAGTTCAGGAGGATATAAAACTGATTTTCTAATAAAGAATCAGAATATTTGTTCAGAAGTGTTGTACAGTGTTTTATTTGTGGGCTTTTTTTGTTTTAAAATAAACTTTCATTTTAATACTACAAAGCATGGGAAAAGACAGTTGCATTTTGTTATTTCTTCGGTTATTTTTAATTACGATGAACTTGGAACAAATTAATGGACTGTAGCTTAGAGTGCTTTAGACTAAAAGTATGGAAAACTTTACTGAGCAGCTTGAATTACCCATTTTAAATATCGTCTGTGGCAGGCGGTAGTATTTTTTTTTCATGGTTTGAACATTTCTGAGTAGAAACTTTTCATTAAACACCACCCTGTGCCCCAGAAAATGTGCAGCAGCTTATTTGTAGCTCCTGTGCAGGATAGGACTGGGAAATACACATGCAAACGGAGGAGCACATGTGTGGAAGGAAGTAACATAGTCTAAATATCCATTGCCTGTCAAATCCTTACATCCCAGACACTGATACATCACTTTTCACCCTAAACAATTAAGTGTATTTTTTGTAATGTTTTCTCCTGCATTTGCGTTTTAGCGCTATAGCTCTTTTGATCCTGGCCAAAATGATTTGGTCCTTAGTTTATTATTAGTCTCCACATACTCTTGAAATATTTTGTAGTGGTTCTTTTAGCTGAAACAATGTTCCAGTGTACATGTTGTGAATTCAAATTTGTAACTTTTATTCAACAGGATGACAATCTAATGGATGTCTTGCAGTTGCTGGTTGCTCTGATGTCGGAGCATCCTGGTTCTATGATCCCTGCATTTGATCAGAGGAATGGATTACAGTAAGTTAGAATTTTCTAAGTGGGAAAAAGGAAATAGTGTTTTGACCGTATTGCTTGCAAGAATTCCCGTGAAATCTAAAAGGTTCTCGTCGGCATGTGTGTTGCAGTCTTAGACTCCTCATCTTGGGAGATTTTTGGGTCCAGGTGTTCATTCTGACAAGAGGTGCTGTTGGATTTATTATCAATGGGGTGGTTTTTTTTAATGTTTCCAAGCTGTCAGTCACACTTAAACAGGGAGTGATCCGTTTCAGTCTGTGCATTGATGTCTTCATCTACTGGTGCTCAGTCTTCAGCCTCCCGTTCTTACAGATGTTTTAGAACTGGAAGGGGGCTGGCAAAAATTGATTCAGATATCTTCTGATCCTTGTTAGTTTTCTTTTCCTTTTTTTTTCCTGTGGGACTTTTGCAGAAAAACTTCCTATTTGTTTAAAAGTAGCACTTTATGTAATGCATTGTTTGCAATCTTCTTCCCAACAAACAGAAAAATATAACACTATTGTGAGAGAAAAGTAGGGGAAGTAGCAAATTCTACGAGCACAAGTAGAAAATCTGCTAGAAGAGTTAAGTTATGACTGATTTTGTCTTGTGGCTCTCAGAGGGTGGTCACAGTATTGAACTTTTCTAATTTAAAAGGAACCTGCCTGCACACAGTGGGGAAAAAATTGGTACAGGCAAACAAATGTGAGAACTATTCTTGAAGGATATGGGGAGTAGTAATTCTCTCACTGTGTAAAGGCAGAGTCTCATTTCATACATTTAGTTGCACCTATTGGTTAACCCCTGTTTATACATATATTTTTTCCAGTTGCCTTTTCTCAAGAGACTGCATTCAGGCATGTTTGTAATTGTTTTCTCCCCTTTTAGTGCTAGACTGATTTTTATTATTATATTTTTTTTACCCATTTTCATCAGATTTGATTTCATGTGTATGGTAATGTATTATGTATGGAAAACTAATAAAAACTCTAAATAGTAAAGTATTTGAATGTCATGTTGGATCTCCAATGCAGTCCATTTGGTTTTATTTAACAACTAGCAGTAGGTGCTTTCTTTTTTGTTAACAAGTATATGAGCAAGTCAGCATGAATAGTGAGTCCACAGTGAGAAATCACTTTGTTTTTCTGTCTCATTTGTTACACTCCTTGCTCCTGGGTTGTCTCCAGTCACTTTATGGATTGTTTGTATGCTTCTTGATACATCTACTTGTTGCAATTAAGGCATTATATTCTTGAAATTTAAAAATAATTTTCCAAAGCTCTATAAATATTTGGAGTTCTCTTAAAATTTTAAAGTAACCAATCATGTAGGAAAAAAAAAAAAGGAAATGCTTTTTCCCTATGCAATTAGGTAACCCTGATAGTGTTCTGTAAAGAAAAGCAGAGAAATGGATTCTATTGCTTGAATGGCCAGTGCATCATAGGTTTGCTTTTTTGTTTCCTTCTGTAGTTTCTGTGGTTGCAGCATTCTTCAGGATGAATTATTTGTAATAACTAACTGTTTTGTAGTCACCCTTAGGTTTTACCTTCAATTCTGGTATAGAACTAAGGTTTTTTTTTTTTTTTTTTGTCTTAGTTCAGGTGTCCTGAGAATTATTTTTGGGTGTATAAAAATAAAGGTACATAACTCGTGATGAGTGCTCAGTTATGTATAGATAAGGCCTAAAAACTTGAAGTTCTTTGAACTCTTTAACACTTGCTGATCTAAAATGCCATGTTGTAACATGGAATATTTTTGGAAAGACTCTCCAGAATTGTTTAAATGGGGTAGGTTTTTTTCCTTCCCCCTGGTGAAGTGATCCAAATTTTTTCAAAAATTTTATCATTACGTATTTATGGTAAAGGATGAGTTCTGTGCCTTCTGTTCCAATATGATTTCATGGAACATTTGGAAATTAATGTTTTCTTTTTTCGAAGACAGCTTAGTAGTCCATGTAGATAAAGTTAAATCATATTTCACAGATTTAAAGATCTGTTGAATACTATGAACCACAGTCCAACTAGAATCAGATAGTGATGTGGCCCTAAGCACTTGACTGTCTAAAAAGTAAGTGATGAAATAAATTTGATGTAATTGATAAATACATTTAGATGTCTTAAATTTTTATGTGAGATTTACAAGGACCAAAACACTTCATTTTTTATTCTTCACATTGATAGAAGAGCAATGTATTTTTTCCATTTAGGGTGGTCTACAAGCTTTTAGCATCACAAAGTGAAGGCATCAGGGTGCAAGCTCTGAAAGTGATGGGATATTTCTTAAAGCATCTTGCTCCAAAGTAAGTACTGATTTGGGTCTTAAACTAAACCTCCCAAGAAAGGAAGGAGTAAAGGTAGGTTGTGACACATACATTCTATATGTTTATTTTGTGTATAAATGTATAAACACACATTTGTGGGTAAAGGGAGAAAAGCCATATTGGAGGTTGATCACTAAATAGGCTTCACTGAATAGGAGCTATTCTTCTTCAACTACCCCTCAGTCTATTTGTCATGAATATATTTTTGATATGGTGGAATTGCTTGTTATTGTCAGCTAGTGTCCAGGCATTTTGACTTCCTTATCAAGCTGATTTAATTGTTACTTGCAGTGTGACTTCCTGCTTTTCAAAGTGGCCCTTTTCCAGTGAAATCAATAGCAAGAATTAGACTGGTGAGATGGAACCCCCTGTTGCTGAGAATTAGGTTTAATATGTCTCAAGTTGACTGTGATAGTAGACAACTATTGAGATTGCTATCCGTGGTTGCATTTTTGAGTGAAATGAGGGCAAAAGTGTCATTTTCTCAGTGTTTATCAAGAAATCCCCAAGGCTGTGTTTCAGCTTTTTGGGCCCATGGGTGAGTGGACCTCATTTATGGAAGAAAGGTGGCTGTCTTCAGGGAATGACCTGTCCTTTCAGAATCTGAACACTTCCCCTTTTCCTTCACCAAAAGTGAAAGACTTAAGGAACAAACAAGAGCAATACCTTACCAGTGATTTTGTATTTCTTGAGGCACGTGTTTTAAATATTTTTCCCCTAAAGCAAATTGAATGCATAAGTTTATTTTATCTTTCTCTACCATTTTAGGAGAAAAGCTGAAGTCATGCTTGGACACGGATTGTTCTCTTTGTTGGCTGAGAGGCTGATGCTTCAGACAAGCTTATTCACCATGACCACATACAATGTCCTGTTTGAGGTAGGAATACACTGTAGTTGGAATCCAATCTTTCTAATTACTTGTAAGACATTGTTAGAAAATTGCTTACATATTTGTGCTGATATGTTCCAGATGACATTAAACCTTAGTGTGATGCAGCTGAATGCTGCTTTTTTTCCCTCCCAGAGCTCACTGCTTAGGATTTACCCCCTCCTTAACTTGGTTATGCTCATTATGAACAATGCTAGATAATGAGTAACCTGTATGTCTCAAGCAGACGCTCATGTAGATGTGGAATTTTATTATAGCAATGATCTTGCCTTAGGATAATTGCTTTGGTTAGATTCACATTTATCTCCCAGTGTATTTTAAATAACAGTATGCACTTAAGAGAGAAACCAAAAAAAATAGTGGTTTATAGAGTACAGAGTTTTAGGAACAGGATGAAATAAATTATCAAGAAAGTGAGTGAGTGGGGAGTTTTTTGGGATGAGTTTTAGAATGATGGTGATTGTGCTGTATCCAACTCTTTTTCAGTAAGCTGTCTTCTGTACATTGATATGGCATCTTCTTCTTTCTTGCCAGATTCTGACTGAACAGATTTGCACTCAAGTAATACATAAACAACATCCTGACCCAGATTCAACAGTGAAGATACAAAATCCTCGTAAGAATGATACACATTTTTAAGTGCTACCTTAACAAAAGTCTGCTTTAAAAAATACCCCACCAATGAAAAAGCTTATCAATTACATCTACTAGTCTTCTAATCTCAGCTTTACATTTTTTTTCACACTAAAAGACAGATAACTTGTATTTAGTTGGAGTTATGTACAAAATATGTCTCAATAGCTTTTTGAAGGACATTTTATGTGTCTAAATGTGAATGTAGTTCATAACTCACCTTTTTTGGCTGTGCAGTCATGTTATGAAATGGTTTTTCAAGACTTGCATGCACAGGATACTTTGATTTAATAAATGTTAAGGTTCCAGCAAAATTCTGAATGCATTATTTATTGGTGTCAGATGAAATTACTTGAAATATGGAAACAGCTTTCATCTTAAATTACATTCAGTATGACAATGCTAGATGGAAAATTGGAGAAATGTATCTGCTCACTGTTTTGGTAAGCTTAGTTTATTGGACATATCTTGATATGAAACTTTAGATGTCTTTTGAACTTAGAGAAAATACTGATCTCCTTTCCTGAATTATATGCATTATTAATGTGCTCTGTATAATACAATGGGCTTATGGTAGCTTTGGGAGTTAACTTTTTTCCTGGAGAAATAACAGATTTTTCACTTTCATAGCTGCTTTGTCATTAAATGTAGGTCACAGTTGTGGGTTTGCTTCAGGTAGAAAGTGGGGGAAGAGGAAGGAAAGCAGAGCAGATATTGGAGAAAGAAATCTGGTTGCACTATGCTATTTGCCTTCTGGTAAATCTCTATGAAGCAAGAGATGTGAGCAGGTTTCTGTTGCTTTCTCCAAAGATTTTTGAAGTTGGCAGTCACTGCTGTGGTCAGTATAGACTATATAGAGACTGAGTTGAGTCTGAAATTACGTAGGTCTAGGAGGAAGAGTGACTTCCACAGTACCTTTTTTAGATCAGTAGTATTATCAAATAAGGAATTTCTCTTTAAGGAAGTTGTACAAGATGAACTGCAACTATCACAGTGACTGTGTTCGAATTGCACCCTAATTCATTTACAGAGGGGACTTCTTTTAGAGTAACAAGAGCAGTCACTGCCCCACTGCTTCAACAAGTGCAATGTACCCTCAGTTTTGACCTCCAAAATATACAGAAAACATGTGATCACAAGAGATAAAGTTTTGTATTGGGAAGGTTTTTTAAAACAGAAACTGTTAAGTTTAATTGGAAGTTGGTCACATTCACTGAAAATTTGGTATTATCAAGGTAGAGCAAAATCTGTGCATTTTTACCATACATTGATTTTCTGAAGGATGCTTTTTTTATGTGAACTTCATGTAAAAACGGTTCTGACAGCTTATCAATTGTCATGCAGCAATATTTGTGTTGCTTAAACATGATAATTCAATGAATTCAGTTTTCTTCAGCTGTAGAGGCCTGAAAATCCCCCCGATGGGCAACTAGGTTTGAGAACTATTGGAAGAAGGGATTTGTTTTAGTTAAACCTTCTTCTCCAATAGAGATGTGCTTTTTCTCAATATAAAACTTTTTTACGTGGTATCACTTTTCTTGTACAAACACTATTGAAAAAGGCCTTGTGTTTTATCCTATGCTTAGTCCTAATATTTTGTTACTTGTTTACTGTTTTACAGAGATTTTGAAGGTTATTGCAGTCCTGATCCGTAATTCCCCACAGTGTCCAGAAACTCTGGAGATTCGGCGAGCCTTCCTCTCGGATATGATTAAACTTTTTAATAACAGCAGAGAAAACAGGAGGTAAGATGGCTTGCTCTATGCTCAAGTGTACAAAACAAGTTACAAGGTCTCCTAGTAAATTAAACTCATGAGGCAGATACAGCTTCATTGCTGTTTCAGCAAATTCTGTACTCCAGCAAAGTCTTCAGTATGAAAAATTTAGGGAAGCTTGCATGTAGCAATTTTTTTAAGCGTGTTGAATTCTTGATTCTAAGATATATTTTAATACATGATTTAACAGCACGTGTGTATTTTGTAGGAGTTTGTTGCAGTGCTCTGTCTGGCAGGAGTGGATGCTTTCCCTTTGTTGTTTTAATCCAAAGACTTCTGAGGAGCAGAAGATAACTGAGATGGTGTACACCATATTTCGGATTTTGCTGTACCATGCAATAAAATATGAGTGGGGTGGCTGGCGTGTGTGGGTGGACACACTGTCAATCACACATTCAAAGGTGAGTGTTTGAAATAGTTGGGAAATTTTGTTATGTTCTGTAATTAGATTTAGAACCTTTAAGTACTGCATCATACAGTGATACTGTATCATACAGATAACCTTGAAGTGAAGGTCAGTAATTAAATGAAAGCCCTGTGTTTTTACCTGTTACTGTCCATAACTTTGAAATATATGACAATTAAATGTTAATTTTGTTGTTTTAACACAAATATTTTTTGTTGTTGTTGCTCAAATTCGTTTATTCTGATACCGAAAATGAGATCAATCAAATTTCAGGAGCATTTCTGAAAAATTTTGGTGCTAGTTTTGCTTTTTAGTAGCAGCAGGAACACAAGGTGGCGCACCATAGCTATTGATAAACAAAAATACCTTTTAGTAACATCAAAAGGCTGTAAAACAAATGAGTAAAAAGCAAAGAAATCCAAGTTAGGGCAGATGCTTCAGCTGTTAAACTGTCATGGAATATGGGGTGAGAGTGCAAATCCTTGCAGTATGAATGAGACTATTACCCTTCGTTATTGTTCTGTCTGAATTTTGTTGTTGTTACAACCAGAGTTACATCATAAAAGTTATTAGTGGTTCTCTGAACAAGGCACAGTAGTACAAAAGGTATTTTATACTGCCTTATTCTGAGCAAAAGAGTGAGGCCAATGTGGGCCTCAGAATTATTCTGGTTATCAGAATGTTTACTTAAAATGAATTAAATTATAAATTACCTGTTTCTAAATGTGTGCAACTTGGCAGTGGGAAAAGGACACCTGTGAATCCTAAAGATCACTTTATGATACTAAGGAATTTTTGGCATTTGTGAGGTCTTTGATTTTGCATGATTCTTTTTCCTCAAAAAAGGTCAGTCTCTGCAGACATCAAGAACCCTGTTATTTTGCAGCTCTATTTATTGCATTCAGAGGTCGATGGTGGATTCTTGGGCTATGGGGAGACAATTGTAGAAATCTATGTAATAAGAGTGGGTGAAATAACTTTATTAAACAGTCACTTAGCTAAGTGGAATTCCGGTGCAAAGTGCCCAGGGCCACATTTTAACCCTGAGAGAGATCACATTTTAGGTGTTGGACCATTCTTAATATTGTTTTTTGTTGGCTCTGCAGTCTTCAAAAACCAGTTTCCTCCTTTTCCCCAAGATGCACAGGGCAGGGGTGGATTGTACAATGGCAAGCTGTGGCCAGAGTTAAGATCCCTAATGTACTTTTATATAAAACTGACATAATTTACCATTTGTGTGATTGCTGGGAATTACTGGGACCTGTCCCTGGGGAAAGATGGAGAGGTGAATGAAGGAAGACCACCTTTCTAGCTCTTACAGAGAGCTTTGGTGTCTCGAATTTAGAAATTAACTAGCACATTATCTTATAATCTGTAGTTCTGCTCTTAGAGTCTTTTTGTAAGATAACGTAATGTTGGAAATCTCATTTAAACAGCATCTATGTCGAAAAGGATTTTTGGTCATTTTCTTCAGTGACTTAATGTGGTTAATCAATGATCTAGAGTTCCTAGAGAAAAAACCCAAGATTTTATTGGGATGCCATGGCCAAATATCAAGAACAAAACCCCACAGTTTTACAAAAGACCAAAAGAATCCATAGATATAGATAATGTGGGTTTGGTTTATTTATTTGTATTTTAAAGGCTGTATGCTTTTGTGCAATTCCGTAATGAAGGAGAAGATGACCTACTTCATTCTGTGTGTCTCATTTTTGGTTCCTGGCGTGCTGCTGTAGGGAGGTGTCCTTGGTTGTAGGAGTAACTCCCTGTAGGTTTTCCCCAAGTCTAGCTTTGTTGACTTTCTGGTCAATATATAAGATCTGTTTATTCTTTCAGCCTACTTCAGAGGAAGTTGAATGATGGCAAGGTTGGAAGTGTGTGAATGTGGGCAAAGTGTGGTGGTGGAATACTGAAGGACTCATAAAGGAGTTCAGTTTGTTTGGACATCAGTACTAATACTAGTTCCAGAAGCCTAAATGAGAATGTTTGAACAGAAAAAGCAGCCAGAAACTAACTTGACAGTATTGATATGAGTGATGATGCCATTACCAAGATTTTAAAATATCACCTTTATTATGTGCTTTCCATTTGAACTTTTTTTGTAAATAATACATACATTTCATGCAACTAGCCATATAAGACTAGATGATATTTCAGAGCTGCCTGTTAATTACATAAATTAGGATAAATCACAAAAAAGCTCTTGAAAATGTCCTTATAAATAGATAATTATAATGAATTTTTAATCCTGTTGATTTTACTTAACTTTAAATAGTCTTGTATCCTGTTATACCACTATTGAGATTCATAGAGATTCACACATAACCTGGTGTAGGCATAATTCAGTGGGCAAATTGTTCGATGCTAAGTGCATCTCAGATGTTTTTGATTTCTAGCATGCTTTCAAAGTAATGTGGGAATTATGGAAACAAAAATATTTCCTTAACATTGCTAAGAGAATAACCAATTTGGGTTTTTCCTGTTTCATCTCTAATTGTATTGGGTTACTGCTTATTTTTCCTTTTTACAACCCTCTGCGCTGTTGGTGCCACTAATTTATAACACCATTCTATGATAAAGAACTAGTACATAAAGGACCAGTGTTACAGAATTGGATAGGTTTTGCAGAGCTACACATCAAGATACATGCAGCTGCTATAAAAAGCCAAAGAAACTCAATTGCAATTTTATTGTCCAGTTTGATAGATTTCCTGCCACCTTTGTAGCAGGGAAGCTGTTTGTCACTGTAACCCTCTCCTCCAACAGCTGCACAGCGTTTTATAAGCAGCAGTGGCTTTTCCAGCATAATTGCACTGCATTGGCTTCCTTGCACTCAGAATTTAGAAAGTGTGTAGGTGTGTGCAACCTTTTTAAAGCCCAATTTCTTAGTATTACTCATGTACTTTGTTAATTTCCGTATTACTTTTTGATGCTTTCCAGATATTAAACCGTTGTATACAAAGGTGTTTAATCTGTTGCTTCTAGTTCAGTGAAAATATTAATGGAAAAATTAAATCACAGCTCCAGTTTGTTCTGACTGGCAAATGTTGGATTTGTGAAAGCATCTAAGAACGTCTGTTTTTTAAACATTTCAACCATGCTAACTGGGCCTTAGATTTTATCTGTCTAGTCCTGTTACTTTTTACAAAGGACCAATGATTTGGGGGTTAATAATAGGAAAAAAGTGAAGAATGGTGGACAGCTTTCCTTTTAACCTTTCAGCTTCCCCAAGTTTTAAAAGAATATAATTATTTATACCGTATAATACACTCCTAAATGATCTGAATGTTTTAAACTACTGGGAAGACTAACATCTGCTTATTTCAGGCCCTTAAACATATGTTACTACTTAAAAGTTGATTCATGTTACCTTTCTGCTAAAGAAAATAAATTCAGGTAAATAATGATTTTTGTTTTTAGTAGCTCAAGAAATTTTCAGTGAGTTAAGACTCAGAGATGTTAATATGTGTAAGCTACAGTTCTGTGGCTGTTTAAGTGGAAAAATTTTATTCACTGATCCGAATGAGAAGTATAATCTTAAAATGTTAGTAGTAGGACCTTAGAGGACAGTGTATTTCTAACTAATTGTCAGTTTTCAGTCTAAAGAAGTACAGTTGTTATAAACACTGTGAGTGCTAAGTAAATTTGTATATTCTTTCATGCCCTGCTTGTTTAATTTAAAAGCGGGGAAAAAGCCACCAGAGCATTTATGTGTGCCATGTTTGCCAGGTTTTCGTCACTGTCTGATGAGGGAAAACTGGCAAAAGCTGCAAAGATTAGGTGGTGGAGGAGTTAATATATGGTGGCAATTAAAAAACTAATTTGCAGAGAACGTGGCTCAGTTTTGGGAGTAAGTAGTATTTTAAGTAGTTTTAGGAGGTAAGAGGCTGTTGGAATCTGAAGGCCAAATCCCACTGGCATTCAGGAGTTCCTTAGGACAGTTCTGTCGGTTTTTTATCCCTGTCATGAAGGCAGGAGGGTCTCCCACAGCAGAGATGTTCAACTCCAAGGAATTTTGAAGGCTTCAGGTATTCTTCAGTCCTCTGAAAAGTGTGTCTGCATTGCCCTCAGGGGAAGCAGATGTACCTGGCCCAGAGGGTCATTGTACCACTGCAGGTTTTTGGTTTTCACTTATGCCATGCCCAACATGTCAGTGAAGCAAAGCTGGGAGCAGGCTTGAAATTGTTAAATATTATGTTCATTCTTAGGGTGTAAATAGTTATTTTTCATAAATATTACTTACGCTGCATAGAAATGTTTCTCAGAGTGTCACCTGAGTTATGGAGAGCAGAAGGAGCTTGGAGACTGGAATGTGCAGCTTCCTTTAGAGCTGTGCACCCTCCAAGATATGTTGTGATGATGCAGTCCGTCACCTTTATGAGGTGTTTCCTTGTTACAGGTTCTTTTGTAGTAGGTATGTGGGAAGGCTTTTCTAAGCAATGCCTCCAGGGAGAAGAAAGTATTTTCATTGTTCTGCAGGCAGAGATGGGTACCAGTGATGGGCTCTTACAGCATGTGTGGTTAATGGGGAGCTCCTCCATCTCATGATTCACTTGGTTTGAGGGAGTGCAGTGTCATGAATAAAGCTGCAGGATGCTAGAATTTGAGTAATCCCAACTGAAAGAAATGGGGATAGAATAGAAAGGAGCAAGGTAAACTGAGAATTTACAAAGCAGGCAAAAAGCTTTATAAAACTGCAGAGAAGCCTTAAAAGAAGATTGTAAAAGACATTTGCTGCTAGGGGTCAGAGCTCTCAAAAAGAAGAATTCCAGAAACATTTGCAGTAGAGAGAACTGGTGCATAAAGAGGCAAGTAGCTCTGAAATAGCCTTCCTAAGTAAAGAAGACTTGAGGGGAGAGAGGATACTCATCTGAATGACTCGGTATAAAAATCATTGGAAGATGGGACCTGTGTCTACAGCCTCAAGAATTGTTAGTGGTTTTCTTTGCTGTTGCTGCAATTTGAAACAATCCTCCTCCTTACTTGCAGCTACCTCTGTTCATATTGTGGGGCCTGAATTAGGTCTCTAGGCCATTATTTGAAATGATGGATATGGAGTCTTTGCTGCAGGGCTGCCAACAATATAGGGAGATACTGGAAGAGGATGGCAGAAGTGAGCAGTGTGTAAGACCTGTCGCTAGGCATTGCAACAATGGGGTGATCAATGCTGAGTTTACTTACAGAATATTTTTGTTAATAGCTAAATATCAAATGTGTACAATGTAGGATTTAACAGTCCCTTGAACTGTAGGAATGGAGGCAGGGATTGAGATAGTGAGAAAATACATACCTTGAGACGATAATGTGTGGGCTCACGTCTTGCAATTTAAAGTCATTAAAAGCAGTAATTTCTTAAGTGAAAATGAGCTAATACATGTTTGATATGCAGTTTGAATTTACTCTTGTATGATAATGTAACAGTAAGCTATAACTTGACTTGATTTGAAAATAAAACGCTGCTAACATACATAAAATTCTCCCTCAGAGAAGCAAAGAATTATAAGAATTCATAAGAATTATGAATTATAATGACTTGTACTTGCTTTCTTATTCTAGAAATTGTTTTCTCAAGATGAGTGAAAAAAAAAGCCAGAACTATTCACTATTTCACTACTTAGGTGAAAATGCAAGATACAGGAACATGAAACCATCTTGGCACAGTGGTTTCCCCCCACCTTGTACATCACTGAACATGCTTGCAGTGGAAGTTTAGACTCCTAGAAACCTCTCATATGTAGTGTCCTGCAAAGTATATTTTAACTTGTTTTCCTTAGCTTTCTTCTGTGAACCACTCAGAAACAGCCCAGAGATTCCTCAGGTCAGTGGGTTACAGACTGTAACTCAGTGTGTGGTGTACACAGTAACTTTGTATCTTTTACTTTGCTGAGTGGACAATTGGTTTTGATATCTCTGATAGTGGTGTCTCCTGTCTAAACAGGCCTGTTTGTGTTTGGAGATTGGATTACACTTTTGAACAGTTAGTGTTAGTAGAGGAGAAGTGGAAAAAGCAGGTCACTAAAATCCTTGTTAAGATTTAAAATGCTGTGATGCTTTTTGGAATTATGAGGAGTTTATTAATTTATTATGAAGAGTTTATTTAAACCAGCACAGGAGCTGGTTTGCACTGAGCACAGTCTAGAAGGAAATAGCAATATATATAATTGTCTGTCTGGCAAGATATTCCCTTCCTCTCTCTACTCTATGAAATTGCCCACCTGAAAATGGAAAAAAGGCCAAAATCTTAACGAATAGTTAAAATATTTTCTCTCTATGTTCTTTAATGCAAATGTCAATCATCTTACCCTTTCTCATTGCCGTATGCTAATTTTTCTCCTTGGCAATTAGTAAATGTGGAATGTCAAATTAAGTTAAAATTAATGGCAGAGGCAAATGTTGCAGTTATTAGCTCACCAGTGTCTTCAACTGGTAGTGCATAGAGATGCATTCCAAACATTGCAGACAGCTATGGATTAACCATCAAATGATGGTGAAGATTAATGATTGGCCTTTTAGCTCACTAATTTAGAACAATTTCTGGTAATTAATTTTGTATTATCAGCTTTACAGTTGCAAATGCCTTAAGGAAAATAAAAAACTACGTATGTGCATTTAAGGTTCTTCAAGGTAGCAGTTGTCTTGTAAATTGTTGCGTGCTTGCAGATCCTAATGTTTAATCTTTAATACCTTTATATACTCAGTGCACTTGCTTTTAGTAATCATAATTTCCACTTCATTTTGCATTTTTGTTGATACTGATTTTGTTGACCTTAGGTGTTTTGTATGTATTGTTTGGCTTTGTGAACTTGTGTGCTTCATAAATGCCATGTCATGCAATAGAAATGTGGGGGAAGACTTGTCCAGCGCCTCCATTGTTGTACTACTATTTCTTGGTTTCCTGTCAAACCAAGTTACAGATTGATATAGTGATCAGAAGTGTTTATACAGCCTTGTTGAAAAGTTGGATTTTACAAAACAGAATTTCTTAAATTTGTATCATTTTGTTATATAGGAAATCCCCAATCAAAATGGATGTTGTCTCTCTAATTCTCTGCCTTGCTATTTTAGAGTTTGATTTAAAGGATATTATTTTAATACATTGTAACATGAGTTCTTGTTGATGTTTACAGTAAAAGTAGAAATTGCTATCCTTGTTAAGTGAATTTTGCGTTTTATTGGGGAGTGATGTTTTCCTTTAGTTCTGTACTGTCTAATTTTCTTTACCAGTGTTTCTCTCCTTACAGTTTCTTGCATTGTTCTGAAATCTGTGTATATTGTCATCAGATTTTGCTTGGATTTATTTGCCCATAAGTTTACATTACCCATCTGTGAAGACAAGTTGTCAGTATTGACCTTCTTGCTGGTCTTTGTTTCTTTTTCTTTTTAGTAGCAATTAAAAATCCTGCAATGCAGAGTTTCATTTTCAGTATTGCTCTAATGGCCTCCAAAGCATTGTCTGTTCCAGGTTTCAGATGAAATTGATTGTGAAATGGTATTGCATCCCTATACCCTACACTGTGTTTTTAAATGTTGACCACAGCTGGCTGGAAATGCAGAGGTGAAAGGCAGCCTTGGCTACGGTGACCATGAGATGGTGGAGTTCAGGATTCTGAGGGGAGGGAGGAGAGTAAAAGCAAGCTCACGATCCTGACTTACGGAGAACAGAATTTGACTTATTTTCTAGCAGGGTTGATTTAAGGCTGTGAATCAGATGATAAATTTGGCTGGTAAGGAAAAATCTGAAGCTGCAATAGGTTTTTGTAAGGAGGATGGGCTTGGTAGCACACTAGAAAAAAGCGTTATAGCAAAAGTGTAGGTCTCAGGTTGTACCAACTGAGATACAACTGACTGCCCATTTCTCCAAAAGTAGTTGCCAGCCCTATAGACTGTGTTCATGGAGTAGAAAGGGAAAGGCATAAACTTGGCAGCTTTTACTCCTGCATGTGAGTTTAATGAGATTTACACTAGAACGATGTGTGAAAATATGGATATTCACACTGTTAAATATTGTGCGGCAGTGTGCTTTCTGGGAAGTTTGTAGAAGTTTTGCTGAAATCAACCAATGACATTTTTATTTGTTAAATGTCTCTTTAGTGCTTGCTGGAACAAAGCTTTTTAGTAGTTTTGGAAATGGAGGAAGCAACAGGGAGAGAGGTAAGAGGGAAAGCTAGCTGGAGATGAGTTCAAGGTGTGAAGATTCCTTCTTCAGAAAAGTAATGATTAGACCTAAAGTAGCAGCTTTGCCTAATCATGTTTTGGAAAACAAGTGAAAAGTGGGCATCTTATTAGCATGATCTATTTTGTGTTGCCTTTGACATTCTGATTGTGGTACAATTCAGGAAGGAAGTATTTCTAAAGTAATAATATCCCCCACATGCTCTTTTTAGCAAAACCCTAGAATCAAAAAATTTATAGATCCATTGTGGCAGATGGATGAACTTTCAATCATTTGTAATCATTCACACTTCTTTTTTTTTGTACATAACTGAATGAAAACTAGTACATGAAGACTTTGGTTTTTTTTAAACAAGAGGAGTGAGATATCCCAGTTCTATTTCTAGAGACTAAAGTTTCAATTAAATCAACTTTAATGAATAATATGCTTCAGGTTGTGTTAAAATAGTGCATTGCTCCTTCTTCAGAACTTTAATATACTTGATTGATAGGAGAAAATGGTATATTAAAAAGCTGATATTGACATCAGAACCTACCAAAAACACTTTTTATGTGCTTTCTTTGCTTATCTCTGATTTGTTAACTATCATGTGTGGTATCTTTTTAATCTGAAAAATTATTTCATTGTCTTCTCTGTGCCATCTTAAGGGAAAATATTCCTATTGACTAATCATCACTTTGAATAGCATGTACACGGAATTTTTAGATGGAATCCAAATGAATGAGCTGAGTATGTAAGAGAATAAGGAAATGTGTGTTTGTATATTTAGTGGAACGCAGTACTCTGCTTTGCCTGTGGAAAATGTTTATGATACAGAAATGATTTATTTAAAAAACCCCTCAGGTGGGGCTTATGTCGGGAAAATTTTGAGAACTGAGTTTACAGATAAATAAACACTTGTGTTATGGAAGATAAATCTAAATCCTAAATGGAAAGGTATGGATAAAATAAATTGAATAACAGTGTAATAAAAATTTAAGTTGGTCTAGTGGTATTTTGTTTTTTTGTAACACACCTATTTATTTGGGCAAATGCCTTTTATCAGCGTGTATGTAAAGAATTTTTCTATCTGTAACCTTTTTTTATATACCTAGAAACAACAATAATTTTTTCAACTAAGGAGTAGAGAAGTCTTTTCACTTTAATTAGTTTGTGTAGATGTTCTCAGGCTGAGATGGGGTGAATAGCACTCACCAGAGGAAATGTCCCCTGGAGAACTTTAGGTGTCATTTGGGAATCCACACGATTTTGGCTTTGTTAGGTGCTCCTCTCTGCTCTGATTTTGTGAGATTGTACTTTTTACTGTAAAATTTCCAAGAGTTTATTTATCTTTGTGGATTTTTGAGCATACTCAAAATGATGTGAAAGCTCTGCTACTTGTCACAGCATCCCCCTTCACAAAAAAATTGAGGTTTTCAAATCTAATTAATTCTAATCTAATCTAATAATCTGATTCTGTGGATGTTGTGCTTAGGATGTCCTTTGGATCAGTCTAGTTGGGGTTTTTTGCCACCGGATTTACTTTTTAAAATTTCTTTTAGCCAGGAATAACAGGCACACATAAGAAAAAACCTGTTCTCAGTTGAAATGATCTCCAGTGTGCAGGTTTTTTTAATGAAAAGGACAGTATCCAATATAAATTTGTGATTTGAACATTGACTTGGGTTTTGTTTTTCTTTTTTTTTTTTTTTCCCAGAGAAAACAGGCATTAATATATAATTTCTAATGTCCTTTGAACTCTGTTCTTTTAGGTAACTTTTGAAATGCACAAAGAGAGTCTTTCTCAAATGTACAAGGAGTACCAAGGGAAAGGAGGTGAAGGGAGTGGAGTACATTCTTTGACTCCAATTAGAACAATCTCTGGGATTAGCAAAGAAACTGAAACCAAGGGAAAGCAACAATCTTTGGAGTTAAAAGAAGATGCTCCTGCTCCTTCCTGCGTTACTGATGGAGATACAGAGTGCAGAACTGAAAAAAAAGAGACAGAAAACTCATCAGATGGTGGCCAACAAACTCATTCAGGGTCTAATCATAAGGAGCAATCAGAGGGGGAGGATAGGGATACTACGCAGGATTTAAAAGCAGTGTCTTGTGTGGAGTTTTCTCCAGAACCAGAAACAGTGAAGCCCAGTGTCTCAGAAATCAGTAGTGGAATAGCTGAAGCAATTGAAGATTCTAGCAAAGCTGATGAGCTTGTGGAAGAAACAGTTGCTGTCGCTGCTGCTTCTTTAGCCATGCAAACTCCTGTGGAACGAGAAACTCGCACAAGTCCAGAAAAACTGGAAAAATCAGCCGTAGAGGTGGAAGATGAAGATGACTTTGTTGATTTGAAGGATGAAAGTAGTTTGCCTTTACCTTCAGAAGAATTTGCAGAAAGGAACAAGGAATGTGGCTCTAATGAAAGCAAAGTGACAAAGCAGGAAGAAACAACAGAGAAGCAACCTGAATCTGTGCGTTTGAAATCTGAGGATACTGAAGGTGTGGATAAGAAGAAACAAGAACTGACTTTGCCAGAGACAGTGAGTTCTGCCATTTCAGC
>NW_008240042.1:1028302-1079028 GCF_000691975.1 Corvus brachyrhynchos
TTCTAGTGAAACCAGAACGACTGTGGAAAATGCAAATGCACGTGTGGCAGAGCCTGCTGGAGCCTCTGACAAAAGAATTGCCAAGCTTGATGTTTCTAGTGTTGCATCAGATACAGAAAGACTGGAGCTGAAAGCTAACACATGTCTAGAAGCACCTCTGCCCCCCAGATCCATACCTGAGGTAAATTGTACCTGTCCTTCATCTGTCTAACTTAAAAATAAAAGGAAGTTGTTTTTTTATGAATTTTTTGAGAAAGTGTGCCCAAACATTTGGGGATTTTAATGTGTGTGAATTTTGTGAGTTATCTATAGAATACTTTTAACCCTGGGTTAAAATAGCCATAATTCTTATTAATTTGTGTACTGAGGAGTCTCCACGATTTTTGTATATCCACGTATGAATGCTGATATAAACTGAGTGCGTGGTTAGATGGACACTTAATCTTTTTTGTTTTAAACTATAAAAATTGATAGGTTTGTCACTACATCATGTCACTGTACCTTTTTTGTACAAGTATAAATTAAGACTGGGCTTCTGTTGTGTGCTGCAGTGCTCCACCCCTCTAGTCTTCAGTTTCTAATCCAGCTTTTCATGGTTAAATAGTCATGTCTCTGAGTACTTCCCTTCTGCAGAGATACCTCCTAATGGATGCTCTTCATTCTGCACCATTCTTCCTTAAAGGAGGAAAACCACTGTCAACAGCAACATAT
Source organism: Corvus brachyrhynchos (assembly GCF_000691975.1). NCBI lineage: Eukaryota > Metazoa > Chordata > Aves > Passeriformes > Corvidae > Corvus > Corvus brachyrhynchos. The sequence goes on from NW_008240042.1 coordinate 1,029,014, forward strand.
TCTCCCCCTGTGGTAAGGTTGGGTGGCTGCTTGTGAATGCCTAGACTGGCAGGTGTGGTAGTGCAGCTGTAGAGTAGTTTGTAGTTTTGGTATATCCATTAAATAGCATTTGTGTAATAGTTCTAGCTTTATTTGGAACCATGTACTCAGTCTGGACTTGCTGGATATCTGAAATCTCAAGTCTGTTAAATGCATTTCAGTGTGTACCATGGGAAGTAATAACCAGGGTGTGGTTTTTGTGTTTTATTTTCTGTTTTGTCTGCAAACTGTGCATTCAGCCCTCAAGGCAGCAGGTTTCCTCGGGACAAGAGCTGGCTGCTCCATCAGATGGGCAGAGGAGAGACACGAGGTCAACTGTGTTCCGTATTCCTGAGTTCAAGTGGTCACTGATGCACCAGCGCCTGCTCACAGACCTGCTCTTCTCCATAGAAACAGATATTCAGATGTGGAGAAGGTACATCCTGGGCTTTATATGGAGTGATCTAGACTGGGTTCATTTATAAGAGGCTCATTGACTTGGAGTTTTGGTCATCTGGTGTTTTACTCATTATTCAGTAGCCTTACTTATTTTGTGACCTATACCAAGTTATTCTCAGGTTTTATTTTTAAGGTTCTTTACAGACATAAATGTGCACTGGCTCAGGACCTGTACACAGATTTGGACTGAAATCCTGGCTGCGTATAAGTCACTGGCAGTCTTGCTGTTGATTTTTATTCAACCAAGATTTTAGTTCTCCTAATGTGTGTAAGGGCCTGTGTCTTCTATTAGTATCTAAATGTGGATAAGAAAGATAATGTATCCAAAATAGTATTTCTTACTTCTGCATTTACACACACTGAGTTGCTGCTTTGATAGGTTCTGTGAATACAGAGATGTTAATTTGAAAATAAACTTCTAACAGGGATCTGGAATGTAATCATGAAGATCTTTGAAAACAGTGGTAGTTCTGTGATTCAATGTTAAGATTTAATAACTGAAAAGTGGTGTCTATTGGTAGCTTGTAGTAGTGAATGTCTATTTTAAATTGAACCATATAGCTGTAGTGACCTGATAAAAAGGAATATCAGGATGAAGAAATAGAGTATTTAAGTGATTCAGACAATTTAAACTGAGGTGAATTTTTGTCTGACTATAATTTTTAGAATGTGTTTTGGTTAACCTGTCAGGACATCATCAGATATAGCTCAAATATATTTCTAGTTTAGCTTCTATTTTGAAAAGTTTTTTTGTCTGAGTTTTTGTGCTTTGTTGATTTTTAATTTCTCTGAGAAATCCTTAGTATTTGCTTTAGTTTTCCAAAGATTTAAGTTCAAATCTAGTTTACAGTTCCAGGAGACTTTATTCCGCTTTCTGATACAGTGACTTTTGCTAGCAAGTAGTCATAGACCAGCAATCATTCTGGTGTTTTTAGCAACCTGTGATCTTGAGCAGTTTATGAACAGAAAGGAAATGTAGTTTTAGGTTTGGATTGAGATACATCAGTTGACCTTTACAGGTTGCTGCCCCACTGCTGTGTCTGTTTTAGTTTTGTGAAAACATAAATATGTTAAAATACCTCAGAAATAAAGCTCTACTCTGATTTTTTTTTTATTTTTATTTTTGGACAGCCATTCTACAAAAACTGTGATGGACTTTGTGAATAGCAGTGACAATGTGGTGTTTGTGCACAACACGATCCACCTCATCTCTCAAGTGATGGACAACATGATCATGGCCTGTGGTGGTATCTTGCCATTGCTTTCTGCTGCCACATCTGCTACTGTAAGAAATTCCATTTTTATTTGAAAATTCCTCACTTGTGGGAGGATGCCTTTCTTTATGGAGTGTATTGATTATTATAGCTGTCCTTTTGGGAAACAGGAAGTGTGTGTGGGATATTTCCACAGGCATCTCTTTCCTCCCTTTGCTCCCTCTGTGCTTTTGCTAAGGTAAATATGGGTGCTTGCCTTCTTTGCCTGAAGACATAACGAGGAGTTTCCTGGCTTTGTTGCCCCACAGTGGTCTGGAATGGGATTAAATCCCAATACTAATGATTGTTCCTAGAATATAAGTAATTATTACTTTTGAATGTGACTGGTAGTGGACTTCCAGCACACATGTTTCTTCATCTAGCTTGTAGGAATATTACCTTTGTGAAGAAGTAAATGGTGCTTTCAATTTTTCTCTGTGTAGCATGAATTGGAGAATATTGAGCCAACTCAAGGACTTTCAGTAGAAGCATCTTTAACATTTCTCCAGAGGTTAATCAACCTTGTGGATGTGTTAATTTTTGCAAGCTCTCTTGGTTTCACTGAAATTGAGTCTGAGAAAAATATGTCATCTGGAGGAATTCTGCGACAATGTCTTCGTCTGGGTAAGCAAATAAGACCACTTAATGAGCATAGGAGCTTGCAGTTACTAAATAGTTAGCAGCTGTTAGCTTTATTTTTTTTTCCTGTCCATTGTTTTGTTAAATCAAGATTAAATTTAGTCAGACATTAAGATCTTTTACAGTTTTACTGTATTATGCAGTGCAAATGTATTCTTCTTTAAAAGTTTAAATAAAGTAAGTTTGGTAGCCTGTTTTCATTTTATCCATGAGGCTATTTCTTTTGCCAAAGTTCCCCAAATAATCAAGGCTGGGAATACAGCAGCTTTAAGAAAAGTAATCTTGTACTATATTAAAAAAATGAACCTTTGCAGTACTTAGAAAAGAGATTTAACACTTGAAGGTCAGTATATGAAGGTATGGTGGAAACTAAAATGTAAATTTCTGAAGGATTCAAATTGGGCAGTAATTGAATCCAATTATTACAGTATGTTTGCTTCAAATTGGATTGAAAGAAAATAGTCAGTTACCTAAAAAAGTAACAAATATTCTGAAAATGTGAACATATGAGATCATAGCAGGCTCCAGGTGGTTAATACCGGAGGAGAGTATTCATGCTTAGTTGCATGCTGTAAGACTTCTGTAATGAAAAGTTTAATTTGCATGAGTGCCAGAGCAGCTCAGAGCCTCAACAGTAACTAGCCTTCCTCTCCCTTTCTAGGCAATTAAAACTTTGTGCAGGTAGAACAAGATTTATGGGATGCAAACAGGTATAGAGGTGGGGTAGTTCTTTTTTCCTTTGAAAATAAATATTAGAAGATGAAACAGGCCGCAAATGTGCAGCTAAAAAAAAAGTTGTGTAACTCAGAGCATTTAGTCCAAGAGTAACAGAATATTTTGAAGCAAACGTTGCCATTTGTTTCACTAGTGTATCACTTGTCTTCTCCCTTGCAAGTCTGTGAAACTTAGCTGTCTTCACCCCACCCACCCCGTGGTTGTATGCATGGTAAAATTGCAGGGAGGGATGCTCACTTGATCACCTTGAAGTATCCATTAGGTACAGCATATATGTTCTAATATCAGCATTCGGTATTCGTTATAAATTATTAAAGAATTTTGAGCATTATTTTGCAACTCTCTAAAACTTATGGAGGCAAAATATTTTACTAATGTGTGTAAACTTTTTAGTTTTAAGTGGTAAACAGAATTGTACTGTACGTTTCTGTAAGGGAATATAGAACAATACTATTTCTCAGAATAACTCTTAACGTTTCTTTTCCCCTCAAGTATGTGCAGTAGCAGTAAGAAATTGCTTGGAGTGTCAGCAGCATGCACAGATGAAACCTATTGGTGACACTGGGAAGAACCAAAAAGCAGTGCAAGGCTTTATAGGATCAGGAAAGTCTGCAGCAAAGGCAAGTTTAAGACCACATTCAGAAACACAGAAGTCAATAATGATTACTCTGCACAGAGGGGTACGTTTTTAGATTTGTACGTGCATCACTGATACTTTAACAGACCTGAAGTGGGGTGGCACAAACACTGGAAATTAAATCTGTCACAAGAATCGGCCAGATTTTTTCTTCTTTAAAGATGAAATGCATAGCTGATCTTTGTGCTCTAGTTATGACAATATGATGTACAGTGGGCGATTGTACATGCTTAATGATTTCTGGTAGAATGCTTTTAAAACCAGGATCTTAAACAATTGGGATTTTTTTAATAGAGTCCAGTGGACATTGTGACAGGTGGCATTTCTCCAATACGGGACCATGACAGACTTCTGCAGGATATGGATATTAATCGCCTCCGAGCAGTCGTGTTCAGAGATATAGTAAGTAAATAATGTGCTTTTCTTTGGAGCTACATTTCTGCTTGTATCTGTTCGCTGAACGCTTCCTCTGTTTAACACAGTTTGGCTAAATTGGGTGTACAAAAAGGGAATACTGCTCACAGTAATTAGGAACTCGTAATACTCTACAGCTGTTGTAATGTTTGTGATGAGAAGGAGGGAGAGGTGAAACCCAACTGTCTCCTGATCTGGCTCTTTGTGTTGCTAAGAGTTGATTCTCTGGAATTCTGCCTACTGTATATTAAGTATGTTGTGTTTAGTACAGATATGTACATAGACAAGCTGTTTATGTATACTATGTATCATAAACATGTTTGTACTTTTTGAAAAATTCATGTTGTTCTAGCTAATTAGAAATTAGAGGTCATCTCTAATTCCTTGACTTCCTCTCAGAGGAACCAATTTGTGTGCGTGTGCTGTAAGTATGCATATGTTTTTTAGTCTTGAATTGACTAAAAATATCTTTGCCCTGTGTCAGCAACTTTATAGCTGATACTGAGGAAATTGAGATTGATTGCTTGGAAAAAACACCTCTGTAAGCAAATACAGCAGCTATAATGGCTGTGAGTCATTGGTGGCCACAAGCCTGGACACCACAACTTAGTTTACAATAATTGGACTTTTTAGCAAGTATAATGATTTATACAGTGACTTTTTTTTCTGTCCAGAAAAGTGAAGAATTTTGAGTTTTCTCTTTACAGTAATTAGATTGAAGCAAGCTTACTCCAACCCCTACTTCAGTATCAGTGTGCAAGAGAGTAACAAGAAGTGACTCTTCCATACTGGTGGCAATTAAAGTAATCCTAATGATTCCTTCAAGCACATTTTGTGAACCTTTTTCTTCAAAAAAAACCCCCACCAAAACAACACCCACCCACAACTTCTGCTTTTTTGTGTATCCAATCCATCAGGCTCTCTGTTTCACAATAAATATAAAATGATGCAATAGCTCTGCTTTTTGGTTAAGCTGTTGAGCTGTGGGGAAAAAGTAGACTTAGAAAGGTCTGGTTTGGAATAGTTTTTGCCTGAGCTGTTTGCTCTTGCATCTAAGTGTTTTATTTGCATACAGTTTCTTACGTTATGTTCAGCACTTAGAACCAGGAGTGGCATAATTTGAATTTGAGTTCTATAGCAGGAACTCTGATGGAATCCACTTACCCACCAGTAGCAGTACTTACAGTGGTCCCTGGGCTTTATTTCAAGCAGTTCAACAAACACAGAAAAAATAAGGTGGTGCTGATTGACTGGATCACCACTTTATTAAGTACAGTGAGAAACTGTCCTGCGAAAATTCATCTAGCAAGAAAATTCTTTACAATCCTTACCATTGTAGGCAGCTTTCCTCAATCTCACCCTGTCATTGTTCTATGAAAGTTAAGGTTTTGGATCAAGCCAAGGGGAAGATAGGTTGTTTTTTCAGTGCAATGGATAGGATCTACCTATGTTATCTGTTCTTAATAGACATAAACGTCTCGCAGTATAGCTTTTTAAAGAGCTCTTCAAGGAATAAGGAGCTTTGATAGGCGCTACAATTGTGATAGAATGAGCTTTATAATGTAACTTAGTTTCTTGAACTGCTCAGAGGAAAAAATTGAATGTTACCTGAGCCCTGATGTAAATGAGGGGTAAAAAAAGTCCAAACATTCATTTTTTTACTGATTAGTCAGTGAGGATCCAAACGCTCCATTCTCCTGGGATCCCAAAGTGTATGAAGCTTTTCTTCCTTTGGTAGCCAAAAGGGACAGGCTTAGGCTGAATCGTAATGTCCAGTTTTGCCTCTGTTTCACTAGGAGCCACTGAGTGCTCTGGGGAGGAACCTGGCATAGTTCATATTAAGATTTGTTTTTAAGGTTTTCTTAAAATCTCTTCATAAAGTTACAGCTGTAATGCAAATGCATATTGTCAGTTCTTGTTTAGAGTATACGTAGTAGATTACATCCATCTGGACTATCTGATAATGAAATAAAACCTTAACACTGCTTCTGGAATTTGTTCCACTTTCTTCATTAATATGACACAGTCTTGTGGAGAATGCTCGCCTGGTTGTAAATGCTGTTAATATCTTGGCATTTTTGAGGAAATATAACAGAAGAAACACCATTAAATAAAGGGGGCCTAGACCCTACACGAAAATACAGGAATTTGAAACATGTAGTCAAAACACACAACCTTAGCCGAAGTTAGCATATTTATAAATGAAAAATGAAAGGATTAGTGCCACTTGAATACAAGTGCTGTATTCCTTACCTTTATAGGTGAGACAAACTGTGACTAGAGAATATTGTTCTTCCATTGCTGATACATCAGCTTCCTCTTGGTCTGTTTATGGTAGCGCTGGGCATACTTCAAAGGAAAATAAACATGCTGCTGAAATTGTAATGGAAAAATCTGTGTGTGTCTCTTTTTTACAGGAGGATAGTAAACAGGCTCAGTTTTTGGCTTTGGCTGTTGTATATTTTATTTCTGTGCTCATGGTTTCGAAATACAGAGATATACTGGAACCCCCGAATGAAAGACGACCACCAAACCAAAGCCAGTCACTCAAGGAATCAGAAAATGAACGTAATGAGACTCCTGCTGCAGGTGAACTGTTAATTATTTGGCCAAATTAAATAAGGTGGCTTAAAATGCTCTAGAAGTCTTCTTCAGGACAAATGGGGTGAATGCATCTCTGTTGATAATGACCTTAAAATGTGTTTTCTGTTCTTTTGGTGTGAACAGTTATGGAAAACCCATCTGCTGCTTTTGGTGCTTCAGCCTCCACTGAAGATTCAGAAGGTACAGCATCTCTGCAAAGAAGGGATTCTGGTCTTGGGGAGGAAGCAGCTCCAGCACAAACCAACCGTTCAGGAAGTGCTGCTGAAGCAGGACCTCTGAGTGTCAGTGCAGGCCCAGATGCAGTCAGTGAAGTCCTGTGCACACTCTCATTAGAAGTCAATAAGTCTCAGGAGGGCGGAAGTGAGACAGGAACTGAAGAGAGTAAATCTGTGGCTTCTGTGCCAGCTGCAAAAAATGTCAATGTGAAGGACATCTTGAGAAGCTTGGTGAGCACACCAGCTGATGGGACTGCCGTGGATGCTGCTCTTCTGCCACCAACCTTCCTCGGAGTTCTTGGCAACGGAGCTGCTGAGCAGCCTGTGCAGTTCCATTCCTTTGACAGGTAATGTAACATGTGAAATACTTACAAATTTAATTTTACTTCAGGTATTTGTAAAGAACAGGAAAACCCACACTTCAGTTCACAAGAACTACTGAGTGTAGCACTGGCAGATGAGGACTACTGTGCATATTTAGTTGGCTTTAAAGAGCTCAAGAAATAAAACAGATATTAAATAACTTAAAATAATGATATGTAGATTAGCAGGTGTATTCATCACAAAGTTGTATCTACTCTCTGTTATTGTGGGCCTGCAAAAGAATACTTACTGGTTTACTAATAGTTACAAATGGATCAAAACCAATGGAGTAATTATCTGAGTGTCCTTCTACCTAGAGAATATTCCCATATTCATTTAGGAAATTAGATCTGTGTTCTGCCTTCTTCTGCCGAAGGCCTACTTTAAAAATTTTTCGTGACTTGTTCGGTAGAAGTATGCCTTTAGGCTGTTAGATTTATTTTGTTTGTTTCATTGTAATAAATTTCTACGTTTCTGAATACTCAAATGCTGCAGTGAATTCAAAAAGGAGATTTCCTGCTTTGTTGCTTTTTTTTCATTTTGGAATAAAGTCACTCTTTCCTGATAATAATTTTGGTGTCCCTCATATCACAGTCTCATTAGCTCCTTATACTTTCCCAAGCATAGTAAACAAAACTGTCTTTTATTGGACTTAGTGCCTTTTACCTCTTCAGGATTCCCAACAACTGCAAAGAAAACAAAAGAAAAGAATCCTGAAACCCTTGCATTCTTGCCTCTAGGAAAGCCTTGGTTGTTTCCAGAAATCCTGCAGTCAGTCTGGTGCAAGGGGATCTGTTGTTACCATATCAGTATCTGGTCCTCTGCTTATTCCCAAACTTCCTCTGGCTCTGATGTCTTTGCAGTCTGTGGCTGCCTTGTTCAAAATACCAGCTGAGCCAGGAAAGGAGTGCAGTGCTGCCAGGGCTGTGGGTGCAGCTGTCACAGCCTGTCTGCTCCACTCACACTGCCCTATCACTGGTGAGGGAAGAGACAAGTGGTGGTGTCTGGCCAGATGAGACACAGATGGGGTGTGCCAGCATTTGGCCCCTTGCTCTTGTCTCAAAGGAAATACTGTGTTCTCCTTGTGATGCTAAACAGGAGGACTTGTTCTGGGAGCATGAGGAGGATGGAGACAGAGGGGCAAATTGGTAGAAGGGGGACACTGAGTTAGAACTTGCCACGCCTCTCTCCCCACTGCTGCCCGAGTGCTTTTGGCACTTCCTCTTTGAGGCCTCTCATTGCTCTTTGCTGCAAGTGAGCAGTTGATGTCAAATAATATGATGTTTTAGTCTGTGAGTGGTGCTTTTTTATCATAAAATTCTCAGTATTCATTGCTTCATGGTTTCAGCCACACAAATAGCATTTGTCTGGCAATCTGGTACAGAAGTGGCTACTGCATTTATGAATTATTTTTTAGCTGTTGTTGACTCTAAAGGTTTGTGGAGCTTGTGCTGATTTGAATTGGTGTACAGAAGGTTAACTATACAGGAAGTAATTGGGCACTTGCAGCAGTGATGGCTGACATAGGTAGATGCCACCTACAAAACTTTCTTATCAGAGGAAGCTGTACAATCTAATTTGATAACGTGTACACTAATGAAATACTGAGCATTGATAGCAGCCCTTCAGTCACTTGCTGTTCTGTGTTCTTTTTCCCATATAGTTACGAAGTCACTCAAATAATAACCAAAGAACCCCCTTTTAAGCTGTGGTGTGTTTTATAAAGTGAGTTACTTAAAAGTTGAATTACTTGCTGTTCTGCCCTTTTACTTTTCCACTGCCCGATGGACACTGTTCTTTTTCCACCTCCAAAGTGCCAGTCATTTGTAACAACTCTTAACATTCTTTCACTTAACCTTGGGGCCTAATTATTGCATTGCTGCTGAAAGCAAGGTGATTTTATGAAGGAATATATACAGGGGAATGAAAAGGGATTGGAAGCAGTAAACAACACTGGGCTTCTGAATGGAAGAGCAGAGTTTTGTAGGGTTTATGTAGCTGTCTGGACTGCTCCACAGTGATAACTTGTGGGCATTACTTTCCAAAGGTTTTGTGTTTAGTAGGTGGGGCTAAATATATGAGGAAAAGGTTTTGAAGTAGTATAAGATATTTTGTCCTTCAGCAGTTTCACGTGACCTCAGCGTGTCAGTGGCTCTCTGTTTCTAGGTGGATTGATTTTTCATTTCCTTGCTTTTGTGGGTATGTCTGGTAGACAAAAGTGTACTTAATGATGTAAAAGTCTTACCTCTAATCAATTATGGTCTGGTAGTGACACACACAATCTTGCATCTATGGTAAATATGTTGATATATGATAAAGTGTGTTGCTGACTAGCTAAAGTTAAAAAGAGAAAAGAACAGTGTGTGAAACATTTAAAGTTATGTAGACAGGCAGGTTTCATGGCCCCTTGCAGGTGACTGTATCTTTATGTAGTGAGACTGCTTAAAATACAAGTTTATGCTCTGAAATGACACCTAGTGACAACAGTAGGAAGGAATTGCGCCAGGGATAAAAAACCCCATGCTTTTTATAAGAAACTGGATTGGAGTTGGAAATACTAGCTCTTATCTCTGGGGTAGGCAAAAATACTAAGTTACATTGTGAAATTTTTTGGGGGAAAACAGACTTTGGGATGCTCTCTTCTGTGTCTGGTTTACATTTAATATTTTGTTTGATGGCCAGCACAAATTCTGTGAGGGGTTTTTTTTTTGGGGGGTTTTTTTTTTTGTTTTTTTTTACTTTTTAAAGACACTTTGTTAAAAGTTGCTCCCATGTAGCAGTTTACCAGTGGGGTATCTCTGGGAATTTCAAAGCATCTCTCTGATCCTGCATTTATCTCAGGAATGCTGTGTCAGAAATCAAAACTCTCCTCATATCTTAAGGATTATCAACTTCCCAGCCATAGCTGGAGAGTATACAGTAACAGCTATGTGAGTGAAACCTTACTGAAAGGCTGCCAGGTTGCAAGCCTTTGCAAACAGCTAGGTGTATGTGTTCATTCCCATGCCAAAAATCCACCCCTTATCTTATGGGAAGATACAATCTTGTGATTAGTGGGTGCCAGGGGTTTATCATGATAAAGTTCAAGACTTGCATTGGCTTTTTCCCAAGATCCACAGGGACATGAATTAACGTTCCAATTTCAGTGTGTCCTAAACCAGCAGTTTTCTTATTTAGTAGTAATCGTGTAGGAAAAGAGGAGGGGACTAATGCAAGCAAATTCAAATAAAATGGAAATAAAAATAACCAAAGCTTGGGATAAAAAGTGAGATGACATTTCTCTTCAGTTAGTCTAATAAAACCCATAACCTATCACTTGCCATTTTTACTGTGCACTTTAAAATAAAACCCTGGTCTCTCCTGGCTTTTGCTGCTCTTTGTGGAAACATTCAATAACCATGTCATTATGGGAAGCTGATGCTGAGGGTTCAGAGGAATATAGGCTCTTAAATCATGATCTTGTACCACAGAGCTTAAATTTGCAGCTGTGCTGTAACTTTCAGAACAGATATGTTAATAAGCTTGTTTATCTTTTTGGAACATCGTCTGTTAGCTGCTTAGTTTGGCTCAGCCTGTGTTTACTCATTTGTCAGTCAGTGGTGTGCATATGCCTTTGTAGTGGTTGGTTGTGGTAATTTCAGTTAAATTTAATCCAAGTCCCTTTTTATATGGAATGGATACATCTTAGACTTTATTGATTTGGACCTCAAATGCAAAAAGAACAAACTATTTGTCGACAAGATTAAATCTTCCAGGTGTAGGCAGAGACAGACTATGAGAATGGGGAATCTTTAGGTAAAGGCACATGTGCTCTGATGGAAAGCTCAGCTCTTTCAGCACACCAACAATTTGCATTCTGCAGCGGCCAAAGAGGCAAACCATTTGAAGTCTTCTCCCTGCCAAGCTGATTTTAAAGTTCTCTTGCAAAATTGATTGTATCCTCTCTATCATATCTTCTGTTCCTTTCCCTGCACCCTCTGATCTCTCATGGTTTTGAGAGTCTCTTATTCTTCCTTTCTCCTTGGGTATTTCAAGGGAGGCATAAGAGAATGGGTATTATCCACAGACAGCAGAGCCCATAGAAGGAGACTGACATGGCAGGCTGCTTTCCTGGCTTACAAAATAGAGGTAAAAATAAGTCTCTGATCCTCTTTATTGGTCTTTTGCTCCTTGCACAGGAGCCTTGCAGTGGCCATCGTTTTGGTAGCCTGGAACAAGGCTATTTTATTTTGATTTTGAATTAAAACCATTAACCCATAGGGGTACAGACAAACTGCCACCTGCATTGCTTTTTGGTGCTAAAAAAGAGAATGCTAAGAATTAAATCAATAAATTCTCATATGTCAAGAGGAATCAGAACTCATGTAAGTATTTTTAAATTACAGTGAGGTCATCAGTTTGGGCTGCCTCATGTTGTATTAGGGATTTTTGACTTGCACCCAAGGAAAATTTGTAACCTGAAATATATTTATAATGAAATGGGTACTTGCCAACTTCATGAAAAAGAAATTCTTGGGAAAACACTAAAATTTTAGGAGATGCAGGTATTTTCTATCTTTTATGGAAACAGAAGAATCAGTGAACTGAAACCAGGGAAGGGTTCAATAAGTAAATCCTTATGGAATTTGGCAGAATAGATCATTATTGCATAAGCCTTTGTCTGTGATGGAAGTCAGTTTTCAGCTCAGTGGTCTGTGCTCATTCAGCAGTGAATAATTGTCTGCAACACGAAGACTTCTTACACTTCAGCATAATTGGGACTGATAACACACTGACCTTCTGGCTAAGTTGTATTTATGGTGGCTGGTTCTCACTATGCCTGGCCTATGTTTATCAGTTCCCCTACTGTAAATTCTTATTTTAAACCTTAAGTACTTGATTTTGAATGAAAGTAGGCAAACATCTAATACAGTTACGTAAATGAGGCAGCTAAAGTATCATTCTCACCATGGTGTTTGAGGTCTCCTTGAAAGAGACCTTAAGCATGTATTTTGTGCAGTTTTAAAATTTTATTTATCGTGTCGCTGAAACTTAATATAATGGATGTTTTAATATACAAACGTAACCCAAAAGTAGAATTTAATTGTTGGGGTAATGTGACTGTTAAGGAGTAAATGATGTTTTTTGCATTTCTGCCCCTGTGTGAGGTTGCTTAATATACGTATTCTGATAAAATTAATGCATGGTTATGGATTTTTAAAAAATATATTATTTTTGTAGATCTGAGGAAGTATACTATAAAGCAGCTTGTTGATGAATATTTTATTAATGTGTAGCAATATTTAACTTTTTCAAAAAACACCTATCACTTTAGCTACAGAAAAAGGATTGTCTTATCTGTGTACTCTTTAAAAGCAAGTGCCCTATTTTTTAAGGGAAGTTGAAAGCACGTTAATTTTTAAGACAATTCTGACAAATTTACTTGATTTAATGATATGCTGAACACCTCATGTTTTCTACGTAGTTTGTTTGCTACTATATTTAAACTCAATTTTCCACTCTCTCGCATTCTTTATGCCAGTTACATTCATTTTTCTTATATTAGCATTTAAATAATCTGAAAAAATAACACAAAGGAACATTGGTAGCTAATGGAAAAATATTTCTTTTGAACAAAGTTGCAATTCCACCTAAGTATTCAAAGAAAATACCATTTTTACTACCCAAGGAAGGAAAAATGTAGGAATTTCAGAATGTAAATAAAGAAACATGACCGATGTTTATGCTTCAAAAATCTTAGTTTGCCTTTCCAGTATGTGGTAAATATGAATAATCTGTATGTGATTGCTGAGCTGTACTTTCATACCTTTGAAGAAGTCCTGGAAGTGGGAACTGCTAAAACAAATCCTGCAGCTGTAACATTGGTTGTTTGCCCTGTTGAAAGGGAAAACATCCATGACAATAAATATGACATAACCAATACAACATCAATGCACATCTAGGGAGTCAGTATGTCAGGATACTTGGATTGTTTTGGTTTGTGGTTCTTGAACTGCTTTAAGGATTTTTTTGCATCAGAAGGCAATGGCAACTGACCAGAAGACCAGGAACATTCACAATTTGGGGTTTTCTTGCATCATGTTTTTGAACAATATCCAGCACTTTTTTTGGCTGTGTGCATCAGATTGACACAGCTCTTGGAAGGGACCTTCTTTCCTCACCAGAAATACTGTTTATTTTATTTTGGCTCAAAAATAGGATTAATATCAGTTGATTTTGCAGATCACTATCTAAAATAAATTCTGTTCAGAAGTAGTCTGAGCTTTACCATGAGATGTTCAAAGCTTCTCTTTTCTTTCAAGGCTCCAAGGTCCAACAGGACCTTTTAATTGGTGAATTTGAAAAGTAGGTTTATTGAAGTCTTATTTAGCTAAAAGCTAGAACTTCTTTTTCAGTGGGATAAAGATCATATATCTCAGGGAAGTTTGTGAGAGTTGGTGTCTCTTGTTTGAAGTGTGTGGTGACTCTGGAATACGCAGGCACTTCCCTGTGTCCTGTTTATAAGGCAGCCTGTTCTCCTGTATTTCAAAATCTGAAACCTGTGGTTATTCATTTTTATTCCTTGATTCAAAGCAAAAGGAATGATGTTGGGTAATTAACAAAAAAAAGCAGTAGCTGTACTTTGCAGCTGTGAATAGAATAAGTGCCACATTCCTGGTGCTGGTAATCAGAGTATCTTCCTTGTAGTGAGTGCCACTGCTAGATTATACTAGATTATCTAGTTTGCTATTATGCTAGGTTTTCACTGCTCAAAATTATATTGGAAGTGTTAGAATATAGTTCCTTTTTTATATACTTCATGGAAGGTTAGAGTAGCAGCTGCACGTGTATTCCCAAACTTGTACAGATTTGAAGGTGAGGAGGTAGACAGAAGATCTGAAAAGGCAGAAGGGGCTATTCTGGGCATTTATTGCTGTCTGTTGCAGCCCAGGGGGAAAAACCCAAAAAAGTCTTAATTCCTTTGCTTGAATGCACCTCTTCTTGGGTAGCGGATAACTTGCTGTAACTACTCCCTCAGTGCAGCTCCACTTGAGCACGCTGAAGGTCAGTAGGAGTTTGCAGGAAGGAATGATAATATACAGTGTTGTGCCAGAAGGCTGTTGTAGCTGGGGTTTCTTTTGTCTGCCCTCATTGCCGGCTGAAGATGAGCAGGGTTAAGGTAGCAGCTCTGTCTGCACACAGCCATCCTCGCTCCAGGCCAGGCATCCTTGCTCCCGTGCAGTTCCAGAGCCATCACTTGCCCTGTAAGGAGCTGCTTTTAGTAGTGCTAAAACTTACTGCTCTTCTAAAACTCCTTCTTGCTCCTTCCAGCATGTCATCTGAAATAAGTACTTTCTAATATTAACATCAGTCAAAATTCTGCCATGTACTTATTTTATTTTTTAAGGTGTGGTTCTGGCAGGTTCTTTATGACTTAAAATACCACCTATTTCGTAGTTCCTGGGGCTCTTAGTAGAGTCAGAGAGTAAAATCAGAACATTCATAGGCATTCAGAGGACACAGCCATTCTGATTTGATGTTTTGAGAGAATTCTGATTGACTATTAGCCCTGGAAACAGAAAGCTTTTCTAAAGGATTTGGTTTTACCCTCAAAGTAATTTGATGTTTTCCAATTTAAAATGAATTACATGAATTACATGTTTTTGAACAGATACACAGCCTGTGTGTGCACAGCTTCCATCTACATGTGCACTAAAATTTGTCATGAATCATTCTCCCATATCCAATATATCATATCCAATATAATTGTGCCTGTATTAGTTAGCAGCAAATGGTTGATTATTTCTGTGACTCAGTGGGTGTACAAAGAAATTTTTCCAGATCGTGCACCAAGGTCTTACAGAGTCCACCTGAATAGACACATATTTATAATGAGAAGTTATAAATTTTTGGGTTTAATATTATTGGTTAGTATTTCTTGAATTGGGTATCTATACAGTAAAAGGAAGTAAAATCTCTAAAGGAATACACCTGGGCTTTAGTGCTGACCTCTGAAAGTTGGAGAAATGTCCCAAAGTTTACTGTATGTGGGTGCATTTGTACTCAGTAAACTTGTACTCATTTCCCAACCCCTGCCAGGCTTTTGAAAGTGTGTTATAGAATAGTAGGAACAATTTCCAGGCAGTGAAAGTCACAAAATCTGGAGTGAGAGATCTCCTTCTTACACCTGGGTGGTGCAAAATTAATTGGTAATGTGACAATAATTTAGAAAACGCTCTAAATATATGACTTATTTCTTAGTCCATTGTTCATGTTTCAGGGAAACAGACATGAACATATGAGCAAAATTCATGGTTTAGGCACAATATCTTGACTTGGGGCTCAGGTGTTGTTGCTTCTATTTTTTTAGTGACTAGTTAACATTAGCAGTCACCCTTATAATGATATGACATGTACTGCCTCCAAGTATGGTGCCTGCCTACTCTGGCCATTAAGGAGGGCTGATTTAATCAGTAACGTGGTCTAGCTTCTGTGACATCCTTTGACATCCTATGACTGAAGAAGAGAGTCAAACACAATCCTCCTTTCCCCATTCCAAGAAGGTCTGTTTTAGAAATATTTGACAGAACTTCTTTGGGTGTTCTCACACCTGAATTTAGGTCAAGTTTCTGAGTTACTTTATTTAGAAAATTAATATTTTAAAGCTATTAAGGGAATACTTTCCGTGTGTAGTTATATTACTGTCAACAAAAGATGTGATTAAATAAATTGAATGTTGAAGATTTTCGGCTTATGGTTAACACCAGGTAATTAAAAGTAAGCGCTGCAGTGGGAGTACATTATATATCAGCCGTACTCTTTACCTCATTAGCTGGGGTTTTGCATGTTTATGGAGCTAACTTGCAATTAAAAATGCCTTTAACGTATGCTTAACAAGGCCTTTTAGGTATTTGGAATGAAGTGCTACAATTTAATTGAAATTGGTATAGCATAAATACATGTCTTTGTAACACGTCAGATAAATTTCCATGCCTAATTCGTCACTTTGCATCTTTTCCTCTGATGTAGTCTTTAATGCTGACTATAAGGCCTGACATTTAACTTGTATAAAAGATGGAGGTTCTCTCTTAGCTCCAAGGAATGTTTTGATTTGTTGTGTAAATAAAACTTGATTGGCAAGATATACTTAAATTCATTTCTTAGCCGTATTTTTAAGATGTGTGAACATTTGTATGCACATGCAGACGTGTTAGGATGTTTTTAGCTATAGTATATCTTTCTTCAGTCTTCTGTTCTGCATTAGAATACCCGTAGTAGAAGACTGTCAAGGCAACCTTCAGTGTTGATAATTCACTTTGAAGTTTTCATTTTGAATACTGCAACATTTTTGTAAATAGTTGCCTGAAGTTTAAAGCCAAATCTTGGGCAAACTAAGGTGCAAAGAAAAGCCTAGTTGCTGAACCCTTACCCTGGTGATCTTCTAACTTTGTGCTTTTAGTCAGGGGTTTTGTGGAAGTGGATGAGATATTAAAGTGTACCATCAGTAGGGGTGAAATGTCCTTTAGGTTAAGGTGGCCTACAAAAGATGATGAAAAAGAAAAGAAGGGAAGCAAAGGAACTTCTGCAGGCCATGGAAGTGTAGGTGCTAGATGTATAAACAAGGATCACAGCAGTGTGAGCCTTCACGTACAGTATGATGTACTAACTTTTTGTCTTCACCTAGGAGTGTTGTTGTACCAACGAAGAAATCAAACATTTCCTCTACAGCTGCTATTGGTGTTCCTACAAACGCTGTCAGTGTGGTTTCTTCTTTAGATTCAGCCCAAGAACCAGATTTGTCAGGAGAATCTCCTGGTAAGTAAGGGTTAAATTAAACAACTTAAATACCAACACTTTCTCTGTTGCTTCTACTTCCATCACCATTCCCTCAGAATACAAATAAAATAAAGAAAAAAAATTTAAAAAGTAGTACTGTATTAGAAAAAAACCCCCCAATTTTGCAACAGATTCAACTGTCTGAGCAATATTTGTCTTAATTTCAAGATTTCTCACTGTTTTTATAGAGCAATCATCATGCTATATTAACTTGTATTTAGTATACTATGGTGTATTCTAAAGACTATTTTTTATTACAGATTAATAATGTAAAGTGTAAGCTTATTTATAAATTCTGGGGTGTTTGGCCAAGGATATATGTGTTAGTGCTAAGTAGAACTGGAAATTGTGTTTCCAATAGCTTTAGCCTGAGGTCAAATTCAGTGTTGATGCTCAACTAATTGCTTTGGACAGTTTTTTCAGTGGGGACAAAATTGAGTAGGTTGTTTATGAGCAAGTGTTCCTTTGAACCCTTGGTCTCTCCGGTTGTTCTGTGTGAGATAAATGATGTTTAACCTTAAATGCTGTGTCAAAGGCATGCTTTTCTACTTAGCCATGTTTGAATCACAAGGCTGTGTAGGATCTTTGTGCCCATGAAGTTTGACTTCAAGACTTAGAAGTGATTTGGATCTTAATCAAGGAAATCTCAAGCTATGCCTGATTATTGGTATTTTTTTCCAGTGTTTGAGTGTTTGAGTTTCTTGCTTCCTGGTTTTGTGAACTTACATCTAAACTGCAAGGACTGGGGAAAAAAATGTGGTCTGTTACCATGTCCTTTTGTACTCGTGTGTCTGGAAGGTATTTGTTCCCATCTTCAACTGCCCATTCCATTTCTTGGGAAAATCAGAAAGGGTTTGTTCCAGTCGTTCTAAAGGAAAAGAAATATTGAAATATATGGTATTGATACATATTGAAATATAGTATGGTCTTCCTCTCTGTGAAAGGGAGAATCCATTTTGCCACCAAAACTGCAGGAGGTAGCATTATATTAGTGTAGGAATAATATTTGAAATAGGGGAATTAGCTGTATTTTGAAATGTCACAATTCTCTGGGGGAGGTTGGCTCTGAGCAGCTGATTTGTTTTAAAAATAATAAAACCTCACCTACATAGAAATTATTTAAAATAATTGCTAATTTGTTAACTTCTAACTGATTTACCCAGCTTAGTTGTGGGCTTAATTATAACAACTTCTGAAGTAAGTATTCACTTGCTTTTAATAAAAACAAAACAGATGAACATTGATTTTCAGATTTAGTCAATCTTTTAGGAACGTATGGAAGAAAAAAATTAGTGCTCCTGTGCCTGTAGAATGTATGAGAAATCCAGACAATAAACAATACTAATGTAGTTTGTAACTGTGTGACTTCCATCCTGTCTGGAAGTTTTGGCAAAAATTGGACATGTAATCTGAACTGATATGCATAAAAAGAAACTAATCAGGATTAAAAATAGACATGTTTAGACTGGCAGTATAATTAATTAAAAGAAAAAGTAAAGGGATAAATGAAATCATGCTTTAAACAGATTAAAACATGAGACTGTTTCTTTTTTCCCCTTTAAAATAATGGCATGGAAACAAAAATTTTGCAGAGTTGGAGTGGGTTACATCTAACGTTGCTCATGTAAATTGCACACATTTAAGTTTAAAATCAAATTCTCTATAAGGCCTTAATTTGTTTTTTATTAGAGGATGGAAGTAGCATTAAGCAAGCTTCCTATTAAACAAGAATGTAATTCATATAATTTTCCTCTGAGTTCAGATCACATATTCTTTCACTAGCTTTTATTTTCATGCGGCAGAGAATCAATACATTGTTCTCATTTTTCCAGCTAACACTTGTTATAAGTCTGTTTACTTTTGTAATTAAGAAAGAAATTAAATCTTTTTTATAAAAGCTGCTAAGATTGGGGGTTTATGTAGTGAATATAAACTTGGGGCTATTTCATGTTTGATATGAGGGCTGTTAAACATTATTGCTACATTTAAAAACAAATCTCATCTGTTTTTTTTTTTAAGTGAGTTTTATATACATTTGTTTGATACATTTTAAAAACTGATAACATATATCACATACAATTATATATAGAGCTATAACTTATTTTAATATATATAATATATAGCATATAAGATATATGAACACATAGTGCTTTATGGTGAAGACTTGAGCAGATTTACTCCAAAACAGGGATGAAAGTGGTATGCAGACATTGAAATAGGATTAAATAGCAGGTGATAGTGTTCTAACAGTAATGTGTACAAACACTGAATTTGGGAGTAAGTGTTACATAGTATGTGATCATCCTCCACCTGTAGATGTGATGTCAGAACTGCTTTGTCAAGGTAGGATAGGTGTGGAAATACTAGTCTGTATGGTTCCAGATGCCTCCATTGCCATTTGTGTGTGCTCAGAATTCATCAGGCTCCTTCCCAATAATTTTTCCTGAGGTTTGCATCTGGCATGTAGCTCAAGGGTTGTGAGCGTCTCAGATATTTGAGGCTTAAGATGCTCCCAGGCTCATATCACGTGGATTGTGACATATCCTGGCCTACCAAATACAAAGTATTGTCAGGTTGGAAAGAGCCATCCAAGCTCACTCTGTTCCTCTGATACTTTGAAAGAGGTAAAAGGAAAAGAAAACATCTTTTGGCTTCAGACACTCCAGCCTTTTTGCAGAAGTTTCTTCACCTTTACTCATACAATCTGCAGAGTATTTCACAGCACAAAAAGCCTTTCCTGAACACAAATGTGCTCCTTGTTGTCTGAACTTTCCCATCCGTATGTTGCTGATGGCTGGTATTTGGGTTGTTGGTTTGCTGGGATCTTGGAAATGAATGGAGAAGATAAACCTGGTGGCCCATCTTGAGCTAATCATTCAATGCCTACTACAGAGGGTGGTATTGAACAAAAGAGCCTATTTGCTAGTAGTAATGTAAGAAGGAGGAATTCTCTGGAGTTGTTTCTTCCTTGGGTTGCCTCACAGGCAGAATGTGAGATGTGACGCAGAGATTTTACACATGCTGTGTTCAGGAAGGGCTACTGCTAAGACAAGACTAATATTTGGACAGGCAGGACTTGGCTGAGCTGCCTGAGCTATTGTGAACATGCCAGCGGGACGCCTGTATTTTTGTTTGTCAGTTAGTTTTCCTTTTAAGTGTTTCCATTACAGTCGCAATGTTCTGAAGTGGTGAGAATTTTTAAAAATGTTTTGCAGTTTGCACTCCCACTGTTTCCTCTGATGCTCTGAGTTTCTCTGTTTATGTACTCGAAGGATTTCACATGTGTTTTATTAGTGCTTCACTCCAAAGAATGCAGTCTTGAGGCTTTCACTATTCAGCTTCCAAGTGGTTGTTCAAATACAATTTTTATGAAGAGGGAGTATGAAAAGTCTGTGGGAAGCAGAAGTGAATTGTCTCTTGTTCTTACTGACATTCTGAATGTAGAAAACACTGAGAAGTTCCACTCAGTTTCTGTTGCCTGCCTTCTCCCCGTCCTACTTCAAGTTCTTTTGAGTTTCACTTGTTTTGCCTCTGAGCCACACAGAGTTAGTTACAGGATTTTTCCTTCCCTGGGCAGCTGTTCCCCAAATTGTGAAGTCATAAACAAGGCCATGTCAAAGGGTGAGGTGAAAAAGGAGGTGAATGCTTGGAAGAAACACAAGGATAAGCAGTAACAGTGGATAAAAACAGAGTTGTGACTCCTGAATTCTAGTCCAATACATAGTAAAATGTAAATTTTCTGCGACAGTTGGCTTGTTTTGCAAAGATGAATGGTATTCACTGATTTTTATACATAGGTGAAAATGAACTTGAAGTCATGCAATAAAATAAATTAGCAGGAGACAAGCTAAAGTAAGAAAAATGATCATGAAGTGTTACCATCAGTGCAGAGGTTGTTCAAGCAATTCACTGGATTATAGTAATTATTTCAAAGAGAATTCCAACTTAACAGTGACAGTAGTTGAAGTCTAGTTACCAAAGCAGAACGACACTTAAAAAAATCTCAGATTCTGATAATATGCATTGGAAATGCCTTGATACTGTGTCAGTATAAAAACTGTTTTAAAGCCACTTCTCTTAAGAGAAGTTTTCACCATTGTTTCATGAAATCTGTTTTGGTTTAGCCTACAGATGTGTTTATGTAACAGATCCCTTATATTAGCTTGTAAAACCTTTCATTGTAGTCTTGCATTGTGCACTTCCAGCCCCGGAAGTATTTTTGAATGAGCTCATTATTTTACTAGATACCTCTTCCACAAAGGCCACTGGTGCATTTATGTAGGGTGGGTCTGTTGTACAAAATTAAGAGGTATGGTTATTTAATTCAACTCTGGCTTTTTTTTATACCTCATCTCCATCCTCACAAAGTATTTCATCATGTACTGCTTGTGCGTTGCCAAGTGCACTTTGTAAGTGTCCATGCAAAAGCATGAGGATCTTGCACAAGGAGTTTTTTAACAATATTTTATTGCTCGAGACACTATTTGTTTAGACCCTTGGGGACCTTGAATAAACAATAAGGTTTCACTGTAAGGGTGCTAGACAGATGGTCTATTTGCATTTTCTTTTATGTTCTTGCAAATGTCTGTAAAACTGTCAGTTTGAAGGAGCCAGTTTATCAGTGAAAGGATAAGGAAGAGATAAGTCAGTTTAGTTCCACATGTTTGAAGTAGCTACTGCACTTACCCACATGTGTGTTGTGGATGAAAATATGCTACTGAAGTATTTTCATCATTTTCACTAAAAGCAGAAAAAAAGTATAATAAAAAGACACCTCTGAGTTAAATAAAGAAAAAAATGTACTTTCCACAAAACAAAATCTGCATGCAAAAATGTCTTTGTCTAATCCTATTGAAAAACGCCTGAAATTCTCAGCTGGGACAAATCTGAGATTCACCCCTTTTAGTGAAATGTATCTGAGTTTGGAATGTAGTTTTAGGTGTTGATAAGCATGAAGAAATTCAGACCATAAATATCCTTATGTAATCTTCAAAAAGAATATCAGTTTATATAGATGCCTGCCTTGTGCTTTGTTAAATTCAAATTATCAGTGCTTTTTCTGTTATGTCTATTTTTACAAGTTGATATTTACTTAAAATTTCATAGAGTTTTACATTTATACCTTATCTGTTTTGTGCAGTTTGTTTTTATTTCTAGAAGAAAAAATAATCATGTCCTGTGTTGTCAGTGATTTCCTTTACCTCCCACTCAAACTATTTTTACCAGTTTTGTTGAAAAAACGGAAAACCAAAAAACAACCCATCCCAATGAAATAAAACAAACAACAAAAAAGCCAAGTTATCCTCAACTGAGAGTATGTTTCTTTATTAGCCTCATGATGGCTATTATGCCCTCTCATTGTCCTTGCAGATGTTTCCCTTGATTTTATTTTTTCCCTAATTTTTCCTTCATTTAGCTTGCTGATGGCCTAAATATTGCGCAGAATTATTTTCATCTCGTTTAATTTTAAAACTCATGCTGTTATGCTGCACTATTAAGTCTTATTTTATCCTGATGAAGTGATCTATGCTTTAATAGGGTGGGATTTTAGTTGTATATACTATTGAGTTTATACCCATACCCAATGAGTAGTGGATTACTGGTGACAGATTTTAAATGTGGTAAAAAGCACGTGAGCATTTCTGTATCAACACATTCTGCTTGAACAACCTGTGTGTTGAGAGAACTTTCTTACTTTGAAGGCTTTGTGTACCATTTCAGTTTGGTACTGTGTTGGACTACCCAGATCAGTGTGCTGGTTTCCCCCTATGGGCAGTGTGTGCCTGTAAATCCACTTCTGGGCATGTGGACTTTGGAGTATTTTTAAGTTAGAGGGACTTGTCAAATCAGAGTAGGAATGTTGGGTTTTAGGGAGAAAGCTGGGTATTCTAGTCAAATTATTTAAATACAAAGTTCATCATGACAAATGACATAGTTGTTTTAAAGTCTTAATTAAAAAAAAAAGGGGAGAAAATATTGTAGCTGTTAAGTATCTGACAACCAACCATTGAATCATGTGGCTTTGTTGCCTTGTGTGGGATTTGTTTTGTTTTTCGATGCAGGAGGCTCTGTTCTAATTTTCGGCACATCATTTGACAGCTTTTCCTTTGGGAATACCCAAAACATTTTTGGTGGTTTGACTGTGGAAAACTAGCTGTTATAAAAAAATGGAATTCTAACCATGAAAATATTGAGAACATTTAAAAAATCTTGCCATCACTGTTGAAACTTTCAGGAATATATATATTTGATTAGCCTTTATTAGATAAATTATTTAGGATACAGTGCCCAGAAGGTTCACATTTCACTTTGCTTTCAGCTAACACTTTGTTCACCACTTTCTGACCCTTCATTCTGTATGGCCCACTCACTTTCCTTCTATCATCCCCATACAACAGTGAGCATAAGAGCTTCAGGTTGAATTTATGAAAAGCCTAAATGAATCACATTCACAAAGATATCCTATGTCTGAAGAAAGAAAAAGAAGTAAGAGCAAAACTTTTAATGGTTTTGATATTACAGTTAATTTTATTAGTTTCTGTGCTGCCTTTGAAACAAGATTTGAGAAAACCACCTTCTCTGACAAAAGAAAACAAGAAAAACCTTCACCCACCAGAAACCCTTGATATTTCTTGGAGGAAGCTCTGTGTGACAGAGTTTTGGAGCAGAAGTTTGAAATTTGACAGAAGAAATAAATTCACTATCTCAGGGATCTATCTTTGCCATCTCTTTCCAAATCAATTTCACTTTAGGCAAGTTGAAAATATCTGAAAAGTTGCAGTTGACACATTTTGGTAGATAGTTTTAAGGTCTAAGCAACTGATTTCCAGACAGGTTGCATTTAACTGAATTAACTAACTCCATTGTAGGTGGGACCATCAGGAATTATTCTCTAGTTATAGTTCTAAGAAGGGTCATGTCTTTGCTAAGGTAGATGTGAGAACTAAAATGATTAAAATCTCTTTTTTCATGCTTTTTTCCTTTTTTTTTTTGTTTTTTTAAACTCCCCTCCTTTCCAGCCTCATAAAAATCTGAAACTGGCGAGGTGAGAGGAAAGAGAGTAGGACAGGGTCTCGGGGTGGAAAGAGATAGGATTGCAGATGGACTAGAAGCAGTCATGCTCCTGGGAAATGCACAGAAACCTGTCTGCTAAGATTCATTCCTCTCTATAGCTTGGAATGCAATGTAAGATTTGTGAGTCACCATTCCTATCCTGGCAGAAAATATCTGTGAAGTCTCTGGCTGTCTTGCTTGCCCCCTGTTCATCATTGCTAATACCAATCCATACTGCAGTATGGAGGTTGTATTTCTCTTTATATACTGAACAGCAGAATTTAGTATTTACAGATTCCTCCTGTGCTGATGAGAGCCATGTAGTGTCAATTTGACATAACACAACTGCTTCTTTTTTTTTCTCTAAGTGTAGGATACATAAATGACCCAGTCTTCCCTATCAACCTTTGAATAATTGATGTGGCAAAGTTAATAACTCATAAATGAGGTTATACCACTGCCATCATGCTAATGACACTGGCAGTGCAATGGAAAATTTTATCATATCTGCCTCTGTCAGAGTCCTAGTGTTGCAAAAATTTAAGCCAGGCTGTTGAAAATACCGACTCATTGTTTTCTGCGTGATTTTGATGCAAATAGTTATTTTAATTTTAGAATAAATATTAAGGGTTTGGTGCAAGTTACTTGAAATTAGATGAACACTTCCACTAACCAAAACAGATGGCTTTAAAACATTACCATTTGGCTTTATATTATTATATATTAGTATTATTATATATATTCGCACATTACATGAATATTAAAGGTGTAAGACATTGTTTGTGTTTACTGCTGGGATTGTCAGTGTTATTAAATTTGTTCAGGATCATGGCTTATAAGACCAGAAGGGATCACTGCAGCCTAGTCTGACTTCCTTCACAAAACAAACTACAATGCTTCCTTGAATTACTTTCTGTTTGTGCCAAAGTAGCATTTAAAAAGCTTGCCATGGCATACCTGGTAATTATGAATGCAAATAAATAAGATTCTTATGGAAAAAAATGTTGGAGGTACAAAGAGGTGAAAGGGTTTCACCTAGTCCTCACACAACACTTGAAAACCATGCTTTCTCAGAGCTCGAGCTCAAGGCTTTAGTTGTTGGTCCGTTTTTCTAATCTCTGGAATGTTTTCTTATGTAATTTGTTTATTATTACTTTCTCTTGTAGGAAGGGGATCATCTAATTCAAAATTGCCATCTGTTCCTACAGTTTCTTCAGTGCCTGAGGATTCTGCCTCCAATATGAGGTAACTTCTCCAATTAATCAGAGCAGCTGTGCTGTGGCTCATGTTATTGATATTACAATTGATATCCTGATATCACATAACTTAAGAATGTTCTTTTGCTGATTTTCATAACTATGGAAGGTTTGGGAAAATACTGAGTGTTGGATTATTAATTCCTTCTTATACATGTATATCACTTAAACATTGTCAAAATCTATATTCCTTTTTACAAAATTTCAGTAACTCCCTTCTTTTGTTGCTAATCAAACGTATCTCTCTACTAGTATTACAGACAGGCTTGAGCATGCTTTGGAAAAAGCTGCCCCACTTCTGAGAGAGATTTTTGTGGATTTTGCTCCCTTTCTTTCTCGAACTCTTTTGGGCAGCCATGGGCAGGAGTTGCTGATAGAAGGTACAAGTAAGTTTCCATTTAAAAAAAGGGGGGAGGGTTTGTGTGCTTTATTTTACCTTGAAGACTCAAAATTTCTTTATTTAGAAGCTTTCTTCTTGCCTTCCCAAATGATGCTGTCCACTGGTGTTCACTGCTTTCTGTTCCTGCTGTCTTTAGCCCTCTGAGGTCATTGTCACTGCCTCCTCATCTTTGCCATCTCTGCTACCTCTTTGTGTCCATCTTCCTTGGTTTACCAACTCTCCCAGTAATTTGTCCTGTAGAAGCTGGTGTACAAAATGTGTTTTGTGAGCTTTAAGAGAAATTTTGGTGTCAGGGTCAGGTCACCACTTTGATACAAAGTACAGTATAGAGTGTAGAGAGTTAGGTACAAACTTTTGACACTTTTACTGGGATGTTGTAGTAGAAGGGTTCTTGGGAACTATGTCAGTGGAGCATATTCTGGTCTGTCTCTTGCACATGAATCTGCTTCTGGCTTTTTGGTTTCTAACTGAAAGGGAGTCATACAGGTAAGAGGAATACCTTGTCAGTATGGAGAAGAATTCTCTGGCACGTCTTAGAAGATGAGGATTCATGTGCACAGCAGTGATCATGGCTCTTCCTGGTGGAAGATTGGCATGAAATGGCTGAGATTGAGATGATGAAGTTTTCTTTCTACTTGGCTTGAAATCGACGCTCAGTTCTTCAATGCAGATATTAATGTCCTCAATTTAAAAAATGGTGCATATTGGAACACTGAATTTAGCAGTGCAACACCAGTTTTTCAAGTTTCTCAAAATTTGGCTATGTCATATAAGTTGCTAACTGATTTTTAGAGTGAAATTTTCAAGTTTTGTCCAGTTGAAGAAGTGACAAGAAGAGCTTGTTGCAGCTTCCAGTGGTAAGTACAGACGTGATAGAATCTCCTGGTCGCTTAACTTGAGCTGATCACTTGCACATGACCTGTATTTGCACTAACAGATCTAGTTTCTTCCTAGGGAATTAAAGTTCTTCTAAAAACATTTTTGAAACTACTCATTTCTTGTATTAGGGCAATCATCCTGTTTGTATGCTGAATATGAACATTGTCAGAAACACAGAGTATCAAACACTGCTAAGTGTTTTACTGAAGACTGCTGATATCAAAGCTGAGACTTCATTAAACTTCACAAATTAAAGTTAGTTTAGGAATTTAGCTTGCTTACCATTTGAGATAGGAAGAAATGGAAGGAAGAAGTGTATGAATTGCTTTCTGTGAGACTCAAAAAGATGGGTTTCTACTTTTGTAGGCATCCTTTTAGCTGATAAACATTTTAATGGAAGCTGCCCTGTGAACAAATTTATTTCATTCATTTAATAAGAAAAACCAGAAATGCAGTTTTTCTCAAAGATTTATTTTCTAGGGAAGTAAATATCCCATTTTAGTTACATTTTTTCTTCTCTGAAGAGAAAACATAATCTGGTTCAAAGTATTTTGACTGTAGTATAGTTATATGCATGGATAGATGAGTATTTCATAAATGGGGTGAGCAAGAAAAAGCAGGATAATGGTTGGGCATGTATGAACTGTCTGGACAAAAATAAACACACAAAACCAATTTTTGGGCCTAAACCCCAGTTATAGACAAACCCAAACCAAAATACGAATACAAGTAATAATACTCAAATTAGTTTATAAACAACCGAAAATATATAATAGGTTACTGCTTGCACTTCTGCTTAGGTTTAGTGTGGGGTTAAGGGTCAAAGTACTAATAAGAGTGTTTGGGATGTCTGCTGCCATGAAACAAAATGGAAACTTGATTGATAGCTGGGGGCTGAAAGGAGAACGCGCAATGGAGAAAGCAGAGGTCATAAAGCCATTTCCCTTCTCTGCATATATAATGACCCAATCCTTCGAGAAATAGCAAAATGTAGATACAGTGGATTAATATAACATATGTTAACCACACTTCTGATCATTTTGACATGCTAGTGTTTATGAAACCGTGAATAATAGGAGTAAGAATTAGTATTAGCGGCTTCTTTAAGATGGTAGGCACGGAATTTATGATTTCCCTCTCACATACGTACTTTTATTTTGTGCTGATAAAGTACAAAATTGAATGGAAGTGGCATGAAAGTTTCAGTGCTCTTTTGTTTGTCAAAATGCTTCTAATCTATTGCACTTCAGAATAGTTTGTGTTAATAGCTGGTGCCATTTAAGCATGCGTTTATGTATCCTGTTTTTTTCCTTTTGTAGGTCTTGTGTGCATGAAATCGAGCAGTTCAGTTGTGGAGCTGGTGATGCTCCTTTGCTCTCAGGTGAGATTTAAGTAACAATGTTTGAAATTGCTCTGTTTGAACACAATGGAAATTACAGATAAAATTTTACTTTAAGTTCATGTGTAATAGGTAAAAAGATAATGTTCAAGGCCTTTTGATTAAAAAAATGGTAGTAATTGTGTCTATTCAAGTGGGGTTTTGTTACCTTGCTCTTGAGCATTTACGTAACCTTGAAGATGGTGTGCCTACGTAATTCTGTGCTGTCATTTTTGTAAGATGAGATAAGATCAATAAAATATTAAAGAAACAGATTGATTTCTGCATCTTGACATGCTGAATCCTCTGGGATAAATAGAATTTTTCCTTTTGTGTAGAGGTTATGAAATGAGTGATAAATACTTTTGAAACCCTGTCATTCCTAATTGATTTGACAAGTACTAAGGATTTGAGAAAAATTTAAGAAAGCGACCCTGGTTGTCATCAGTTTGGGACATTCTACATTCCTAAGGGCAAAGTGATTTTAGATATGCAAGAACTTGAGAATTGCCTGTTCCTGTCGTTCAAGAAGAGACAGTGCCTAAGGAACTTTCTTAAAATTGTATGTGCTGTATTAATTGGATTTTTTGGGGGGGTTCTTTCTTTCTTTTTTTTTTTTTTTTTTTTTTTTTTGTAATTAAATGGAAGACTGTTTTTATTGAGCCTTTCTTTTGGTGCCTTAAAATTATACCTTTCTGGTAGTAAATTCCCCTACTTAAAACTTTAAAATAGCCTTTTTTAATGGGAATGGTATTGGTCTAGAGGTCAAGGGTTCTGACCCATTTCAAAACCTTTGACCTTCATTTACAACCCCTATGGTTTGCTTGCCTGACGAATAAGGATAATGCAAAATTAATGTTTCTTCACATCGATTTATTCATTTTAGTGCCTATATTGCCAAATTTATTTAGAGTGTGCTGATAGACATTTCATGAATACAAATGAAAGAATCATAGAAGGTGTGAAAAATCGATAGTCTACATTGTCAATAAAGTGCAATAAGAACAATTACTTCTGGAGATTACACCTAATAGATTTTACAATGACCTAGTGAAGAGTAGTTATGTTTTCTAGTGAAGTTATTATTAATGAATGTAACCAGAACTTGGCTCATCTAGTTTTCCATCTTCCTCAGGAAATACAGTATCGTTTTACCCTGAAAGGAATTTAATATTCCTTATGGAACTTTAGGAATTTAGAGATTGTTATTTTACATATGGCAATACTGGAAGTGAACATTGTTCACAACTTCTAGAATATGAACTTGCAGCTGATTTAAATTAGAAAAGAATCTTTGCTATCAAGAAATCCATATAACAAATTTTACTGTTCATTCAGGAATGTGTTAAAGTAAAAACTAATCCAACTATTAAATGTGTGTCTGACAATTTGGTATTACCATTTAAAAAAAATTAGTTTTTGGTTTCCATGCTGCTAGTATCAATAATTAGTGCTTGACCTTTCCCTTTTTTTTTGGTGTGGTAATCTAATCTTTCTTAAAATCATGTTGTGCTCTGTACTGTACGTCACTTGTTTGGTTTTGGGAAGTGGAAAGGATAAGGAATAAATGACGTGCTCTAATGCATCTATTTGTCATATGTGTCACAATGCCACTTAATGCTAATCTAATCAAATTGAAGCTACCGTGATTGCTTAGCAGTGCACGTTGCACAGGCTGAGGTGGTTCTTTGCAGAGTAGTAGAAATAAACCAATAAAGTCACAAAGACCTCAAAGTCTTTTTAAAGTTACATAGCAGCTGTAATTTTTGGCAGAATATGAAAAATGATGTGAGAAATGAATCTAAAATTAGCTCCAGATGTATACAGATTGTTCTGGGGTGATAATTACATTTTTCACTTTGAATTTTCCTAATTCAAAGAGGTCAGCATGGCAATCACAGAAGTGATTTATTTTGTTAAGAAGTGAACTGTCTTTTGCTACATGAAAGCTTGAGAGATATGAAATTGAATTTCAAGCCGACATTTTACAGATACTGGGAGGAGATGGGGTTGAGCTTGATTGATTTTTTCTTTTTTTTCCCCCCCTTCTTTTTATTTTCTTTTTTTCCCCACAAGATAGGGTGGGAAATGAAGTGATATCCTTTTGCTAAAATTTTAATTAATTTTTAAGAGGAGATGGAGAGGATGCAGTGCCAAAGATCAAAAGATCAGGTCAAAAAACAGTTTTTAATCACATAAATAATGTGGTATAGTTACGAAGTAAGTATCTGCAAATTTGATTTAAAACTTCACAAATTTGTCAGCCATCATTTTATGAAATTGAAAGATTGCTCTGATTAATCTTTGGTGCTTTTTATGATAACCTCTTCTCAAAATTCATTTTAAACATTGTAGATACGATGTAAGTGCTTGGATTGTTTTTCTGAAGCACCTGACATTTTTCTGATGTTCATTTAGATCTATGGCTGAATTATGCTTTTTCTTCCTCAGAAGTGGAAAATGGAATAATAAGATCCTACAATTTTTTCATAAAATTGTGACAATAAAGGTCTTTAATAGGTGAAGTGATTTAAAAAAAAATTCAAGTGGTACCATTCTCTGAAACTATTTGTGACACCTGGTTAATTTCTTTTCTCATTTAAAATTAATGTATTTAGGCGTATGGAAAAAGACCCTTATTTTGTGGTTTTGTGTTTGCATGTTGATGTATTGATTTCTGTTTAACACAAGGTAAAAAGAGAAACAGGTGGTTTGAGAGACAGACAAAAGGCTTTTTCTAAGACAAAAACAGTTGTGTTTTGTGATAGACATGCTACATTTTGAGACTTGTCTCTGTGTGTGTACTTACATTTCTATAAATCTATCAAAACATAAAGAATCCTTCATTTAATATTACTGCAAAGTGTTCCTGCTTATTTGACATTAATATCATTTTTGAAGGAATCGACGTTGCATTCAAGGCCACTTTATAAAAGCGTTGTGTTGCTCATCCTAATTCAGTCTGACACACATTCCAATAACACTACCTCCCTTCTAGGGTTTAAAACTAAATTTATGGCTGACCATTGTGAAGTGCATCATTTAAAAATGGTTTCAACCCAAAACATCTAATAAATAAATAATGTGTATGGCTACTCAGTAGCAGACTTTCCAGACTAGAAATCATTCCATCGGATACTCAACAGTCCACTATCGGAGAGGGCTGTCAGATAAATCTTATAGTAGCTGCATTCATGTCCTGTAAATCACATGTTATTGTCTGAGCCTTCTGCCAGGTCATCTGTTCTTTTCCCATTTATCAGAAATGCATAGAGTACAGTGAACCTAGAAGCACCATCTCGTCTGGCCTGGCATCCTGTCGGGGTAATTAAACCAGATGAAAGAGAGAAGTTCTCTTTCTGTTCTCCCGTCTAAATGAGTGACATCAGGATGTTGGAGGTGCTCATATGCAGTTGTGAGACAAGACTTTTGCATGGGGAAACTGATGTCACCCCTGAAGAAAGCATTTTCATCTAAAAGGGCTCTCTGTCCGTGCCTAAAACTCAAAGGGGCATGGATGAATTGAGTGCGTATCCATAAAGCATAAATGCTACTGTGCTTCCTTTCATTTGTCAGATATTTTCTTGAAATACATGACTGAGTAGGAAAAACTATGGTCTTCCCTCCTCTTTCATGAAAGGATTAAAAATATTTATTTGTTGCTCACGTGCATGAAGCATTTGTCTGATTATTGTAGCTCCGAGGTGAAAAGGTACTAAATGGGTGAGATAGGTTCCATAATTTTCCTTGATGCCTTTGAATTTACAGAATTTCTGGCACTTGAAAGATGCTGCTTTCTGTAGTAAATCAAATGAATCAACTGAATCATCAGTGGAGTATGCGGTAAAGAACTAATTAGGTGGCTCTTCTCAGATTCATCTTTGACTTAAGAGCGTAATGTTCTAGACTATAAAATAAACCTCCACTAACTGCCTCAAACACTGTTCAGCTCTTGGATAATTTTCTAAAATTGGTGGAATGCCACCCAACCTATTTAAAAGGTTACAATTGAAAATTAATGAATACTGCAACAACTTGTATGGCACCACTGCCCACACATGTGCTTGTTCAAGGTGTTCTGATTCTTGGTTCCTCCTTCCTCTATCCAGTGTTTTTTCAAAAGGACTAAAGGCACTCTTGATAGCTGATGGCATATGTAAAACCAAGACCAATGTTTCAATACATTTAATCTCTAGATATTTTATCTTCTGGAAATATTAGTATGATATATTGCAATACAACTATGTAACTATTAGATGTATATTGGGCCTTGATAAAGTATATCTTTCATGGGGAGATTGAAGAGGGAAGTATAAACCCTAATACTCCAAATTTTTTTTGTGGGCAGAGGTAGCATCTCCTCATATGGCCCAATTAAATATAATTATGGTTGAACATATCATGTGCAGCTCTGACAGTTTTTGGAGGTTTACATGTGCATTTTAAAAATACAGCAGAGGCTGATTAGTAGTATTAAAACAGATAAAAATTGCACTGTGGAAGTTGTTCTTACTACCCTTACAGGCAAACTTCGTATCTTCAGCTCTTTTTCTTTTTTTCTTGTCTAATTTAGTTATCACTGCTTAAGTGGTGAAGTTTTTGCCACAGGTATTTCTTTAGCATGATATTTCATATACTACTGAATCCTTTTGCTGGCAGATTCTGGTGCTTATAAAGAAGTCAGTGTGCATCTCTTGCATGGGCAGCATCTTGGTTGTCTCATCTCTCTTACTTTGATAAAGAATCCTAACTGAGCAATACCAACATGTTCCATGCATCCCTACAAACTGTATGATACCATTATTTTCCCTAAGGAAGAGCAATAGTAGTTACAATTAGGATTTTTTTCAGCAGAAATTTTTCATACCCTCCTTCCTCTTCCATCCCATTGCTTAGTGTTTGTGGAATGCAGTGGGATCTCCAGGCTTTATGAGTATCCTCTGCTCAGAAAAAAAGCTTTGTATCAATGATCCAAGTTCATTACCTCAGGAATGGATTTCTGCAATGTGTTCTAAAATGTGGCAAGCCTTTGAATTGCTTGGAGATTTCAGTTGATGTAGAAGATGGCAGGTTTTCAGTGTTGGTTGAGAGAACACATTATACTGATGCTCTGTGATCTGCACTGGTTCCTAATTTACTTCTAAGTGCAATTTGATGTGATGGATCACTATAGTGATTGCTATAAAGTTTTAATTGAATGGGCTATAGGTTATCTAAAGACCAATGTCACTCTGATACCATGGCAGTCGAACTCAACGGATTCATCAAAACTCTTTAGCAATATCCTGGTTTAGATATGAAGAGAATAAATGCTGTTTGAATACTTTTTATGTGCCCCAAGTATTAGATGATGACATTTTAATCACAGTAATGTTCTTCCATCGAATCACTTAGTTGTAACAGCTGAAAATAAGTTTAAAAAGGATTTGATAATCCTTTAGATATGTGACTAAAAAAATATATATGTTTTGGCATAAAGGGTAGATTTTATAGGGATTCTGTAAGCTGTCAGGTGATTTTCTATCAACTGTAATACATGCTCTAATTTCCTTTTAAAAGCCATTTAGAAGATATCAGGAGTGGAAAGGTTTTCTTTTTATACAGTGTGAACTTCTGCCAATAGGATCTTTGTCTGTATCAAAGATTAATGTAGCTGTACTTGAGTTAAAAAAAAAAATCCACTTCAGTGATAGATTGCTTTAACAATAAAATGGCTAGAAACATATCTTTATCAGGCAAATGAAAATGATTCAGATCTTAACCCACAAAAATTGAAAAAAGAGCAAAGTCGAGGAGTTCAGGGGAAGATTTTGCATGAATCATGCCTGTAAGTGTTTGCCTTCTGCCTTGTATTGCTAACTTCCCTTGAAATGTTGTGCCAGAAACTTTATAGTGCACTTTGTTTTGTTTTTTGCTTCTATGCTTTTGAAGAATTTGAAGATTGGAAGAATATTTGCTAGCCTAGCTTTTTGTAGAGATGAGGTGGCTCTGGAAGGGAGAATATTCAAGATCGTCTTACTCTACTGTGGATTATTTAGATTGTTAAGATGTTCAGATCTGCTTCATACCAAGTGGATCCAGGCACATTAATAAAACTGTGTAAATCTTAACATTTGAAAACATGGGATTGGCAAGCATGTTATTAATTGTTATGCAAGTAGCAGTAGGGACACTTCTACTGCAATTTAGTAACAAGTATTACATGGTCCTTGTTACTGAAAAACAAAATGAAGGGTCTTTATCCTAATCTTCTTTAGGATGCTCCTGGTTGGAATGTAGTTGGGAAATACCCGTTGAGTTTTACGTATAGCGCTACTTATGATATTTGAAGTGATTTTACGTTATAAACTGTTTTCTCCTCAAAAAATCTTGTTATTCTTTTCCCCCCACAATATATATTTTAATGTACAGTGGTTTAGTTTTGCAGGATGGAGACTGTGGTCAGAGCTAGGGAGAGGCAAAGGTAGATCCCACAGTAGTCAGTTGCCATGCTATCAGAGTATTCTCCTGGGACAGAAGAGATTGAAGTTCAATTAATGTTTCATGTAACATTTGTTATCACCAGGTAGAATAATCTGTCTGAAAAGTTTCAACATATCTTCACAAAGTAGCTAGTAGTCCAGGAGCTCAAGGGCATTCAGGAGTCATGTGGAAGAGTCCAGTTTTGAAAGAAATTAAGTTCTCTCAATCTGTAAAAGATTGATTCACCTCTGTTGTCCTCAATTGGCATTTCCTTTTTTTTTTTGTTGTGATATATGAAGACATCAGTTCTCTTCTGTAGAGTCTTGGGGATAAAATGTAAGGTTTCTGCATTCTCCTGCATTGCAAGACACTTGATATAAGCACAGTCAGCTGTTTGGCTAGTGGTCAGCAGGATTAACTCTGGAGAGAGTGAATCAAAGTCCTGGAAGGTGTGGGTGGGCACTGGCTGTGGCATCCAGACTCATTAAATGTGGTCCTTTGCTGTTTGGATTTTAGATACTGTTTTGTCAGTAAGTTTCCTTCTAACAAAACAGAAGGTTACGTTACCAAATCTGTTCCCTGGATTGCCTGGGTTCTCCCTTACACTGATATATCTGGGGTTTTATGCATAGTGTAACTTCTTTCCTTCCTGACTGGGAGGTTTTCTTCCATCTCTGAAACCTGAGGATTTCAGTTCGGGTGCTGAAAACATATATTGACAATTTTCATGATTGGTATTTGTCACTGAGGAGAGTAGTTGGAATAATTACAAATGGATTACATGTGCTATGGATATTTTGTTGCTTGCTTCATTGAACTATGTTATACATTTGAAGTGTCTGAAACTGAAGATCAGATTGGTAGATAACTGTCTGAAGTGCAAATCTGATAAGATTGAAATAAATGGAAACAGCTGGGAAAACCTTTCCTTTGAACTGGAGTATGTTGAAATTAGATTTAAATTAGCTGCATATATTTTTTTTCCCTCTGACTTAAGCAAGATGTAAATTTTGTTTCTCCAGAACTAGATTATTGTAATATATTCTGTGTGAAACCCCAGGATAATGTAAAAGTTGTCTGTTGGAACTTCCTCCCTATTCTGATATCCTGTTGCTTTCTAAATTGTTTGAGAGTTTAATTGCCTATACTTGCCTGTTGAGTGGAATTGCTTGGAGAGCACCCTAACATGTTTAAGTAGGAGTTTCTTTCAAACTCCTATTCTTAAAATTGCCAAGGTTTACACTTCACTACATAAAGATCTGCTTGAAATCTGTCTTTCCCCTTAGGTGTAGTTGCTGGCCTGAGGAATGTTGTGCTTTTTGTATGGCTTATAGATAGGCCATTTAAAATGTCTGTGTCCAACACTGGCTAAATTTTAGAGACATTAATTGTGATAGACTCATGCAAGAAACAATATGCCATGAAGTGAATGGATGTATATTGTCAGTTTGCTTAGTAGAAATCAAAGACGTTTGTAACTTTGCTTTTGCCTTAAGCGTGAAAATAGGTTGGAATGAATTGAGAATTATTTGCCAATACTGCATGAATAATAAGTGACCTTTTCTACACTTAGTGATGCAATAAGCACTTGGTAGTTGTATCCTGGCGGGTAGTAGTCTCAGTAGTTAAAATGTGTTTGCTTTATCTCCTTATATCTTTCCATAATACTTAGTCTAGGAGGATGTTTTAAGGGTTTGCTCATTTTCCAGTTTGGAGATGAAATGTATGACGTGGGATTTTAAGATGAGCAAGAACTAGTGGTCTTTGGTTTATGCTACACAACTGCTTTCCAGGAAGGAATTGTGAGCTTTGTGGTTTTGAACAAAAATTTAAAAAATACACTTGTATGAAAAAAACGTCAAGAGGGCTCCTATATATTAGACTAAGAAAGCATGTAGAAAGGTACAAGCAGATAGGTGTAGTAAAGCTATGACATTTTTGTTTGGAGTGATGTGAAGCATTGTTTCTTGTGACAATCCACTTTGAGGATTCAATGGGACTTGCAGGCTTTGGGTAGAGAAATGGATAAAAGATGGGGTTAAAAACCACAAAACCATTCTTAGAAACAGTTTACCACTGGAGTGGAGAGAGATGAACTTTCCCAAGTTGTTCTTACTGAAACAGAATTCTGCGGCAAAAGTCAGGATTTTTCCTCCCTGATTTTCTTTTTTTTTGAAGTGAAGTCTTTAGTGGTTCTATAGATTTCTCATGTATTATCAGCTCATTTGAAGAAAAATTCTCTCATGAGTTAGAAAGTATTTGCATTTGGTCAGAAATTCAGGACATGGTGTGAGTTTAATGGAAAACACACCTTCTACAGCTAAAAATACTAGCCCTTTAAGCTGTGTTGCTGTAATTTGTTTGATTAATGTATACGTTTTTATGTCTAGGGAGGAGAGTGGATTGTCTAATGTAAATGTGAATCTTGGGAGTGGGATAGGGGAACAGGACAGCTTCATTTCTATTAATGTACAGTGCTGCAGATGTTGAAAACCAAGGGAACATAATTTAGCTACAGAAGGAAGACTTTTCTGAAGAAAAAAGGCATCCTGTTGCTTCACCAGCACACTAGGACTTAAAAAAACACCACCATTTAAGGTGAGTTTTGTGCAGAGAGAGCACACCCTGTGGCTTGGCAGTCTAGTCAGAAGGATGATACCACGCTGACTTTATAACTAGATCTTTGAACAATATTCTCATGGGTGGTAAATGCAAAACAAAGTAATATCAACTGGCACTTAATTCTGTGAGCTCCCTGCTGGTGGGGCTCTGCACTGAAATGGAACTCTTCCTGACAGGAAGTCAGCCGCGAAGTGTGGAGACCTCTGAAAATAAAGTGTGCTTTAATTTGACACCCTGCTGTTTTACAGCTAGTCTGTTTAATTTGAGACTATGGAAAGAGAGTTAGTGCAGGGGAGGGGTATGAGATTATGGAAAGTTCAGTGAGCAGCAATGCTTGTTGCTGATTTAATACTAATTACAAATATGGGAACTTTTTTGTTCGTGTTAATAAACCAAATAATGTGTCTCTGTTTCCAAGCAAAACTGCTTGGGGAACTCAGGATCTGGGGAGCTGTGCTATGTACTGGAAGTTCTACCTGGAGAAACTTTGTGTAGTGGTGCTGTTAAGTTTATTGTCTAACTTGCACTCTTACTTATATGCAGCTGTGCTTTTTGCCTATCTCTGCAAATGGGAAAAAAACCCTACATTTGTCTCATCAAATATTGTTGGCAATGTACTAACTTTTACGTAAATATTTTGCGTTAAGTGATAAAAATTTGTAATTCAGATTATGCAGCAATTATGATAGTGGGGTTCATGACTGTTAGGTGTTAGATCCTAGGTCAGAGTCAATTTGATTCAGAAGAAACAGCTGGATTTTTCCAGTGCTCTTTGAATAGTTCCAAAGACATTTATTTCTATTCCTACAACCAAAATGGTTATATTTTTCTTCTGTAAAAATGGCTTGGTGGTGCAGGTAAGGATTTTCAGTGAAAGGAACAGAAAATTATTATTTATCATGTTTATTGTCGTGACAGATGAGAATAGGGCCCTTTGTTGCAACATGTTGTGTATATATTATATTTTAGTGTAAATAAAGACAATAGATGTAGGATGAGGAAGGGAACATGGTATGCAAGTGGAAAGTACTGGAAGAGGCATGTTTTTCTGCTATTTTTTTTTTTTCCCAATTGATTTAGCTTCATTTTCTCTAAATCTTTTAAGAAAAGATCTGCATTAGGATAAGATTGCCTAAGGGGCTATCAAGGGACAGGTTTGGACATCCTGTGTTATGAGTGAAGAGATGGGATTGGTTTACATGTGTGAATTTCCTTCCCTCAAAAGTAGCAGTGATAGCAGGAATCTTGTTCATCGCGTGCATGCATTCATTATGAGAGCTTAAATAGAAACCAAGCTACATTTGGGGAAAAGGGTAATAGAGAATCATGGAATCATGGAAGGTTTGGGTTGGAAGGGTCCTTAAAGATCATTTAGTTCCAACCCCTCTGCTGTATAAAGGGGCTTATGGTTCCAAAAGCAGTGTTCACCATGTGTAGTATTTCTTTATTAGTTAAATTTATTTATTTGAAGCTAAGAGCATTGAGCAGGAGGGTTGCTGCTATTTGGTGGTGATAATGGATGTTGCCATCAGGGGGACCAGTCCAGCACTACTGATGCAACTGTGCAGCACTGAATATGCTGGGATTTTCTTGTTCTTATAATTTGTAGTCTACCTTAAAAGGCATTTTCTTTCCTGTTCAGTGGTTTTGCAAAATCTCAAATTGCAATCCCAGTTAAACAAAAAAGCACTGAAATCAAGGGTCAGTTGTGTTATGCTCCTGCTATTCCTCGATTTGTTTCCTTTGTTCATGAAGATTATGCCGGCACTGCAACTTAATTATTTGGATCTCTTCCCTTTGTTCATCTTATGTTGTTGCTTTCCCTCACGTCTGTTTTTCTGACTCATCTCCTTTGGCTTGAGAGTTTTGTGCTTCACATTGCTTCTTATTTACAGAACTGCTTGGTGCTTTGATTTCTCAATTAATTTTTAGGATTCCTGTTCCTGTTCTTTCCGAAGCTAGTCTTTCATCTTGGCATTGGAAATAGCCAATGGTTAAAGAACCTGGAGAGGAAACTGCAGTGGAGACGGTTTGCTGCTAGATGAACTCAAACCTGACCCCTAATTTTGTTTCATGAGGTGTCATGGCAACAGCCTGCTAGTGGGAGAGAGAAAGGGAGAAGCTGCCCAGGGAAATTGGTTCCTCCATCAGAAACTGGGGACCTGAAAGCAGCGATCCACTCATTCATTTTTTTCCCCAGTTTTTCATACTTCTTTGAAACGAGATACAAAAATGAAATTTATGGGTTTTGATCAGAGAGATGCAGCTTTTATGCTGTGATAATTATTACTGATATGATTTTATTTATGCAGACAGTGATATTTTCATAATTTTATATTAATTTTGGATTCAGTTAAAGTTTTCTTTATTGCTGTTTTGAGAATACTTGTTGTCACCATAAATTATGGCAACTGCAACCTATTTTGAGATTTTTTTGGCT
This sequence comes from Corvus brachyrhynchos, assembly GCF_000691975.1. NCBI lineage: Eukaryota > Metazoa > Chordata > Aves > Passeriformes > Corvidae > Corvus > Corvus brachyrhynchos. The sequence continues at coordinate 1,068,657 of NW_008240042.1, forward strand.
GTGTGTACTTGTTAAATTTGTATGTGCTGTAACATTTTATGTAGCTTATCTTTCGTAACAATGCATTTTTTTAGGATAGATGTGCGTCCTTTGTAGAGAAGGCTACAATTGTCACTTTGAGAGTAATCTCATAGCATAAAAGGCATTGTCTGACAAGCTGACAGTTACTTCTGTGCTATTTTTACTGAAGAATCTAGTACTTAAGTATGTAACTCCAGCTCTACATGTGTATAATTTATTTTCAGAATCTATAAAAGCTTACTGTGACTTGAACTCTAACTTTTAAGTATTGGAATTAAACTCTCATTATAGTTTTAAGCATTTACCACTAACAACATAATACTAGTTTATAGGAAGCTCTGTTTACATGGAGTAACCCACATGGTTAAACAGCAGGGGAGTCTTCTGCTTTTAGTTAAAAACCTGCTGTTTCTGTATGGCTTATTTACTACTTCTTTAATTCTTAATGTAGTGTGCTGTGGAACTGGGCATGCAGAAGTCAGCAAAGAGTTCTGTTTTCTGCGTCTAAGGTTATTACTTGCTGTACAATAATAAAGGCACTATTTTATTGGGTTAGTTGTAATTAGCTTCAGCACTAGGCATTGATATAAATCATTTCTAATCTGTTTTCTTTACATTTTCATTCTTTTAAACTGGTTTAACATAGCTTCTTTCTGTCATCCTTTTACATGAGGACTAGGGTTGTAATTGCTTTTTTGAATTAGGCTGTCGGAAGCTAATGTGCGTGTTGCTCCAAGAATTGATTAAGGAATGCTAATGAATTTCATATAGCACTTTTAAAAGATTGTAATAAATACTCTCTAGTGGTGATCTGTTATAACATTAGAATTCAATACAGTGTTGTCATGCTGTGCAGCTGGGAAAATAGTTGGTATAAGAAACTTTGATTCGGTTTCATAGTTAAAATAGCAAAGAATTTTGTGGTTATTAATAAAAGAAGTCATATTCCAACTTTTCCCCAGAGTATATTTTATGAAAGTAGCTATCATTATAATAATCTTTGTTCCTGTGTTTGATAAAACAGATCAAAAAATACTGAAACAGTGTTAGTTTTCATTTTTCTGCTTAATGTTTGATACCACGTGGGTCCTGTGCCATTCTGACTGATTTATCAATACACAAGTACTGCAGCATGTTCAGTTGTTCCTCAACAGCACAGGTTTGAAACAAGAATTTGTTCTTTTCAGTCAGTTGTACAACACTGAACGTGTTTGTTTCTTGAATTTCTTCTTTTTTCAGGAGTAGATAATCCCATATGCACAATCTCAGCACACCTTTGTGTATGGTCCATTAGTTTGATATGAGTGTGTTTGGGATATTTTCCCACATCAGTGGGTGTGGTGTTATACCTTCACTTGAGAAGCTCTCTCATCTAGTTAATTTTTACACAACTTTCTCCTGCAAGACTCATTAAAATTTTCAATACAAAGACTTCAGTTGTGTACTGTCACTGGCGGATTTTTTGACAAAAAGCAATGTCTTTTTTAATGAAATGCCGGCAGTAAATAGTTTTTATTATAACTGGGTGTGTTTGATAGTTTTAAAAGTCTTAGAAAAATAATTAGCTCTTTTATATTGTTCTAATGGCAGCCTTGCAAGTTTCCCCTGGAGCACTCTCTAATGAACAGGCCTTGATTTTTCCAGTTGGGCTTTTAGATTCCCAGAGGACTTGACTTCAGACCTTGAAGGGCAGCAGCTGCCATTTGTCTTGAGCCCGGAGTTGCCAAACAGACAGACCATGTACTAATAGGACACATTTGTACAGCCAGAGAATGTGGGACCCCGATAGAGCCCTAATGATGATCATCTGTTGAGAGCTTGTAGCTGGCCAGGGTTAGAGTAACTTTTATCACCCTTATTGAAATCAAAACCTCTGTATTGATTAGTGAGATAGCTTGGCTTGTTACGTAGATGCCATGTTAAAGCTTTCATGGAGAAGCCTTTGTTTAAATTTCTGTAAATCCAAGCCTGTTCGATAAGGTTTTTTGCGTGACAAGAGGTTCTGGATTTTTAGGATAATAGTAAATATTTTTGCAAGTTCTCACTTTGTTTCAGGATTCAGCAACAGTGGTGATGTTCTGTAGACAAAGGGCCGTGAAAATATTTATTGAAATTATTTTTTTTCTCAGTCAGTTTCTGATAGTTCTTTTTTATTATTTGTTTATGGTTTTTAAATTTTATCAGAGCATACACGTATGTCTGTATATATACTAGATAACTATCTCAAATGTGTTTTCATGTTATTTTTATATTTATTTGTGTCACGTCTTTGCAAAATGTTGCTCTTTTGTAAGTACTTGGCATGTGCTAATTTCGATATTAAATTGCTGCATGGTTTCTAGATATGATTTCCTATAACTCCATGTTGCTTTTAATTTTTTTCAGTGGAGTTTTGTAGATTAAAATAACTGAAGCATGCCTCAACCTTTAAAAGTAATTTATGTTTGCAGATATTCTGCTTAACATGCAGTCTAACTTTTTTTAATTATGAAGAACCCAGCTGAGATATAATCTACTTTTCACTCTATGTTCTTTATTGCTGAGTTCATTCAAGCCTGTAGTGGATGTGGTGCTGAGAGAGTGCTGACACCAAGTGCAAACACTGCTGAAAAGTTCTTGATAGTTTACTTTAGGCACTTAAAGATTAGTATATCTCTCTATGAACAAGTTTTTCATGCAGATTTGACCTTTACTCTAGGATATAATATGTCTCTTAGTTATATGTTAACACATTTTCCCACCCTGCTCCTTAGTGCTCCATTCATAGTTGACAGTACCAAAGTCATCCTTCTCCTTTGTTTCATAACCAAAATAAATTATCAAAACTCCACCAGCTTTATGGGAAAGATGGATTAGTGAAGAATTCTCTCTTTTTTGCCTGCTGATGAGCGTGTGTTTCAACTGCTCGATATAATCCTTCACTGTAGAATACGTTAAACTTTTTAGAAGGATGTTTTTATAAGATCCTGGGGAAAATGAATTATTAAGGAGCATGCATGTGTATATATATATATAGATATAGATATATATGAATTAGAGCAGCAGAACAGTTTGCTACAGTTGGTAATAGAGCAGTTTTCATCTATTGGAAATGTTTTAAATACTCTGTTCAAGATCCATGGTTAATTGCTTAGCCATCAGAGCAGCTGATGGGTTGGTCTTGCAAATGTTTGTATATACCCTGAAGAACGTATGTTTTGGGGTATTCACAGGATAGTGGAATGGTTTGAGTTCGAATGGACCTTAAAGAACATCTAGGTCCAACACCCCTGCCATAGTCGTTTGAAATATGATTATATTGCTTTACCAAGAGTGTATAGGTGAGGAGCAATATGTCTGTTTGCTGCCCTGCAGGCAAGCACTTCAAGCTAACAAACCAACAAAAATGTGTATCAACAAAATTTTCTTGGCATTTGTTTGAGTGATTACAGTTTAGGAATGGTTGTACTGGGCTAGATAAAGGCTCCACTTTGCTTCTTGTCCTGTCTCCGACTATAGACACAAAGAGATGGTCAAAAAGAATAAAATGGGACTAGTAAGTGTAATACTCTCTTCACTGCTCAGTGTATTTTCTGAATTGGATGCAGTTTCTGTTTATTTAGCCAATATTAATGTATTTATTTTCTTCATGTGTGCTTGTTCAGTCTCCTCTTGATCCTATTGAACTTTTAATCACCATGACATGCTTTTGGTGATAGATTCTTTACACACTGTGTAAAGAACCACCTGCATTGTTTTGAAGCTAGCTCCTACCATCTGCTGCTTGTAGAAAAGGTTTTTTGGGTAAATTTGAGGTTCCTGAAGCATTTGATCTGAACAAGGCTACTCAGAATGCGTAGGAAGCCAACCACAAATGGAAAAAATGACTCTTCAATAGAGGTGACACTGGAAAAATTTTTAAAGAACTTCACTTATCTGATCATGGCATGTGATTAGAGATATACCTGGCTTTTAAAAAAGGAAATACGAGGATAAAGTAGTGTAAAAGACTTTTAAATGCATCTGAAGGCTACACATAAACATGCACATACACAGATAGCTACACATACACATGTAGGTGCAATAGAATCAAATGGGATGTACAAGTACTCAAGACTGTTTGCTACCCTGTTGTTGCTGGTTATGGTCTAATGCAGGCTGTGGTGTTTTGTATGTCGTGGCCTTTGGTTATAGTCTAACCATATAGTCTATAGTCTGTGCATGTTGTTGGTCTTTGTGTTTCCTAGAAAAAAAGTAAATGTAGTAATTTATGAGTTTTATTAGAGCATTTGGTGCTGTCGTACAACTGATCATTAGTCAGAGTTAATTAAAAAACCCCACTGTAAAATAGATTAAATAACCCCAATATTACTCAAATGGGATAACAGGTCACAATATCAACCTTGAAAGAGATTATTAGTTTCTGAAATGAGGGGTTTAAGACCACTACTGTTCAATGTTTTTGTTTAATGACCCTTGTGCACTCAGTAAGAATGTGCTAATGAAACTTGTTGATGATATAAAATTAGAGCTATAGATGACTGGGATATAATGTTGCTCACTGCAGAGTTGTGCTGCATAGAAAGGAAATGTAGTATGTTATTCCATACAAAATTATAATTCAGGTGAGGTTTGAAGCACCATTTCAGGAAAGGTTTTAGTCCTTGCTTAGAGTACTTATGGACTTGTTTATAGTTCTCTTAGGAAATTGGTGAAATAATAGCGAGTTAGGAAATTTCCTTATCATAGTATTTGTATAAAATGTGATTTCTAATTTATCTCCTTATGATAGTGACTGGAGCTATTTGTGATAGTGTCTAGTGCTTCTTGGTTTTCCCCCTGCTTCACTGTTGAGTGTACAGTGACCAAAAGCATTAAAAGTAGATGATGTCTCTTGGTCACTAAACATTTACAGCTGTGGGAAATGATGGTCAATTACCTACAGCTTAGAACAGGTATGAAATTATTGACTCGGTTGATCTTCCCTTATAGTCCTTCCTCAGAAAAGTGCTGAAATGTGTTTTGTAGTTGTTCAGTTGCATTAGTGGTTGAGTTTGAAGCTTTTAACGTGTTTTTTCCCTAATACCTTTGGGAGATGGATAACTAAGATGTTGATATAATAATGCAATATGCATACTGAGTGTAATTGTTTGAGAGTGAACATATACTGTGGGGGAATATTGAATGGATCATGAAAGATGAAGACCATTAGTCTTTTCTTTCAACTATTAAAATAAGCTTTAGGGTGTGTTCAGCTGTGATTTATGAAATTGTTTAGACTAACACCTTCTTTGATGATGTCTGATGTAGAGAAAAATGCTGAAAAGTATCATGATAAATGCACTTTCTTTTCAATTTTGGCAGCCTCCATCTTCACCAATTAAATTTTCAAGTATTGTTGTAAGCTCTTTAGAGAGCAGAACAACAGATGGACAGTGTCATAAGTGGAAAAAATTATTTTGCTTTTCTTGAGTTTTCTCACGCTTCAGCTAACAGGATAGTTTCAGTTACCATCATATAAAGCTAAATATTTAGAACCTGATACTACATTTAAAAATCTCTTAGAAGGTTTATTTGCATGTGCTATTTTGTTTGAATATTAGAAACTATAAAAGGCTTTTTTTGTTTTCCACTAGAATACATTTATAATTCGTGATGAATAATATGTTACAAGTTCCAATTACTCTCCTTTTAATTCTGACTCCTTGAAAATTGTAATACATTGTTGCAGCTTAAACATGGTGAGCATGATAAACATGATAAGCATGTCTTGGGCCTGGAAAGACAGATTGAGAAATCAGTTATAATCTCTCCCCTGCATTTGAAATTTGGAAATCCTTTTTTTTTTTTTTTTTTGGGTGGGGGCAGAGGAGCAGAATTTAAGTTGTGAAGAATAACATTGTTTTAGTGTGTGTCTGATCAAGCCTTTGTCTCACTGAGAGGTAATTCTGCAACACTGAACAGCAAAAAATGCACTCTGACACTGTGTATTAAAAACCTCCTACTTTCAGAAATCTGAAATTTAAGACATGTTTGCAGTTTTGAACTTTTTGCCTGCCTTGGAGCTGATGAGACTTTTTGAAAATAACCACACTGGCAGAAGTACTGATGCGGATAATCATTAGGATTATTATTCATAGAACAAAGAGTAAGAAATCAAGAAAGCTGATGTGTAAAAGCACATGAACCTTAACTATGTGCTGCAGAATCAGTCTTTTGTATTAGATTAGAAGAATTGAAGAGTTTAAATCAAGAGCTATATTTGTCCTGTTCTATCAAATTGCCTCTACATTTTCCCCAAAAGATAAGGTGCACACATTTACTACTCTGATTTTTAACTAGGTTAACTTGTTCCTATGTGGTCTAGGAATAAAAAATCTACTTTGTCTGTTTCTTAACTAATCTTGTTTTCTTCTCATCTTTCAAATGAGGGTAACAAGCCCCAGTGATAGGTCATCTGAGTTGGTTGCTTTCACCTGTGTCTCTTGTGGGGGCCAGGCAAAACCCACCTACATGTTTAAGAGGTGTAGAATTTTGCTTAATTCAAGGTTCAGCTGGATTTAAGGAATGTGCATGATTTAAGGCAGTGCATGTTCATCTGCCATTCGCATAATTTCAGTGTGGTAAAAATGTTAAATTTTTATAAAACATTGTGTGTTAATGGTGCAATATTTGGATTGTTAACAGATTTTTTTTTTTTAATAAGTAGAGGTGACTGTGTGATGCTGAAATTAGGATTATTATTGGGAAATATGCCTACTAGACTTTAGGCTGTGAGAGAAATTTGTGTCTGAGGAATGAGCCTTGCCTTAATGTGAAACAGTTTCTAGCATTATCATGGTTCAGTAAGGCAAAAAGCATCACTGAACCAGCGTAAGTTCAGGCTTATTACATCACATAGCAAAAGAAAATGATGAAATCCTTTGTGGGATGTTTTTGGATTTTCTTCTCTCCACAATAGGACCTTAAGTAAGTGATGCTGCCCTGGTTCTTCATGCTGGCATTCATTGCTGCCTGATCAGCAAACAATTAATGCTTCGTGTGTTAGCTGATGATGGTGTAAGTTGCTAAAACTGAAAAGGAAGTGTATGATTTTATCTCTGAAAATACCTCTTCTGAGTTTTGTTTTTATACAGCTAGTTTTCTCTTCTTTTTGTCTTTCCCCAGGAGTGGCAAAACTCTATACAGAAGAATGCTGGCCTTGCCTTTATTGAGCTTGTCAATGAAGGAAGGTAAGTCACAATATCTGGTAGCACCTCTGCCTTAGCCTTAAGGAAGTTGTGTGCCTCAAAACTTTCTGAAAAATAATTTTTCCTCTTCCTTTTTGTGTAATTTTCTTTGCGTTTTATGAGCATGGTTTCACGTTTTTTAGTAGTTTGGTTCAGTTCTAATTCTGAATATGGGATTTTGCAGAATCTTAATGCTCTTTAGTTTCATTAAACACTTTGCTTATCTGTGTGTCGTGGATTTTCTTTCTTCCTGTCCTTGTGTACTGGTTAATGTTGAGACTATAATTTGTATTCAGCTAATCTCTTGAGAAAGGGAATTGATATTTGAAAGACATTACTGCTAGGAATTGTGAGATAAGCCTCTGTCTCAAAAATTAGATTCCAGTTTGCTCATTTATTTCTGATCTATCTCATAAAGTAGAAAGGAAGAGTGTCCCTCTAAGGAAAAAAAAAATCTCTTAATATTACCAATTAGTTTAATGTTCTATCCATAACTTTATACGTATATTATTGGAACTTACAGAAAATGACAGAGCAGGTGATGAGGCCATGCTCTTTGACTTATAGTCAGTGTTCAGAACCATCAATATTTTCTTCATTATGAATTGATTGTTGAGCAATAAGAGAACAATATTTACTTTTTTTCTAAAGGATTTTTTTACAGATGTCTTAATGAGTTAGCTAAGGTGTATTATAAGAAATGCCACTTATTTAAAACTAAGTTCAGCTATGAATAACTTCAGCTAGTAAGAATGCAAATAGAAAATAAATGTTATGTGATTAGGTACTGAACTAAAAATGGAATCATTTATCACATAAATTAATACGCTATAAAAATATTTTTTTATCATTGCAGCAATGGGGAAAATGGCTAAATGAGAGTTTTTTTCTTTCTTAAGATGTAGATGTTCTCAAGATACATAAAAATAATGGCCTTTTTAATGGGTTTTAATGGTTGCATTTCAGTTTATGGTAGGGGAAACACCATTCTGAGGCAGAAAAAACATTTTGCTACTAGTCTTGATCCCAAGGGCCAAGGTAAAGTAACAAGGGTGTTCAGTTACAGTGTTAAGATCTAGCCTATAGTTGTTTCCTATTATGTGAGGCTGACCTGTCTTGACCTTACTTACAAAATGCCTGCTATAAATTTGGCCCTTGATTAATGTTTTATTAGCATAGATAACAGAGATCCCACACACATGTAAACCACAATGTAAGGTTCATCTGTGTAAAGATGATTATCATGGACAAATCAGTTGCTGAGACCGAGCTGTACATGGCAGTCAACCCAGCAGCTATTCAGCTCGTCCAGGTCAGGCTTTCTATCAGTAAACTGTTTGGAATTGACTGTTTTCTCTTCAGAACCTGCAGTGCCCATCACAGACAGATGGAATCACTCCCCCACCTCCATAAACAACATCAATAACTTAGAGTCTAGCCTGAGCAGAGTGGTTGTCTCAGGAACAAATGATCCCTTGAAGACTGGAAAGTGTGGTTTTGGTTAGCAGAAAATGTCTGTGTAATTGTTACTTCATTTCATTTCTGACTTGTAGCAGAGTTGGGTTTTTTTTTTAAGTGGGAACATAACATTCATTATGGTGAAGAGGAGAGGGGATTAATTTCTTAAAAATGGCTCCTTTTATCTGTCTCCATTTTCCTCCATTGCTGTTTATAGGAGCCTTTACAGTTATTGCTGAATCGGTCATTGCGGTGCTTTGTGGCTTTGCAGCATTCACTAAAATGAAACTATTATCCCTCAAATGACAGGAACTATAATCCAGAACTACTTTTTCCTTCTCTTTATGCAGTTTTCACATTATTTTTCTTGCACATATGCTAACACTTGGGCTAAAACATCTTAGACCTTGAATTTATTCTATTTGCTATTTTTTGTGTATTTTTGCCATAGCATTGTAATCTTAGAAATTCCAAAAGCTGAAGTCTTTTAACTAAAACTTAAAGCAATATCTGCACGATATTGATTTAGACTTTAGCTGCATAATTGTATAGTAAAAGCTGAATTTTAAGTTGTTTCTACAAGTGCACAAGAAAAGAAGACAAGGTAGTTGTAGAAAGGACAGAACTGGTTCAGCACGTAAAGGAAGGATGTCTGTAGGGCACCATGACATGAGAGTTAGAATAAATAAAATTAAGGACTGGAAGAACTGCCTGGAATTTGTGGAATCACAGAATTGCTGTTGTCTGCTGCCTTGGTTGGGGGACTTTGGTCATCCTATGTAAACCAGAGTTTTATTCCCAGTATTTATTACTAGTTTTTTTTGACTAACAATGTCATAGGATATTCCAGCTTGAGGTGTGTTCTACTGGTTTTGTTTATTGGGCACATAAGATGACTGAAAAATCTTTCTGGAAGAGGTCTAGAAGGGGAGATGTAAATCTCTTCTTCTGCTTGCTTTCAAATGTATTTTTTGCTTTTATGTGAAAGGTATGAATGTACCTCTCTCTCTCACAGCGGTTGGAAGTTTTATGTTTAGGCTTGCTATGTTTTGGCTAGGATTCCCTGGACAGAAATATGTGCAGAAAGTTTGCCTCTGGGACTCGTAAGATCTGCAGTGTGTGTGCTGCATTCAGAATGTGTTGGTCTGAACTTCCTCATGTTCACAAGTAACTAATGTGTTCCACAGAAGAGTTGCTCCCTGCCTTTCCAGGTAGATCACGCCCACTTCACGTGTAGAGCAGAACTGATTTGTTTGTGCCCGGTGAAATCTTGAGTTTTGAACTGAAAGAAGATCTCTAAACAGGAGGGTAGTATGTGGAAATACGGAACTGTAAACCTGCCTAAAACTGAAATACACAACTGAAGCCTTGAAATCCAGGTTACAAGCATAGTAAAAAGAAAAAAGCCGGCGTAGAATACCAGGTAGCTCCAGAATGTTAGTGAAAAGGTAAAGGAGCAAGTATTTGAGAATAACCTCTCTCTGTGCAGGAAAAGAAACATCAATTTCAGTACATTGCTGCGTTTAACATTAATCTGGTTTTAATAAAAAGTAGTAAGTATTGTTCTCTGTTATTGTAGTGTCTGGGAACACTATTAATGCTCTTTGAAACCTTGTTAAAAAGGTGCCTGTACCCGTGGCTCCTCCACGTACCAAGCCATCTGTGCAGGAGAAGGATAGCTTGTG
>NW_008240042.1:1079075-1111575 GCF_000691975.1 Corvus brachyrhynchos
TGGGTCCTCCCTTTAGGGAGAGTCTGTTTTGGAGCCTGAACCTGAGAACTTACTGGTGAGGGAATTTGTTCACCAGAACCATCCTCTAGGTGGGATCTAGTTCACTGCCATGGCCAGCCCTCTCCTTTGGAGACTTCTGAGGTGCCCAGACTGATTCATTTTTGCACCCTGGAACTAATTATGTTTCCTCCTTATGCACAAGATGGGGGAGCTATTATTTATGAGCTAAAACAAGCACAGCTTTGTTTTATTTCCTTGCATGTACAAATGCCTCTTTTGCTAGAGCTTTATTTCCTGTACTTGACTAGCCGGCGAGCAGCTCCTGTGCTCTGTGAAGGTTAAAACTCTCTGCTGTCGCTGTGATTCATTAGCACACTTTAGTGTGAAGCATCTCTTATGCTGGACCTTGTTTTCTGTATCAGTCAGGGCACTAACAAACGTACTCGAGCTCGAGCCCAGGCATGACAGTTATTATCCCCTTTGGAGTGATAATGGGTTTGGCATGGCAGGGGTTGAGGGATCAGTCTCCTAAGCATGCTGCAGCAATTATTCTTTCCAATTTTCAGTTGAAGAGGCTCTTGAAGATGCTTAATTTAAATTTTCTCAAACACAGTTTTCTTGGCCATCTAAAGAATTATAAAAGAGTGTTCTATGTTTACATTTTTATATACTTGTAAATGAATATTTACACAGCAGTTGCTTTAAAAAAATGTCACAAAATGTTTGGTTGAAAGACAACCTCATTAAACTAGCAGAATCCATATATAATTTCCTTTCCTTTGCCTTTGCTTTTTCAAATCCTTACCCAAACCAGGCAACACAGAACATAAGGATTCACAAGTGTATCCATGTTTGTTTTTCTGTAGCTTTTTTTTATTACTGCGTTCTCTGTTGTCTAACGAGGGATGAAATCTAATCAAAATTCTCCCCTCAGAGAATATCAGAGCATTTTCTAATATGTCTCTCAATATAGTTAAAAATAGCCTTTTTTTTTCTTTTTTCTTTTCCCAAAGCAAACTTGCAAGGGATTTTGTGCTCCCTTGGATTTAAAATTGTTATTTTTGAGACACTATAGCCTTCTATTAAAAATATTTGTTGGAATTATGCAATTAATTCAGAAGTTATTGGGAGAAAAAGGAAGGCAAACAGAATGCAAATTTAACATCCTTAGCAAGTAAAAATTCCATCAACCAACTGAAACAAAGTCCCATACCTCTCCAGAAACAACCAAATCCAACTGGTATTATTCTCTCAGTACATAACGTCTAATAGTATAAAAGCTGGAATGCTGTAATCATCCATATTTCTATAACTGGTTTTTTTTTTAAGAATTGTACTAAGAAAATTTAAACATATGTCACCTGCTTTTCCTTGTCTTAAATTGTATGTATTGCTTTTGACTGATCATGGATGCAAATATTTTTAATATTGAAATACTTGGCAATCAAGCTGGATGGCCAATTACTTTGGATGCTTTCCGAATGGAAAATGGGGGACAGATGTAGCTGCCCCATTCAATTGTCTCTCGCTTGCAACGCTGCGGTCACTCTCAAGGAATGAACGGTGGAGGATTGTGTTGCCATAGGAGCAACTGCTGTGATGGAAAATAGTTAGAAAAATACAGCTATTAATGAAAAAATGGATGATAACTGACAGACTTTGTGCATAATTGACCAAAAAAGGCTCCGGAGAAAAATGATAAATGCAGTCAGGTCCAAAGTAGAATTGATTACTGCCAGTCTGCTCCCCTTGCTGCAGCCTCCTTGTCCTGAGATTCTGATAACACAGAACCTGCACTTCAGTCTTGTTTTGTGAGAGAAAAGAAGTGTTGTCCACATTTCCTTGCTTTTTGAGTTTTAGCAACCCTTTGTGTTTAAGTGGTACATTTTGTAAAAGAGATTTTTCGTGATTTCTTTCCTGAGTTTTGATGTTATTGTTTTGGTTTGTTTAAAAAAAAAAAAAAAAGCAGATCTGTTAATGTGTGAATTTGAATACATAAGATCATTAGGCTAGACTTTAAACAACATTTTAAATGTGTTGAAAATTAGAAATTGTAACCTGGATGTATTTCAGAGGTGGATGAGTTGACTTGTGTGGGGTCTTGATGCTACCTAATTTTTTTGTGTGCATGTGTGCGCGCTAAGGTATACTGTGATGCACACGACCTTTTTTAAAACACTTTTTTATTTCACTGAGTTTTGAAGGGTATGTACGTGACAAAGGTAGGGTTTGCTTGTGAGAATACATAATTAATTTGCTGGGTCTATGAAAAAGGAAATTCATAAACCACTTTTGAGCACCTGGGAATTCTGCAATTTTTTTTTTTTTTAATGTAGAAAGTTTTTGGTAACATCTGCTTTTAAAAGAATAGATTAATGCAAGAGTAACAAGAAGATATCTATGCTGTATTGTGTGTGTACACATGTATTGTACTATTGCCATCTGATGGGACATTTTCAGAAATCATCTCTCATAGCACTGTGCAGCAGCTCTGAAATGTGAACACAACAGTTTTCAATGGGCTCTTACATGTCCTAAGAGGCTTTCCTTAGTAGAAAAGATGGGATTGGTGCGTCCCCCCCTCAGCTGCCTTTTCAAAGTGCTGTTTCATTTAATGCTAATGCATGTCCAAGTCAGCATTTTGGTGAGTCTGCACAGTCTTGGGGCTTTGTTGTTTTTTGTGGTTTTTTCCCTCTCCTATTTTAAGGCAATAAATGTGTTCAAACTTTAGTATTCAAGACTTTATGGACTAACTATATTTTTTGAGAATTCAGTCCAGTATCTGTAAAGTATCTGTGTTCCACAGTGCGATTGTAAAACTTCCTTGCAACAGTAATTCCACCACTTAGCACATTGAACAGTCAGATCCCATAAAAGTCCATGTGTATCCATGAGGAACATATCCCCTTTTGAAGTCAGAGAATCTCTTACATGCCGGGTTTATGAGGAAGGAGTGCAAGTAGGAGAGCTTACCTTGCTTGGCTGTCTCAGAGTTCTCTGTTGTGGAGCACTTGGAACATACACAGTCTCTCCCAGCAGTATTTTGTGATAGATTGATGCCTAAACAGCTGCTGTCAGTGTCACCTACAAAGCTTTTTTTCATACTCTGACTAAAACTGATAATTGTTGGACATCAGTAATGCTAACCCAGATTTTTTTGCCTCTTGTACCTCCTAATTTCTGCTAGTTGTAAGGAGAAATTTGGCTTTTTTACTTGCTCATCTAAGCATTCAGCAGCCAGAAATCAGAGGAAGACTTTTAGTTCTTTGTCTCATGGTTTTCTCTTCCAGCATAACAATGAAAATCAGTCTATCTCATGCATTTGGCTGGAACTCCTCTCAGTGGTTTAGCACTTCATTCCTGACCCAGCAAAGTATGCAAGTATATATTTAACTTCCAGCATGGAATCCATCCACTTGCTTGTTTTTACTAGGCTGCTCATCTTTTCGAGGTTAAGCACATGTTTTAAAATACTTCAGTCTGGAAAAAAAGTGCTTGGGAAGAAAAGTCGGTCTGAGACCTTGAATCTGGTGTGCACTGCAAACAGAAGAGTAGCCCTGGTATCCAGAGCCTTTACACTCATAGATATAATGTCTAACTTCTACAGAACATGTCCATGCATGCTCCATCCACATTCTTCTTGTATTAAGATCAGGAAGAAAATAATCTTAATTCTCTAGCATGTCATAAATAAAAACAAATGAGAAGAGAATCTGTCAGGAAGGTGGAATGTGAATCAGCACATTCAACAGTATTTTGGTGTTTAATAGTAATGGAAAAAATCAGCAGATATGTGAGATAGTAGAAGGCAAGCATGGTCTGTCTGTCTGCATACAGAGATTACGAAGCATCAGCAAGAAGGAAACTATTAGACTTGAGGTTATCTTTCATCTTGGGTGTCCATACTTCGAAAAAGACAAAAAATTCAGTCTGTTTACTCAAAGAAAGGAAAAGATATCCTTGTGCTGTAAAAAAATGTATTTAATATGTTTTAGATAACATTTTTATTTAACAAAAAAAGAACTAATGTAATCTAGTTGCTGGGGAAAAAAAACAGGATATAAGCAGACAATTATAGTTAGGGAATTTTCATTTGTGGCTTTTTGGTTTTTGTTTGTTTTAATTAACACTAATTGCCTTATAATAAAGCTTTGTTATAGGAGAACATGGTGTAAAATATCATTTTGGTCTAGAACAGGTTGCCCAGAGAAGCTGTGGGTGCCCCATCCCTGCAAGTGTTCCAGGTTGGATGGGGCTCTGAGCGACCTGATCTAGAGGAAGGTGTCTCTGCCTATGGCAGGGGTTTGGAACTAGATGATCCTTAAGGTCCCTTCCAACTGAAACCAATTTGTGATTCTGTAAGCTTCAAACCTTAAAACAAAAATCCAAACAAAACCAAAGTTGGGGGGAATCTTTCTGGAAACTATGCTGTAGCTCAAACAAGGGGTACAGACTTGATGGAGGAAATGAATTTGTTTTCAGGAAGATATTCATGATCAATTTGCATAGAGGCCAGAGCAGGAACTAGCCAGGACCATTAGGATCCTTTAAATCCATGAAGTGCACTTACTGTCTTAGTGAGGAGACTCAGATATTTCTAAACATTTTTTTCCTTAAGAAGAAAACGTTTGTCTCTCAAAGTTACTGATCTAGGTAATTCAGTTTATAGGCTCCCCCACATGTACAAAAGGTGTTGTGTGTAGTTTGGAGTTGAACTAATATTTCAGCAAGAGTCAGATTCCTGTCCTTGCCTCCACAGTGGTCTGCTCGCCTGGGAACAGTTGTTTTATTGAGAGCAGTGAGCTACGCTTAACAAATTTCTGTTCAACATTTTGTTTCCCTTAAATGGAAAAGTAGCAGCTGTCAAGGTTCCCAAAATTATTTTTTAGTAGGTGATTAAAACTTCATTTTAGACATATAAGCAGAGATGTGTTCATTTATACAGGTGCTGTGAGCTCATATTTGCCTTTGATTTTTAGTGGTGGCTACAGAATTCTCTATTATATCATGCCATCCTTACCTTTATGTATCGATATATATATTTAGTTTGTGAAGTTCCATACTGAAACTGAAGTGGTAAATTCAACATAGAAATCTGAGTGGTATGCCATGTATGTGGATACTGTTTTCATAAAGGAACTCCAGACTGCCCTAGATGATGGTACAACTTGAATTGTTTGTTATGAGGAAGTTAATCCAAGCATATGAAGTGTTTGGAAAAGGTTGAACTGAAAAGAAAGATTAAAATTTAAAGTTCTTGAATGTGGAAAAAAAAAAGAAAAAAGAAAAATCATGTCTCAGTTCTATCTGCCTACCTGGCCTACCCCTGTGTGGAATATCATAGGGAAAGTGAGGAAAGTGTGTGGGTTTAGCAGGGAGAGGTGGGGGTGACAACTGATCCATAGGAGACAAAGCTCTTCCTGATACTTGAAGTGTGTTTGTTTTCACTAGGTACCCTTCTGGTCTGTTCGGACAACGTTGTTCCTGTGTGAGGGAATGTAGTTCTTTGCTTTGTTTGGAACACATCCATCATCTCTGGAGATTCATAGCAAATGCTGGGTTCCTTACTGGTTATGTTTGGTAGATAAAACAGAAAACCATGTTGTAAAGTGTTAAAACAATTATTATATAGGGTGATTTCTTAAACAGATGGAAGAAAAGTGGGACTCACAGAGCATAGTTGGTGTTAGATTAAAAGTAGACCTTTTAGAGGACAGCTGGTGTTTTTCAAAGTCTGATCAAGCTAGCAGAAGATATTGGTATTGACAAACTCAAGGAAAATAATGGAATACTGTCCAACTGGGTTACATGCAACTTGTAATAATGTAATTATTACATTAATGTAATGTAACATTATCATACTACATGAGCATTAATGATCCCCTTAATTTTTTAAACAGTTCTTAGTTCAATAAAAAAAGTTTATTTAAATGCTTCTGTATCAGATTTGAATGTGCTACTGGAGATCATGGAGAAGGAGTCAAAGACTTGAAACCTGCCCAGACTATGCAATTGGTTATACAAATTTTCTTGTTGTGGGTTTATCACTAATTCATGCAGATAAATTGGCAGAACTGTCTTTTTGTTGCTCAACAGCTCCTTCCGTTCTAACAGTGACTAAAAATAGAAAAAAAATAAAACCAGTTGTAATGTGGTTTTAAACCAGTGGCTTTTGTAAAGCCTCCCCAAACAGAAGGTGAAGTCACACCTCAAATAGTGAACTGTGCATATTTCTTATTTCAAGACTTCATCCATGGGGAGACAGTAATCCACCAATTTGGCTGGTTTGTGAGCTCATTGCCTCACGTGGCTGCTGTGCTGCTGTCTGTCTGAGCCTTGTAATGAGAGGGGCAGTGAACAAAGAGCTTCAGGTGTTCTGCCTCTGGATTTCTTCTTATAGGAGCAGGCATGTGACCTTCAAGTTTCCTGCAAGGGTGGAATTCTGAATAGCATAGGAAAAGAGACAGCAGAGCATCACCCTTTCAAACATAGAGACAGGTGGAGCCTTATTTCAGATAAATAAATTACTGGGGTTAAAATTAGCATTGGATGCATTAGAAGGCATCCTGCATAGTAAATCCTGTGGTTGTAAAGTAGACTCTGAACTTGTTGAAATGTATGTTAGCTTATATGTGCAAGGCAAGCTAGTGAATTTGTGTTCTGCTGCTCTTTTTTCTACAACTGGAAGCCTTATTATAAAAAAAGGGTTTAATAACATATATTTTAAAGAATTAATCAGTAGGGCATGTAATGGATTTATCTGGTGTATCTTTGAGTGATCCTATGGAAATGTGCATCTTCTAAAACAGTGTGGCTCCTGTATAGCCAGTTTTAACTTTATGAATCCCAATGTAACTAATTAAAAAGGAAATGTTTTTAGTAACAATATGTGAACTCAGAGAGTAATTGGGTTGTAATTCAATCTGTCAGCTCTGCTGCCATTCATAAACTCAGGGTTTATGAAGGCCTCAGAAATCTCAGTTTGAATTACAGCTTTATTCTGTACATAACCTGGAACAATGTATATCTTAGCATTTCATTTGTGAGACTGAGAATGTTTTATAATCCTGAAAATATTACTTAAATGTATACTTACCGTAAAATTTCAATCTTGCGTTTGGAGGAAAAACTATATTGCACTGCATTTTTTAATTTAGATTTTACATCAGTTATGTTGGAGCTTTAACTGTGGCTGTTTATATGAATAAACTGCTTACTTTATGTTGTGGGGTATGTGAAAGATTTTTTTTTGCATGTCTCTATTTCAGGTAAAACAAATGACTGTCTAGAGTGTTTATGTTTTGTTTAATATTTACTTTGGTTTATATAGAAATAACAATTTTACTAGTTGCCATAGTATTACCCTCCAACCTTATTTATACTGTTTTCTTAACACAATAAAGTCAGTCATGAGAGCCCAACATATTTGCATATCTATACTGTATTTACAGATTTTTATTTTTGGATTTCATTCTCTTAAGGCAGTTGTTAAATATTCTCTGTGCTCAGGTTGCTGAGTCAAACCATGAAGGAGCATCTGGTACGAGTGGCTAATGAAGCAGAATTTATCCTGAGCAGACAGAGGGCAGAGGATATTAACCGCCATGCTGAATTTGAGGTAAGAAAGGAAATCGTGTTTAAGAAAAGCAAAACACAAAAGCATAACCATCCCACTGTGTTTGAGGATTCCAGGGTGTGATAGGGGCTTGTCAGGCTTCAGGAGGTTCCACTCTGAAAAGCGCTTTCCAGTCATAGGGTGATTTGATAAGTTTGCCAGTAACTTTGATGGAAAAAGAGGCTGGGCTGAGCAGAGCAGCTCAGAACTTGTTGAAATCTGCACGCCATAGATTGTAGGGGAAAGAATTTTATCATACCAATGCTGCTCTTTTCCATTTAGCAAGTATCACTGTATGTGTTAAAGCTGCTTAGCATCACAGTCAAGATACAGGTCTGAGAAAAACCACTTTGCTGAAGATAAGTGGTAACAGCTTGTGAAGTGCAAAATGAGAAATTACTTTCTTTTTTCTTTTTGTATCATCTGCTGTTTAACTAATCCCTCTCTAAACCCATTCTTCTTATGTTTTACATGCCTCAGTGTGGTTTAGTTATGTTTTCATATTTTCACCCCACTTAAGGGAATCTAAAGTGAAATGATGGTCTCTGTTTTTGTAATAAACTTGTATTACTTGTAACAAAAATACAAGCCTGTTTTCTGAATCACTTCAGTCATATCTCCAATGTAGGATCATCTTTCCCTGTGCTTTAATTATTGGGTAAATGAAAATGAAGCTAAATCTCTCTCAATTCACTAATATTGTACTTAAAGAGTACTTTGTCTGTCTTCTGGCGTGTGATATTACTTGTGGTTTTGTTTTTAAAATGCAGCATTAAGAGATTGAAGGCACATTTGTGCTTAACGTATTTCTAAACTGTTTTCCTCTTAAATCTTTACTTGAAAAAATACTCCCCAAAGATGAAAGCATATTTGTCTTAGACAGTGCTTATATTTTAAAGGTCATCTGTGTTGGCCCTGGGATTCAAGCTGTGCGTTGTCTAATAACATATCTGCACTTCATCTAGAGCTAGTTACCCCCTCCTGCAAACAGAGATGTTGGAAGGTATCTCCAGTACCGTTTTGCAATGGTGAAATAGCAGGCATGTTTCATTTATTACATCAAGGGTTTGGCGACAGTCCTGTGGAGATGAAAAGTGCATCCTTTTACTCTCTTGCCTGATAATCAGTGGACTGGGACATGCTTGACATCTTTTGCTCTGGATTTATGCAGAAGCTCCATGCATGACATGGCATTATTGATTAGATGAACAGCCCACTTTTTTCCTTTGAATGCAAACTGTTTGCAGACGGGGGTGTGTGTATGTAGGAAACGTGAGAGAAATGAAGGGTTCTGTCATATAAATACAGGCTATCTGTTAATACAGTTGTTCAGTGACAACTTCACTCTTAGGCCTAGTTCAGCCTCAAGATACCTTTTATGGTGTCTGGAAGAAATTTAAACAGAGCATCAACTTACATTTTTAATATAGCTCTGAGTTTTGCTGTGACAAGTCTCTAGGATGGGAGTTGGCTGATACTTTAGGCTGATGCTGGTTTGAGTCTGTGCTGTGTCTGTGGTGGTGGCTCAAGACATTTAACTCATCAGGTGGAACTTAAATGGAAGCTGGTGTACTCAAATTTATCAGCAGTCTGTTTATCCAGTTTAGTTTTGTTACTGGCTTGGAAAAAACTTTAATCCAGCATGATTTCCACAGGGGTAAAAACTGAGGATAGGAGAGTACTGGATTCTATCAAACATTTAAAGAACCTGATGTCAGTGGCAGACTTGAGTCAGTGTTGTGTTCCTTTGTGGAAAGAGGAACCATTAGTCATATCCATCTGAATCCACGTTAACAATCAGAACTTCTGGTAGTTTGAAAGCGAACCTGTGAGAGGCTCCAAATCAGAACGACAATTTAATAAGAAAATTAAAATAAATGCAATAGTACAGAAACCCTGACAGAGTCAGAGTACAACCTGACACCCTGTTGGTCAGGGTGGTGGTAGCAGTCAGATTAAATGGTGGCTGCAGTCCTCCTGAAGTGATAGATGTGGTTCTGTTGAAGCGGTGATCTTGTAGAAGGGTCTGGTCTTCCTCTGAGGGTCCAGTGGTGGTTACGTAGCTCTTGTCCTCTGGGAATCCAGTAGGTAAGGGCTGCCTGTGTTGTTCCAGACCTTAGATTGTATCCAGGTAGGAATGTTTGGTTCCTCCCCCTGGGCGGAGCATCTCACAATGGGATGATGTAATTTTATGGGTCAGGCAGTGAGGCTTGATAGCTCAGTAACAGAAGATGTCACTCAGGAGGGAGTTATCAGGGATGTGTCATGGAAGAGATAAAGAACACTTCCCCACCTGGTTTTAACAGACAGTGATAGAATACATCCTTTTGGTTACATCTTACATTGTAACCTAAGACAGCCATGTTCCATCCATTTCCTAATACATGTGACAGCTGCAGAAAGTGAACAGATCCTGTGCATGACAACTAGATTAAACAATCTCTTGGAAAATAGAGTGATCCTATAACATTTAGCCCAGTAAAATGATATATGCAAATGTGGGTTTGATCACATTTAAAAATATTTCGGGCTTCTGGTAATGACTAGTTGCAAGTTTTTGTAAGAAATGGTTGGGACGGCCATGTGTGGTTCAGATCAGAAGAAAGTTTTGCCACCTGAGTTCTGGGGAGAAAGGAGATGAAACTGGTTGAGGAGGGATAAAGGCCCTCAGATGAGAGATGAGGAAAGAACTCTTACCCATTTTTCATTTTTTTTGATCAGACTTGCAAGTCTGGTGTTTCATATCACATATGAAATAATCCATGTAACATTGAGTCAGCAAAAATTCGATCCCAAATTATCTTTTTAAAGATCTTTAGTGTGTTTACTGCTACCTGGTTGTAATTCTCCACTTCTAAAAGTCATGACCAAGATGAGCCTTACAATATCCGAGTCAGATTTTGGAGAGGTTTGCACTGTGGTGCAAGGGCAGTTTTAAAATAAAAGGCAAATTATCTTGTCATCATTTAAACCTCAAGTCTGGTATTTGGAGCACACAGAGGCAGGAGAAAGCAGGGGGAAATTCAGATAAGCTTCATAACCAAGTTTTGTAGTTATATATAATTGTACAGTATTTGCTTGTAAATGGGTAAGGATGGTCACTGTAAGAAGAAGGAAAAGCCTAAGGAGACAGGTAATACAGGGAAGGCACTGCTGTGCTGAAAACTGCACCTTAGAAATGTGATGCAAGAAGTTGTTTGTCAGGTGATACTTTAAAAGTTGCACAGGGTCCAGAAGAGAAGGTGCCGCTCCTGTTTGGTTCTTAATTCATTGCAATACAGGAGAGATGTTTTCCTTCCAGAAGTGGTTTGATAAATGTCTGCCTATCAATTTTTTCCCGTCCAGGAGGAGACAGAGAAGCAACAGCAACTGCAGCACATGTGAACTTTGCTGTGTAAGGTCTGGTTGTGCTTTGTTCCATCTCTATGTGGTGGGACCCTGCGTTGGTCAGAACATGGAGAGGAGCCCTTCCCAGGCAGTAGGATGACCAAAAGCATGGGAAGAGTCTCTAAAGCAAGGATAGTTTTGGGTTTTGTTTCCTTTTTTTTTTTTTTTTTGGCATGTTGTTCTAGTTTGTCCTGTAACTTTAGATACGCAGTAAACCCTTAGTGTCTGAGCGAGATAGATTTAAACTAAAAGGAATAGAAAAGAAGTATTTTCTATTCTTTTTGGGCCTTCTTATGGCAATTTTCTCTCTTTCAGAAACTTAGTGTCTTTTCACCACTACCTTTGTAAGTAGTAGTTCCACCTATGCATGTAGACATATGGAGAGGTCACCAGGAAACCTGAGACATACTGACTCATTTTACAGTGTGTTTGAGCCTCAGAGAAGACTGATATTATTTCTCTAGTGAGGTAGCAAGGAAACACACATTTTTGCAGTGAATGTGGGAATGTGAGCATTTCTAACATATACCTCTTAACCTTAAATTTTCCCCATTGTCCGTGGGATTTATATGCACGTCTCTTAGATATTTTTCAAAATCTCAGCCTCGGTGTTTGGCAGAGTTGAAAACCCTGAAGAGGAACCCCTTTATGGTAGTTTCATGCTACCACCCAGATTGTTTTCTAGAAATGACCTTGAAAAATATGGTGATTCTCACTGTGTCTTAGATAATCTGTGCAGACTGCTGTGGAGTCGGACCTGTGGGAATAATTGGATTTGGTGTGAGGAGGGGGAGGGAATTTTGTACTCTAATTGACTTTATTTTATAATTTATGACAGGAGTGCCCATTGCCTTGGATATGCCTCCTGTCTTATATAAATCTCTATGTGTATTTGTGGGTGAATATACATATTTCTAGAATTCTAAGTAAGTAAACCTGCAAGGTTTTTAGGCCTGAACTGTTTAATCTTTCTAGTGAAGCTTTAGTTTGCTATTGGATGGCATTACTGGATGTAGGCAAAAATTTGGATACCATGTCTCAATGCTTGTGTAAAGTATTTTCAATGAATGCTCCAGGAACATGATTTCCCTTTTTTTTCTGTTTTGTTTTGCTTTTGGTGTTTTGGGGTTTTTTTGCATGGAAGATTCACATGAAAAATTAGGAAAATGGGGGGAAATGTGTAATACAAAACTATTCATAACATCATACATTATGGTGTGTGTAGAAGAGCAGTGGAGAGTGCCACACAATAATTTTCAGAAAACTTTCTATAATGGGTGGACAAGGATTCTTCGTTCTGAGGAAAACAAACCCCTTGGTAATTTTTTCAGTAAAATGTAACTGTTACTCTAATTGGAAAAACAACCTGCCTTCTCAAAGTGTCATTTTTGAAAGATTGTGTGGTGTCATCCCCTTGAATTTTTGGTCTTACTTTTTTTCAGATTCTCATCGTCCATAGAATATAAAGTGCTGGCATTCTTCTTATTGGCTGTTTCTGTTGATTAACTGAGAATTTCACCTGACTTTACCTTTGCTAGGCAGCTAACTCTCTGCATGATTTCTCTTCAATAATTAAATCTAGCATTTCCAGCTGCTGTAAAATTTGTTGTCCTTTTGTGTTCAGTTATGTTTTTTCATGCGGAAGACTTGGACTTCCTCACAGTTTTAATTCTTATTCAGTGTCAATTTACAGGCTGTGATAATAAACAGAATGTTTTACTTCATGGCTCATGCTGGGAAATGAATCTTAGAACTGGTATTGCCTTGATAGAGGTGGGATGCAAGGCTAGGCAAGCATTCCAGTAGTGACTTGGATGGAGCTGTTTGCTTTTTGCTTCCTTGGCAGAAGGCAAAATCCAGTGCTTCCCTTGATTGATAATCTTCTGTATTCCACATCTTTTCTCCTTTGGTGCACTAAGCATTAAATGTTGGAATATGTTATTTGTATCAGGAAGTGACTAAAAATTACTGCAAATCAATTCTGGCAGAATACCTGTAAGTCAAAGGGAATGTTTGAGAGCCCCGAAAGAATAGTGGAAAGGTATTTGGTGTCTTTGTAGTTTCTATAGATGATTGTTGCTTCTGTATCAAACAAGAAGTTACTGTGGGAAAGAAGGTTTTAATCCTTGACTGGGTCCATATTCTCCATAGTTTTTCAGTGTTTTTAACAAAAGCTGCTTTGTTATAGAACCTGTGCATAAAAAAAAAATCCCTCTGTGGCTCTTGCAACATCCTTTTTAGTTTAAATGTTTTTCAGCACACTTAATGGTAATGTCCTTATTAAAACAAAGGATTCTGTAGTGCTTTCAGTGGGAATTCTCTCTTGTAGAGTGGGTCAGCAGCGATGGTTCTCCACAGAACGCACAGAGATAATGCATAGTGCAAGTCGTGGGAATGTACCCAAAAGTTGTTGTCCTTAAGACTGCAGAAATGTAATGGGGCAACACAAAGGAGGTTAGATGTTCCCTCACAGAAAAATAAGGCTTTACAAATTTTGTTATGAATGGGCTTGACTCTCTCAAATTTAAATTTTTAAATAAATGCTGCCCTTTGCATTGGGCCGTTTAGGTGTTACAGCACCATCTGTCTGTCAGTAGAAGGAAGAAAAAAAATCAGCTTTTATTTCTAAACACATTTTTGAGGTATTATAAATGCTTCACAGAGTGCTGAGCATAGGAGAATATTTTTTTTTCCATGGGAGGATTAACCAATTTTGTTCTGCTGCAATATGTTGGGAAGTCCCAAACTAGGAGATTAAATTTCTCTTATTCCTGAGGTGGCAAGTTTTGGGATTAATTGTCTCATGTGAAACAAAGGATACTGAAATGAAGAGTTCCTTTTCTGTTCAAACATTGTAACATTTTCCCTATGCCTGGGAAGCGTTGGGATAAAGTATTGCCTAAATATGAAAGAAGGAGTGAAAAATTGTGATTTCCCTTTCACTGTGCTTTAATAAGGAAAGGGAGGAGAAAGAACAAAAAATTGCACTGGAATACTGAGATCTCTTTTTGCTATATTTCAGTTTTAAATTAAAATACATTACAGAAGCATGTCTATGAGTTATCAAAGGTAGCTCTTACCTTTCTCTCGAGAAGAGAACTTCCAGAATGACCTTACTGGTGGGCTTTCAGTACCTGAGGGGGCTATAAGAGAGCTGGAAAGGGTCTATTTCCACAGGCATTTAGTGTCAGGATAAGGGATGGTGGCTTCAAACTGAAAGAGGACAGGCTTAGATTCAATATTAAGAAGAAATTCTTCCCTGTGAGAGTGGTGAGGCACTGGAAGAGGTTGCTTAGAGAAATTGTGGATGCCCCATCCCTGGAAGTGTTCAAGGCCAGGCTGGATGGGACCCTGAGCAATCTGGGGTAGTGGAAGGTGTCCCTGCCCATGGCAGAGGGTTGGAACTAAAAGAGCTCTGAGGTCCCTTCCAGCCCAAACCATTCTGTGATTCTGTGACATGATAATATTGTTCCTGAAGCAGCTTGACAGAAAATTCATTTAAGAACTGCTCTCTCCTATAAACCTTTCTAATGAAACAAGAAGTGAGGTTCATTCCCTTTTTTTGGATAATGTTTTTTACCCGTTACGAGACAAACTGCATGTAGGATTAAATCTAATAAGTATCAACATATTATTGGGCTTTTCAAATCATATTGAATATAGAAACTAAATAGATTTATGGCTGTAGGTACTTCATATTTTAAAAAATCTATTATTTTTTTGATGCTTATGAAGTTTTATTGCTTTGTAATTAATGCTTAGTGCTAAGCAGTATCTTGTTGAGATTCTTCCACATTCTATAATCTAAGATGTTTCATTTACAAACTAAGTGTAATTAAAAAAAAAAAAATCCAGGAAGGTCATGCACAGTGATGTTTCATTTACAAGCTAAGTGTAATTAAAAAAAAAAAAAAATCCAGGAAGGTCATGCACAGTGGTTTACAGTGTTTGAGATTTGAACTTTTTGTGGCCCTTTTCACTTCTTTTACGTATTTAACGCATCTACTTATTTTTCTTTTCCTGTGAATGGTAAACTTTGTTTTAAAAACTGTTTATCCCCTCTTTAAAGTATTGTTACAGATTGTTATATTCGCTAGAAATTATCAATAAGCTTAATTTATCTACTCTCCATAGGTCTTTGAACTTATCTTTTGCTGTGGGAATACATCTTAACTCCATCGTAAGGTGTTCCTATCTGCCTTACCTCATCCTGCCTTTATTTAAATATCTTTTTGGCATTTAGACTTGATGAGCCGGATCTTTCTTGTCTGTCTCAAGTGGCTTGTTGAAAGAAATCTAATGAAGCCTGACTTCCTTTAGAAAGGCACTGATGGCTCTTGCCAGTGTGTTTATTCCTCGGTTTGCTTTTTGCTTTAGACACAGCTCCAAGTTTGCCTTTCAGAAATTTCAGACTTATTGCTGTGTTGCTCCCTGCAGTCCTCCCGAGTCCATTTGGGGTATTTCATTCCTCTGGCACTGAGGCAGTTTGAACAAGAACACTGCAGCTGATGGCTGTATTCATCCCTGAGTTCTTCTGGATTACCTGAGTGGACACTGTCTGGTCCCAGCAGTTGCTCTCATCCCAGTTTTCTTTTATAACATCTCTGTTCTGTGGTGGTCATATGTTTCAAGAGCACTTTCTGCCCTTTGATCTTCTATTAGCTCTACAGAGACACCTTAATGGGCTTACTCCTCCTGATTGGTTTGAAAAATAATTTATTGCTGCCTTTTATGGCTTTATGCAATTGTTCCTCCATCTCTTTTAACCTGCTTTGTTCTGTTTTTAAAACTATCATGCCATAGTGGATGTATTTTTCTGTTTTCCTTCTTTGGGGAGACTCACTGAAGAATGCCATTTTCTTACAGCCTTCTTTCTCTACAGCTTAGCCATTCCAGCTTTTTGTTTGTTTTTAAGCAGCCTTCTCTTGGATGGCATATGTTTCCTTTGAACCCCTAATATTGTATCTTTTTATATAGATTTTGTGTTGTCTATTAAAACATTTTCCATGTTTTTCTGCATCTTTTTGTATTTATAATATGAAAACTAAGCTAGCCAGGTAAGAAATTTCTTGCTTCAAATGAGATGTTCCCATCAGAAATGTTGTTGTTCTCACCTGTTCATGAAAAATAAATCAGTATTGTTTACCTAGTTTATTATTCATGTACAGATTTTTATGGTAGCTCATGCCAGGTAATGATTCTCAAATAATCCTGACTGAAGTAATACAGTGTAAATAGAATGTAATTTTCTAGCACTAACAAAGCAAGTATCCTATTGTGCTTGATTGGAGATTTTATTCTAAAATTTCTGTCCAGAGATAACTTGCTTTGCTTATGCACCTTTCTAAGAACAGTGTTAGGGATTCTTCAGCTTTGGAGAAAAAGCAGTGGTGACAGTTCACATCTCTCCTGTGTGTTTTGTTGCAACTTGGTTTGATCTAAATGAGAAAGACATTTTATTAAAATAATTCTGATATTGGAACTGACAAGGTCACAGAAGATCTTCAGGGTCCGTATACCTGAAGATGTTTTTTCTCAGTATTTCAACTAGTAGGTTGGACTTAAATACTCTGCTAAGTTGTAAACTTGAATTTATCTTCATTTTGTATTATTTCTTTCTTATTATGTGTTTTAATCTTTGGGCTTCACTGTCAAGCCTATTACCCTATGTCAAATTGTGCATTCTAAAGGAAGACTTTATTGAAAGGGCAAATGTGGTAACACTTTCCCGGAACACACTCTCACTCTTCTGCGATTTGAAGTGACGCTTGGGTTGTAAAATGCCTTTTCCCTGGTAGTGAGTCAGGTTGGATGAGGAGACATGGGTCACAACCAGTATTTCCTAGAGCACCTTCTGTTCGTTACACTGTTATAATTAATAGAATAAAGCTGTTGCTGATAATAGCTGATAACTACACTCAAAGCTTACAGTTGGGAGGCTGACTCCAACAAGTGTAGTGAAGGATTGATTCCAATAGCTGCAAAATTATGGCAAAAAGGAGCAAAGATAAAGATGACCATGGTGTTCATTTTATGTCTAAAATTTCTATTTCATATTTTCCATGTTTTTTTTATCTAAGGTGAAGCTCCTGTGCTGTTTTATTGTGATGATGACTTGGTCTTCCAAGCTTCCCCTCCAGTTCCTCACATCTCCTTTGTGACTAAACAATTCTGAGTAACTGAGTGTCAGCAATTCATTATTCACTCATTCTTCAGACTGTTTTTTACATATCTTTTGAACAGCCTGAAACAAACTGACAGGAATTGTACAGTTAATGTTAGTTTGACCAGGTCCTTATCTCATATTTTCGCTCCTCTCTTTCTGGAATTAGCTATACTGATTCTTGTCATATACCCTTTCTCTGACTGCTTTTTCTTTTATTTTGCTTTTGTGATTTTGGTCTAGAATAAGTCATTATACCTTCCAATAATGTGACTTTTAAAATAAAAGTAGTTTGTTTACGTGAGTGGAGGATTTGTGCTTATTGATGTTTTCAGAGCTTTGATGAAATAAAAGGTTAGAATATTCTTCTGTTGTTATTATTTGTATAGTTAACATTTCCACTGAAGGTGAAAATGTAAATATCACAGCCATTCTGAAAAAAAAATGTCAATTACAGTTATGATAATTTAGTTTTTGTTTGCCTACAGGAACCTGAAACTGCTTTTTTGTTTCTGTTAAAACAGAGTAGTGAATCGAAGAGTTTTTAATAGCATTAACTTTCAGATCAAATGTTTGCAACCAATCTTTATAATTCCAGAATTAGTGGAAACATTTATATCTTTAGATTCTTCCATCCAGGCACAGGGAAGCGAATTATTGAAAAGATAAAAATAAATTTGTTTGCTTTCTGTCAGAGTTCGTATCTACAGCCAACCTTGATAGAAGACCAGAATGATTTAGACAAGTTTGCTTTGGAGATTCATAACATATGCTTGCTGGACAGAATTGAGTTATCTCTGCTCTGGAGAGTAAGTTATTGTAGCAGGAGCTGACAGAGATGAAGATAACTGAGGGAAATTCAATTACCTTTTAGTGTTTTCCTTCTAATAGGATTCTTAATGTGAAAAAGATCCTTAGATGATGCGCCTGTGTTGCTTTGTGAGATCTGCTTTGATACCTGCATCCAGAATAAAGTGAACTCTTCTTTTCAGGCCTTCATTAAGGATGAAATATGCATCTGATTGCTAAATGGGTGTTAGCTTTTGATTCACCATATTATCATTTGTAGTCCAGACATATTGGACAGTCTTTTGGCAGTAGTCTTGAATATTCTAAACACAATTTCATTTTCAAAAGTATTGTTTTTATGTAAAAAGGTTGTTTATAACAGCAATTGAAGAAAGAGGTCACAAAATTGTAAAATAATTCCCTATACTCTAGTGCTGTCTCTGCATGGTTTTTCTCTCATTTGAATTTTCCTGGCAAAAGCACCAATTTACAAATATTATTTATGACTGACCTGAGTTCAGGCTGTTGGGCTAAAGCCCATCCACTTGACTATAGCTGAATTTCTTGTAACAGCTCTCCAGTTCTGGAGTTACTGGGGTAGACTGGTGCACACAGGTATTAGGATGTTGTTATTTGTGTTACTTGTAAATTTTTTTTGCAGTGTCTGATGGTTGAAATGAAAATTTAGAAGTGACTTTATGAAGGCAGCTCACTCTGCAGCTGTATGGACAAGAACAAAGCATGTACAAGTTCGTGTACCTGCACTATGCACTCATTTACGGACCCACTAAACTACTGTCTACAGCTGAATGTAAAAAGAGTTTATTTTTAAAACTCTGAACCTTAACCAGCATTGCAAAGTCTGCTTTTTATCTGGATGATTTATCCAAGCACTTGCACACTGATATTTCTATAAAAGAGAGGGAGAACGAGTATCTTCATGTTAGATTGATTTGCAACCCCAAAACAGGTTTGGATGTGCCTAAAGGACATAGCATACCTGACCCTAAAGAGTAATGAATTGAAATTCTGGTCCATATTTTGGGCAGCTACTTATCTTGACCTGTGGCTTCTTGGTTATGTCAGCTGTGGTTACCTTCGTCATTCTCATTTGAACTAAAATCATAGTAGGAATAGTCTCATTTTGTATTTAATCAGTCTCCTGATTGAGGCATGACAAAGTTGATACCTGCAGGTGTATTCTTTGATGTTCATGAAGGTAACTTAGGAGAATCAACTTTGAGGCAACACACATTAAGATACTAGGCTGTTTAGAAAATGTTTGAAGGTGTTTGTCAGTAGTGCCTGAAAGTACTTACGGTTAAAATTTTTACTGTTGTCTGTGTTTCTTCCATAGAGTATTTTTCTCTTTTATCTATTAGTACATTATTGAGGAGAAAATTGTACAAAATGTTGCATTTAGTGTAAGAGTTTAATTTCTCCTTCCATTGAAAGCTTCAGCCTCTCACGGAGAATGCTCCATAATGAATGCAAAATGCTGTGATGTGCAGAAATAAATACCTGCATGAGTGATGGCTGAAAAGAGACAGTAATTGCTTAAGTAAGGATTTTACAACTAAATTGATAAAAGTATCTTTAGTACTAGATGGAGCTTGAAGTCCATCTGGGACCAGGGGGGGAAATGGAAAGCTATAAAGCCACATCCATCCAAGGGTGATATTCCTGAGCGTTTATAAAGCTACCTTTTCATTTCTGAGTAGATCTATGCAGCTTTCCAGGGAAGGGAACAAGACTGTACTAATCAGGATTCTTAACTGGAACTGAAAGATCCTTTCACATCACCACTTCTACCTCACTGCTGTTTAGTCCAGGTTTTTATCTTAACTTTCCTGTATTTGCCCTTTAGTGGGAATCACTATAAGTGAGTTAAAAAACCTTTGCCTTCCTGCTTCATCTTATTCTTTTATCGAAGTGTTTACAGAATGAGTCTATCTACTAATTTCTCTTTGACCTAAATGGGAGAAAACTGAGCCAATTCCTTTGAGATGGTCTTAGGTCAAGAAAAGGAAGATGTGTCAGGCAGTTAAGTTGCTCTTCTGGTGATCATCGTGTGACTTAGAAACCTCTGGATTTCACTGGTAATCTGGAGTCCAACTGGAAGTGGCAGAGTCAATCCTTAGGAAGATTTTCTAATCAGAAAACCAAACTGTCCTCACTATTCTGCTTCACACAAGTAGATGTTTCCTGTTTTTTTTTCCTCACCACTCCTCCCTCCCACCTGTTTCCTGCTCACATTTCTAAGTCCCTGTTACTAATTCACTATTTAGAAAATGCATCTTCAAAGATTTCTGGCCATCTTAAAAGAAAACATTTATATATCACTTGGAAGGAGGGCTTGGAAGGTGATGATAGTGACTATGATGAGCAGTGCAAGTGCTTAGGTCATCATTCCATGTTTTTTTCTTTTGTGTCCTAGTGCAAAGGTACTGGGGGTTTTTCTGATTAAAAATTTGCAGGAACAAATTCTGAGTCTAAGTAGTAATGCCAAGATTATGGCCTAGTCGATTTTGAGATGTTTATGCTCCTTCAGTCCTTCTCCCTGCCTGTCCTTGCAGGAGATTGAAGTCTTATAGAACTCTTCTGGATTGTCTGGTGTCCTTAGAGCAGTTTGAGATTCCATCTTTTGTGACTGATGCCAATTCTTGACAGATAAAGGAAGCAAAATTATTGGATGGGTTACTATATTATAGAGAATGTATGGAACTTGTGAAACAAATGTTGTCATAGCTTAGGACCAGAGGCCAGGCTTGTCCCTGGTGTCTCTCCACTCCCATCAGCAGGACTGGGTCATCCTCAGCTGTGCTGGCTCCATGCTGGCCCTTGGTCCCAAGGGAACATTTACAATAAGGAAAAAAAAAAAAATCAGATATTCTGACTTCTAAAATATTGTTGCTTATTTTTTCCTGTGCTGCCTGTTAGAAACCCCAAATACCTCATTTCTAAGCAGTTGTTGAGAGCCCTGTAGCCAGCATCACTCATCTTGGCACTGGCCCAGTGCTGTCCTGCAAGGCAATTTCATATGGTCGGCATGGGAGGAGGGAGGATGTTTCCTGCGTTATTTTTGAGTCACAGTTGTGTGAAGCTGCTCAGAAATTTGGAATATTAGAAGTAGATTACTGGCTGGAGTGTAACTGAAGCTGTTAAAGTGTGTAAGAGATGTTGTTACATGGCTCTTTGGTATTTCTAATAACTGTCACTTACATGTGTTTTACATAATGTTTTATGTAATTTCAGTATTTCTTTCGGTTTTGTGTGCACTTGGTAGAAGCTGCTGATTTTGATTAGTCACTGTTCTTTATTTCAAAACCTATAATTTTAATGAGTGAACTGTAATCCACACCAAATCTCAGATTTGAGTTTTAAAAATCCACAGATTTGTGTTGGTTTTTTTTTTTTATCCTGCATGGCTATTGTGCTCTAAATGTTACAAGCTCCAAGTACTGAATTTATTATTTTACACTGAATTAAAGTCAATTAGCGAAGTCTAGTTAAGCAGGATTTGTGCAGCTGGAATGTGTAATCTGTTTTTTGGTCTTACACCAACCAACATCCCTGAGTTCAGCTGTTTGTAGAAAATGCTGATAACTGTTGTTGAGGGGTGCTATGAAATCACCCTCATACCATTAAAAAAAACAAACCAAAGCAACCAGACAGAAAAACCTTGCATGCTGAGCTGAAACAGAGCCAGAATCAAAACTCAACAAGAACATCAGAACCTTGAAATAGGACCTTTCACAAGTTCTGGTATTTAACATTGAAATGACAAATAAACAGAAAATTTAGGAAGAGGCTTTTACGTGTTCTTATGTAAACAAATGTGTTTAGGGAGTATTATTGTTTTTTAAAATTAAAATTGACAACATAAAGGATGATGCCAGTAGAAACTGCTTGGTGCTACACAGTTCTTCATTTCTCTGAAGGGAGCATCTATGGTGGTTGCAATACTGCCTCTTGCCATTGCAGTCTTTTCATTTAAACCAAGAGAGCAAAAAAACCCCCGAATTTTAAAGCAACATTCTCAGTCTTTGCTCCATATTGCTCAGTATAAGGATCTAGAGTTGTACGAATGAGTGTTTTTCACTTAAGACTGCTGTGAAAAAAGGCAGAGGCTGTTGTCTTCTCATGCTCTCAATAATGGGAATATTTCAAATGCTGTCTTTTTATGGATAGTAAAATCACATAGTTTTAAAAAGAAATTAAATTATCCTCCCCCCAACAATTTTTAGAGCCAAATGTCAACCTTTCAAGGATGGTGGAACTATTTCTGAATAAAAAATATTAGTTACAAAGACCCCCTGTTCATACACATCTCATGCTGTTCTAAAATTCAAAAATCATGTTAGCTTAGTGCATGAGAACCAATGATAAAGGAAAAAATCTCATACTTTAGCTGCAATGAAACACAGAACATAGAATACTGGAAAAAAGGAGAGAGGAAAAAATAAAGTTAAAACAGTTTGATTTTCATAGTTTGATGCTATAAGAACTCTGACAGGAGGCTTTAAGATAAGGCAGAGGTTAAGCCAAAGTTGGGATTGTGACTCTTAACATGTTTCCAAAGTAAGTGACTAGGAATGATTTTAAAGAATAACTGCTATAAAAGGCCATATAGGCCATATTTTAAAACTCCTTCTCTTGGCTTCTGGATTATTTTCTTAAAAAATCTTTTCCCATTTCATCATCATCTTAATAAAAATATGCTGCTTTTAAAATACTTGGTCCTGGAAAGGATAATTCACTCAAGAATCTTAGTTTACAAAAAGGTAAAGAGTGAGTTTGGAGTGGAAGTTAGAAAGCTGTAAATTGGCAGCACTGAACATGTTATTCTTGAATAGACTTGAGAATAAAATTACATGTAATCCTTCTTTTTTCACAGATTCTCTCATAGTAATTTGAAACTTCTCTGACCAAAAAAATCCCAACAAACCAAAATCCACCCTTAATACTTTTCCTTAATAATTAATGAAAATGTTTCTGCAGATACAGATGAAGGTCGCTTAATGGCAGTAATTAATTAAAGGGATTTTTTTCCATGTGCAGGAAGGAAATACTTTGCCATACTGTGTTTGCCCTATTTAGCAGTGTTTCTCAAGGATATGTACCAGGCAAGGTGATCATTCTCCACTGTGAGAGGCTGAAAAAGTCCTGAACTGTCAGACATCAAGGCCAGTAAATCAGCTCTTGGAGCATCCATGGTAGAAGCTGGTGAAGGACAGATGAGTTACCTTTTGGGTAACAAATTTGTGTTTGTAAGGACAACTACAAGTTTTTAATTCTTTTAAATTTTATTTTGCCACTAAGCTTCATAAGTGACATCTTTAGGAGCCCAGACAGATCTGAAAACAACGTGGTATCCAAAGTACTGATGTTTATTGGAGATGTGCTTGTTACTGGCATGCAACCTGAGGAGATACACTTACAGCTTTTTACCGGCTAAGCTCATAGTTCAATGCCTTAGAAAGCCTCGGGCAGCCTAGAGAGGTAGCACGGGCAATCCAGCATTTCGGTAGCTCTAAAAGTGGTACCTGTATCAGCTGCAGAGCAAATACCACCAGCAGAAGCAAAGAGGAGAAATATAGCTCCCGGCTTGCCTAATTCCCGCAATTACAGCTTTGAAAAAGAAACAGACGACAAGAGATGTTCTCAGAAAGAGTTGCAAAGCCAAGGAGGGCGGACCCCTCCTTGGTCCTTTCTTTTATTCGGAGGAGGGGAAAGGGGAGGACTGGGGGCGGACCCGGGGTGAGCGGCCAATCAGACACTGCTGAAGAGTCTGAGTTACATTTGGCTTTGCCCGCGCTTGGAACAAAGGAGCTCGGAGCACGTGGCAGAGGCAAGTCCTGGCTTGTCTCAGGGAGGGGGAAGGGAGGCTCGGAACAGGCAGCAACAGCAACCAGTCATGGCAAGATAGGAAACTATTATGCCTCAATGCTTGTTATCTCAAATGAATGTGATCTCTCTGTTCTTTGTTCATGAAGTTATAGATTTTGATACATTCTCAAACTCCTGGATTAAAATCAGAGTTGTGTTCTGAATCCAAGACACTAAACAGGGGAAGCTGAAAAGTGCTCGAGGGGAACTATGTAGAAAATAGAAACAGAAACACAGACCCCAGACTGCAGGGATATCTCAAGGGGCTAATCTTTCCGCCTTTTGCAAAGCTGGAACTTTACATAAGCTTGGAAGCTGTTTATGAAGAGGTTTTTGGCTGGAAATGAATATTCTTTGCATGTGTTTTGCAAATTTATAAGGAAATTTAGTGAGTGTGATGTAGCAGGAATATCAAACAATAAATAACAAAATCAACAGAGGTATGTTGATTATATTTGCTTAGGATGCTACATATAATATGAATGTGAGCACTTACATAATAAAGAATCCTATATAGAAATATACATTCCTCTAAGGTAAGTGTTGAGACCATTAACATAAGTCAGGTGTTAAAATACTGATACACTTAAGTATTTATATCTGTCTCTTTGATAGCTATCAAAGTTAAAGAATTTTAAGTCATGCAAATGTGTTTCACTTTCTTTTATAGCCAGAGACTGAAGCCATATTTATAGTGACTTAATTTGGAACTTTACTACAAAATACTCCGTACCACTTACGAGGGGAACTAGTGGTACAAGGCATTTTGTAATAGGGTTCCAGATTATCCTTTGGTTTATCTGCTTGTCTGAATCATTCTGGCTACATTTTTCCAGTCATTGAGAATGTCCATTTTCCCCATGTTTTAAGGTGGTATTGTTTCCCCACTTAGAGAAATGTACCTTTGGTCCCTATTATGAAAAATGATTCAGAATTCATCTGGTACAAAACTCGTGAAAAATTGCTTTTTAGGTAGTACCTTTAAGGGCTTCTTAACTAGTGAGCTGTGTTGTTCAGAAATCCTTGCCTGGTGTGTGTTACCTGCATTTAGAGATTTCATTTCAGGTTTAGCTGTGCCATCTGAAGTGCATGTGACTTTCAATCTGTTCAGGTGTCACTCCTGTGCCAAGTCTTGGTGCTGTGAGTTGTAAAAGAACTGTGCTGGCAGCGGGGTGTCTGGAAATCTGAATCCTAGGGAAGCAATCATTTGGCTGCTGGGGCCAGAACTGCTGAACTGCTTTGTACCTACCTCCAAGGCAATGGAAATCCTTACTGTGCCTCCGTGGAGCGAGGCAGTTGGAGAGGTGGTAGTCACAGTTAGTGAATGAGGACATTCCAGAGCTTTGTATTTGGCCCACTTCAATTATATGTTTTCAGATAATTAAAAGGTTCTCTCCCCCCCCCCAACCACCTTTTTTTTAAAACATAAGTTGCACAGAAAGGACAATATGAAAAGATAGCAAAACCAAGTATCCAGCACTTGTGAAATATCACACTGGTGTGACCTTAATTTGGCCCTCACTAGGAACGTGTAGTGAACCCTTAGATTATGTAAGTGTATGTCATTTTTTGGCAGAGTGGATGTTCCTTATACAATAAAGGAGTTTGTCAATTCCAGAAGTTGCTCATGGATTTGATTTGCTTGTTGCACTGGACTAGAAGTTCTTCAGTGTATTAATACAGCACTAATCTCTGTGGTGGTGTTGAAGCCATTGAATGTCACGAGGGTGATACAGTGTGCTTGGGGAATGCCTGAAAAGATCATCCCTGGCTCCTTTGCTTAATATCGAATCTGAGAGCATGGAGCCACCTGTGCAGGAGTGCTGAGCTTTACTGTTTCTAGAGCATAGGGAATTCTGCTTGGATTCTTTCTAGCTTGAAAAATGCTTTGTACTTGGAAGATGTGAACCCAAAAAATGTTAAATTTACTGCCGAAGTGTGTTGTTTTTAGGCTCTTAGACTATTTTAAACAAGAGCAGCATGAAGGGACTGCTGACAAACCGGATTTGCAAAAGAGGAAGGGAGTAAAGTTCCTATCCTAGTGCGTGATTTGAATGCAAAATGTTTGGACATAAGTACAGTAAAAACATGTTCTTGGGTTTGAAAAGAACATTTCTCTCTGCATATTGTTTATGCCAGTGGTTAGCAATGATGCTTAGATAAGTAGAGTATTGGAATAGTGTAGGAAATCCCAGTTTCTAGCAAAGAGGAAGAGATCTTACTTGTTTGTGCAAAGCTTTGTCTTTGATCCAAGGGTGCTACTGTAGCATAAATAATATCAATTAGATAAGCATCAAAGAAAAAGGCTAAAAAAAGTCTGTGGTGCTAGTGGACACTGCAGAAGGAATCTGATGTTATTTGTCTCTGCTCTTCACTATTTCTTTATTCTGACAGCTGCTTTTTTCCCAGTTGAACTCATGTTAGTTTGTCTCATTTACCCACTGTACTAAATTGGGTTCATCTGAAAGATGCAATATGCTTAAAAGTGCTGTTGCCTTGTCTTTATTTGGGTTTACTAGAGCTTAATTCTGTGAGACTTGAAGGTAAAAAATAAAGCTGTTGACTCAGCACACATTAAAACCAGATGTCTCTTGAGATCTTGCATTTCTCTCTAATCACTAACCCAAATTGATTGTGGTAAATTTTTTTTTCTGGTCATGACCATAGTTTTGCCAGTCTGTGTTTGGTGTGATCTAAGTCAACTGCATGCTTTTTTCCTTCCTTTTGTGATTTTAAATGCACATTTTTTTCCCCCTCAGGAATGTCTGGCTATAAACCTATGTTTTTTTCATCCCCCTCCCCCCCTGCACCATTTGTATTACAAACAGTTGATTTAGATGCAGATTCTTTTTAATCTTGAAATCAGATAAAAGGCTGCAAAAGTGGATAAATGAGATTTGGAAACCCATGGGTTGAAGAGATGAGAAACCATTGCATTGTGTTCAGTCCATTAAAACAAGAAGAAATAGAAGAGATACTTTGATAAGTGTTCTGCTGGTGTTAACCTTGATGGCTATTATCGGGGGGATGATGCTATATCTATTTCATTGGCTTAAGCTTTTTTCATGCTGAGAGAAATCAATACTTGGAGTCGTGGGATGACAGAGGCATCACTTCAGAATTGACGGTGGCTGTCAGACGTTGTCATTGGTTGACTTTTGTTCGCTGTTGAGGTTTTAAGCTTTCATTTTTCTAAGTCTTATTCAGGAGTCTTTGTAAGATTTCCCTGGGTAGCATTTTTAGTCCAGACTTTAAACCTCAGGTCAGAGGTCAAGTGCAAAGATCTGTGAAAGCAGAGGACTGAGGAGCTCCTTCATTTATTAAAATATCCTTATTTGTGGGGAATTTGCATTAGTGGCAAGACTGTGCGTTATCTTATGGATGACTCTTCCTCTTAAGTGACACCCTCTGAGACAGGTTGTTCACAAAGCCGGTATCTTTTAGGTAAATTAGACAAAGGAACTGGCATATGTAAAAGTGTTCAGCGATCTCAGAGTTGAAGAATAAGAGTAAAAAGGTGCAACATTTCTTTTAAAAACCCCACACTATTGAACTTTGAATCGCTTGTAGAAAGCATTACATTGTCATTTTGGGGCTGCAGAGGTGCACGATGGAGATGGTACCGTGCAGAGGAAATCTTTTACTTGACATTTTTATAAAGATCAAAGATAAAATAGTTCTGAAAACTAAGTTAATCCTCCTCTTCACTGAAATATAGACAGGCAAAATAGACTAATTCACCCTGTCAGTGTTTCTGGAATATTTCCTGCATACAGAATGTATTGTATTTTCACATCTATAATTTGCCCTTTGCACAACCTTGTGCCCCTTCCTGTTCCTTAAAAATGAATCTTCAGGTAACCTTCATGTTCAGCTTGCCTGCAGTCTTGTCTGGGCAGAGAGTGGGAGAGAGGAAAAAACCTGGTTCTGTGATAATGGCAAAGCGAAGGATTTTGTTCTATCCTGGATGAAGGGCTGGAAAACAAGGGTCTTGCCTCTATGCCATGCTTAATACACTTCCCCTTTGTAAAACTTTAAACAGTCACTGAATTTAAGACTTTTTGGAGATAACACTTGAGGTGTGTGTATATGAAAATGCTTTTTTTTTTTCCTTTCAACACTTAGTTTCATCCTAAGGATGACTGCGCTACTTTCGTGATTACAGTTTCATTGCACACTTGCCCAAACAGGTAACAAAAATCATGTCGGCCAAAGCAGCAGGAAGGAAGGAAGGTTTGACAACCCTGTTTGCCTGCAGCTGTGTATATTAATTGTAAAACCATATTCTGGCATGATAGGGTGCACATTGCAGGTGCGAGAGATCAAACACTGAGAAAGAAATAAAACTGTACAAATACATTTTTGAGATTGTGCACAAACAGAAATCAAGCTGGATTTCTATTTTACATAAATGGAATGATTGGGATTTAGTGTGAAATATTAACTGTACCACTCTATATCCTGGTGTAGTATCTTAGGAAGCGGTGGATCAGGTGAACCTGGCATCTGGAAAATGAAAAATGAAGAGAAATGGGAACTTTTTAGTGCTTTCAGAATAGTCTAGTGGTGATTGGCTACTTCAGAATGGGTCTTTTTCTGATTCTTTTGGTGGAACCAGTCTTCTTTCACTTCTGTATTCAAAGAATTTGAGAGAGGGAGGTGGAGAAATAACTTCTATTTTGCTGTATTTTTGGCATATATATATATATATATATATATGGCAGAAACCACTGAACAACTGGTGAGACAGCTGTATGATCAAAGAGGAGGTTATTCTTGCAGAACTTTCTTAGGGGTAATAACTAGATATGCATGTGGCAGACATCTGGCAAAACTGTGGCTTCTTTCTTTTTTGTTTGTAAAATATATATTGTAAAGAGCATGCAGTGGTTAAGAGTTCCTCCTAGAGTGATGCTGTAAGTTCATGGGATTGCTGCCTGTGGGAGTTTCTCAGTTTTGGTGTATAATTGCAAATTTCTATTCATATTAAATCCCGAATTTCCTGAAAAGTGGAGTTCCATTTCCAGTTTATAACAGGCTGGTTGTGTTTTCACAGACGTTGTCAGGACAATAAAATACCTTTTTTTTTTCTTCGTTTGTCACAGCTACATTTTGAAAATCCTTGTTGGTATTTAATGAAGGATGTGTTCAAAATCACATCATAAAGAGACTTTTTTTAAAGAGGTACAAGTTCATTATATCTTTTACAAAACATTCTAGTTTGATTTCCATTTTATCATGTTTTAAGGTCAAATGTGACTTTAATGTTCCATAAAGAGACAGAGATTGATAATGGGGAAAGAATAACCCTCTAATGTGATTTATATCTATGGATTTTATGTCAGATATGAAAAGTTGCTGTTCAAATTGTAAAGGAGGATCCATTAAAGAGCACTTTAAAACATTTTACTACTTAGCTTACCTTATTCGCTTGTTTTTAGAATTCTGCTCTTTCAGGCAACTTAAAAATAACAGCTTATGAAACATTTACAAAGTGCTGAAAAGAAGTCGGAATCATCATGGGTGCAAAATAGTTCAATGTATTGGAACAGACAGCTGTATTTGGAAAGAGCTAGGAAAATACTGTTTAGTGTTGGGTATGATTTAGTCATCTTATATTTTTGTGAAGAAGGGTGGCAGAGTGCTTCATGTAGGAATACAAAAGATAATTTTTGATGTCTCATTGACTTGGAAAGTCAGCTGCTTATTCTTCAGTCCTCCTGGATGTCTGCTCATCAGGTGAGCTTTGCTGAAAAGTACGGGAAAATTATGAGGAAATATTTAAATATATCAAAGTCATCAGAATAGTTCTTTAAAATTTATTCGTCTGTTAGTACATTTTCATTGTCTAGTGTCTGTGAAAATCTACACAACCCCAAATTTTATTTTGTGTTTTCTTCACATTCTTCCTTTCTATCACTTTATATGACATATATATTTATATATACACATGTATATAAATAGCATTTATAGCCTGCTGATTTTTTTGTTTGCAGCAAGTTTCTAGGGCTTGTACATACATAGAAAAAGCGTTGCTACTGTTTTAAACATTAAAAAAAAAGCATATGATATTGTGCTGATACCTAAGCTCTAAGAAATAATTGTACTAGT
Source organism: Corvus brachyrhynchos (assembly GCF_000691975.1). Lineage (NCBI taxonomy): Eukaryota > Metazoa > Chordata > Aves > Passeriformes > Corvidae > Corvus > Corvus brachyrhynchos. The sequence continues at coordinate 1,109,030 of NW_008240042.1, forward strand.
GTCTGCATCAGCTGTGCTTCACAAAGAAAAAGCAATTTTTTTTGGTGTTAGGCAGACATTTGTGTCCATTCCACTAACTAGATCATAGAATAATCCAATCATTGACAAAGGCTGAAATGCTTTGTCTGGCGTATGTGATCTGTGGAATTGCCAGATGAAAACTGAAATTACAAACAGGGAGTGCTGAAGTGGGGAAAAGCCTTTACTGTTTCTACCAATATTTGAATTTCTTGTGGGTTTTCATGTACAGCAAAATGGGGTTTTGATGAGGGGGTGATAGAAATTTGATGCTGGTTTTTTGAGTTCTGTATGAACAAGAAAATTTTCAGAAGGTCAACAAAAACCAAAACGATGACACAATGTTGTAACAAAGAATCTCTCATAGTTTTGAATTCAGTTAGTAGGTGTGACTTACAGTTCTTGTTTGCTAGAATTTGATTTCGAGTAGGTTGGCAAGCAGAAGATGTTCCTACAACAGGTCTAATACTGCTAAGAAAGTTACTGACTTTCCCATGCCGGCCTGCAAATGTGCTCAACTTCAAGAAGCCACCTGGTAAAGATTGATTTAGTCCTCAGATGCATTTTATCTTCTGTCTGTCTGAAAAAATGTGGATTTTTCTCCTTAACTTTCTTAGATATATAAACAACAGCAAGCAGTTGGCTCCCCAAATCTAATGAAGAGTCATGGGAGTGGAGTGGTCAGCTAGCTGACATTCTTTATTCTGAGATTTACCATTGTTTTTTTAAAGCTATTCACTTTGTTATAGGCATAACCACTTTTATTTTATATGTTTTATTATGCAGTCTGGCCACTAACGTGTTGGCTTTTGCTAAATTTTGAGTGTGTGTGTGATGTGGTTAAAGAATTCATGGCAAACCAAGATCCTCTACGTGGCTCTCTGGACGGATTTCCTATGGGCAGCTGCACAGGGCCTCAATTCTCAAACCTGGAAAATGGGGTTGATTCTTTCCTTTTGAGGGTTTTGTATAAGTAATTAATTATGAAGTACTTCGAACTTCCTTTGGATGGTGTAATTAAAATGTAAAGTAATAAAGGTATTTATTTTCTTGCCAGTCACTGTGTGCCCAGTACTCTGCAGACAAACGGGAAGAAGAAAAAATGTGTCATCATTTGATCACAGCAGCGAAGTACCGGGACCAGGTGACTGCAACACAACTAATACAGAAAATTGTCAACATTCTGACAGACAAGCATGGAGCCTGGGGAAGCTCTGCACCAAGGTAAGGGATTTTGGGGTGTTCTAAAATATTTTTGTGCAGCAATGCTCTAGTGATTTGACATAATGTCTCATGGTCAAACCTAAAGGTAAACAAGGTTTTCCAGGTGTTGTTTTTTTCAAAAAGAATAATATAAAAAAGGTAAAGTGAATGTCAGTGTTTAGTGTGGGTGAATGTCAGAGAACTGGTGTTTTGTTAGAACAGTGAAAAACAGGATGAGTCTCTTGTGACTTTTGACTTTGTTATAAAAGTGTGATAGAATTTATTTTGAATGTTCTAGCCCTATTGTTTAGAAAAATAATTTTTAAAATTAAATGCTTTCTCAGTGCTAGCTTTCTTCTTGGTGTCTTATGTGATTCAAGCTTGAACCACAGTTCAGTAACTTGTTTTCTTTTCTGCCAAATTTTAAACAAACGAACATCTTTTTGAGTTACAAGGAAATGGTGAGTAATTTCAAAGTAAAAACAGTACTTCCAGACTAATTCAGAATGAATTCCTTTTGGAATTCTCAGCAGGTACCTTCATTACAATGATACTTGTCTAACTTCTTTAGCTGAGACTTGTGCTTAAGTTTCACTTGCAAATCTGAAATGCAAGTTCAAGTCCTTCTAGTACATCCTTAATTAATACTTATGAATAACTGGAACATATTTAGGCTGGAACATAGCTGAATATGCTCATGTATTAAGATACTGTTATTTGAATGTAGTAGAATAATAAGCACGAGAGAAATATGTGAGTAGACAACAAACTGTTTTTCCAAGTAACCTTTATTCATTATTCAATGACTACTTGTCTTCTGGAAAGAAAAAATTAATTCCCAAGCACTAGTAATTTCTATAATATACAGAAACAAAATAAAAATTTTATGAATAAAATTAACTGGAAGTGTTCAAATTAAAAGTCATTATACTATGGCGTAGGATGTCTGCAAACATATTGTAAATATGAATTTTGGGCTCTAGCTTATAGGGTTAAAAATGAAACGTTGAATAACTGTTTAATGCTGTTTCTCTTTTGTTAAGTGAGTTATACTCAAATCTAAAAAGACTGTTTAAGAAAAAAATTATGAGGGTGCAAAAAACCAATAGCCTATTTCAACACTTAAAAGAATTTTTAGTAAGGCATTTATTACAATTGTGCAAAACCAGATTTCCTTCAATACTTTGTACATCTGTAATTTTGCTGAGTATGTACCTTGTGGTTTACTCCATCTGTTTGTGTCTCTGGATTTCAGTTAAGAAGCTTTGCTAAGAAGCAGAGAATCCTACATGCTCTTTAGGTGTGCTTTGCTTGTTGAGTTAATA
>NW_008240042.1:1116575-1141555 GCF_000691975.1 Corvus brachyrhynchos
GGTGAGGAGCATAACTGAGAGAAGTACAGTCAACACTGAAGTCTTTGAAGGCACTGCAGAGTGAGGAGAGGAGGAGAGAGCACAAAGCCTTGCCTGAACAAGGAAAGGTTTTTCAGTCTAGTGATAGTGGCTAATCCTCAAAATGGAAAGGGGAGGGAGGGAGATTGAATCCCACCCCACAAATATAATAAAATATACTTCTCAAATGAAATAGATCATGCCTAGGGATGTTTTTTCTTCCCCCAGAATTGTATTCTATGATCTACTACCTATCATTGTGGAAATGACTTTAAAAAAAACAAGCCCTCTCTCCTCCAACTTTTGTATACTTGCTATTACGCTGTCAAAAAAGCCTCATCTTGCAAGAGCAAAGATGAATTTGCTGATTTGCTCAAACTGGTATTGGTAAATTACCAGATGCTTTGCTTTCTATGTGTAGACAGAGATATAATTACACAAAATATTTGAAAACAGTACTATGCTAAATTATTAAAGTGTAAGTGGCAGAGATGAAACCTGTGCTGGGAAAAAACATTGTGATGATAGTTAAATTATGCTTGCTTTAATAGTTTAACAGAGAAAATTCATATTATTTTTCATTATTTTTGGACCTAAAGCTAGCAGTGTAATTTTTCTCTATATTTTGAGCAGATAGGTGGTCATTCAATAGGTTTTTATCAGGGAGAGGAAGCAAAGTTTGATGCGTGCTTTATGTATTGTAGCGTGGTAAAGCCAGGTTGTGTTGTTCTTTCCCTTCAGAAGCTTTGTGCCTTCATCTGCTTGATAATTTTATCAGGAGTTTTTATTGCGTGAACCTCTCTCTAGATAATACCAGGAGCAGGAGTTTTGTTGCTTTAATTTAAGGCAGGTCCCTAAATAAATTCAAACACCTCTGCAGAAGGTCAATCTTCACAGTGGAATTGCATCAACAGCCCAGAGTGTTGCCAGTGCTGGTCAAAAATTGTATCTTTTCATAGTCTTGGTTCACGTAGATCATAAGAAGCATGCAAGGCATTCAGGTTGGAGTGTTCAGGAACCAAAATCACAGTTTGATGCCTCTGTATCCGTGCTGGGGCCTTTGGTACACACCAGCTCGCTGGTGCATCTTTTCAGTGTGATTTGTAAGGCTTGAGGAGGTAGAAGCTCAACAACCGAGTGAGAATGAGGTTTTCAGAGAATAAACAATCAGAATCTCTCTACTACTATAAGTAGGTGTTTAATTTTTACTGTTCCTGGAGTTTGCTGTTTAATGGTTTAGAATGATTACTTAGAAATCACATCCTATGTTATTTTTACTCCTGCTTTAACTAAAGATTTACTTAGAAATTAACTGTAAAATAAGTGGACCTAGAAAAGAATGGCAGATTGCAATGAGAAAAAAAAAATTGAATCTAAATTAAAAAAAATTTTGTTGATGTTTTCTTTGATGCAGAAGTAATCTTCATGCTGAATTACTGCCTGATACAGGCAAGTCCAGTACTGCAAAGAGGGTCTAAAGGGATGAATCTGAAAGCGAATTGGAGTGTTGTGCAAAACAGAAGTGAGAGGAATCATTACAAAGTCATTTTATGATAACATTTACTTTTCAAAGGCTAAACATTGTTGTTGAGATTAACAAGAATAACAGAAATATGACATGTATATGAATAGCTGAATGTATAGTAGAATTGGTAAAGTTTTCCATATGCTGTGGTACAACTTGGCTTTGTGACCTTTGAAATGTTACTGAAGTTGAAAGTTTTGGAGTTCTCTTAAAATATAACACATATACACATTTTAAAAAATCAATTGCATAATGAATTGAAAATCTCTTGAGGGCTGTAAGCTGACACCAATAATTTCCATATGAAATGTTAGAAAAATCTGTGCAGTTACCGAAGTGGAGAAATAAAAAGAACCTTGTATTTTATTATTTTTAACACATTTCCATTTTAGCATTCCTCTCTGTATGCCTGGTGATTTCCTGCTTCAACCTCATACAGCCTAAAACACAAATTAAAAAAAAAAAAGAACAAAACAAACAGACACCTTATTTCAAGGCATGAAAGTTCTTAACGTTCGCTGATTATTTTATATATATTTAAAAGTGTGAGGGTTTTGAAATTGCTGAATTAAATGACTGCTATAGTACTGCAGATCCTTGCAATTCCTGCTTCTGAACTAGCTAGTGGCTGTCAGGCTGCTACAAACAGAACTTTCAGATTTTATTATTGCAACTTCACGTTAGGTAGTACAGAATTCTACTGTTTACGTTTGGTGAAATTAGTCTTTACTAAGAGGAAAAACCGAAAAAATATTTCTGATGTCTGATCCTTCCGGGAGTTCCAGCTGATGTCTGAAAATAAATGTAGTGGGTTATCAGGAGCTGATTTTTTTATTCTTAGTATTGAAAGCAGAAGTGTAACTATAAAAGCAAGCAAACATGGAAAACTTAAGTACACACCTAGAGCTGTTGTTCTTTTAGTCTCAGGTTATGCCTGAACTATAAACTAATTTTGATTTTTCAGTATGAATGCTGCAATGTTTTATCTTTACTATTAAGGTGTTAGATAATCATGTATCTCTATCATCTAATTTGCCCCGTGGAAAGAAGTACTCTGCCTCTAATACACTGGCCAGAATCTTCGTTCTTCCCCTATCTTTTGCCTTGATATTCTAACAAAGTTCAAAACATGCAGTGGAAACCAAGAGGTTTTATTTGGTAGGATTTTAGCGTCCCCTTTCCCCAAGGAGTTGAGACAGCAGGGAAGAGGGGAGGTGTTTGAGTTCTGTCAGTGCAGGTCAGATGTTCTGGTTCAAGTTCAGGACTAGAATTTTTTGCTGTCTTAACATTTGTGGGGTTTATTATACAGCTGGTGAAGACCTCTTAGCAAAATTTTGATTTATCCTAGGTAAAGTTTAAATGTAGACAGAATCTTTTCACTGGAGCATTGGAGGAGTTTAAAGAGAACAAGAAGGTAGCTGAATTAGTTTTTTAACATTCTTAGCTACATAGCAGTCTGTGTTTTCTGGCTGTATAGTAAAGTAATATATGCTAGAATTCAATCAATACTCTCATCTTAACCAAAGGAGATGATTTTCAGAATATTCTTTTTGCGTGAGCATATTCTCTTGGTGTGTTCTTAGCAGTGTTTGGTGCTGTCTGACTTTCTGTTTGCTATAATATAAACATAGGAATGGTTCCATGCTAATATACACTTCCTGCTATGTGAACATGGCTGGTATTTGAGGTTGTCTTTTTGATACTTATCTACTTAATTGATTATATTGCTTTTAAAATTATTTTGAATTTTCAGTTATAATTCAAGTCTTTAATCGCCCTATTACGACAATTATGTTTAAAAACAAACCCACCTATTTTGGCTTCAAGTGAAAAGTGTGTCCCTTACTTTTCCAGCCTTGCTAAGCCTGGATAGGTCTTTAGGGGCTTTTTTTCAGGATTACTGACTGGTTGGGAGGTGGAGACTCTGCATCATGTACAGACAACACTTTTTTGTTTGTATCTTGAAGCCAATTTTGTTTTTTTTCTACCTACCTGGACATGTATGAGGGAAGAAGGGTCTAATGTATTAGTCTGTCAACTCATGTGGAGCAACATGGACAGGTGAGTGAGGAAAAGAGGGCATCCTGCTTGGAAGCAGCAAGTTAGTGGAAAAGATGTTTTTTTTCTTGCTGGTGATGTGCTTTTCTACAGCTCTGTCTGCACTACGGGAAAGTTGTTAATGTAAAGCAGGAAAACTGGCATTAGCTGTGTATTTTACTGGTAAATCCTAGGCAAAACAAAGCAGTCAGCACCTTTGGAAGTACATGGACATCTGTGACTGATGTCCCAGTTTAACCCCTCCTAGTGAAACAACAGCCCATCTTCCATATGATAGATACATTCAGTGCTGCTGCATTTAGATCTGCTTCTGCATCAGGTGTTCTCTAATGGGGTTTCTGTGGGTTCCTCTCACCAGTAGCTTTAGGGGCTAAAGGAACCATGATGAACAGAGGGCAGACTTTGTGTCCATTTTCAAATGTTGGTTTTTTTCAATGTAGCAGGTATCTTTAGTTTTTTTTCAAATGTTCAGTGTTTGTCTAATTCCTGCAGCATACCATGCTAGCAAGAAACAGCTACACAGATTGTACCTCAGTAGCTTTTCTTTCTTTGGTTTTTCCCAGTATATTCTTTCCTGTTGCATTGTCACATTCGAGTGAATTTTGTATGGTTATATTCTTAAATCCCCAAACTGTCACTTCCTCTGTTGCTGGAGGGCTTATAGCCTAGTTTGGTTCAAAATGTTGATTCCCCTTCCCCCCCAAAAAAACCCCCCCCCCCCCCCAAAAAAAAACCCCCCCATATTTTCTGTTAGTATTAAAATTCCTAATGAAATCATAGAATAATTCAGATTGGAAAGGACCTGAGGAAGTGGCCTAGCTGAGCCAGGATCAGCTGTGGGACCAGTTGCCAGGGGTATTATCCAGTTAGGTATAATCCAGTTAGGTGGATGGAGCCTTAATGGGTGGCCCTGAATGTTGTAATAGGTAACAAAAATTAGAGTAAGTCCAACACTGCTGGAACTTCTCTGTCTCAGTTCATGTCTATTGTTTCTCATCTTGCCACCCCAAGCCACTCTGAAGAGCCTAACTCCCTCTTCTTGAAAGTGTTGGCAGGTGCTATTAGGTCTTCCTGATATCTTCAGGACACCAAGAGTGCTCTCCCTGGGGTGCTCATAGTTTGAAGGTCACTGTTCTCCCAGCTAATAAATAAATAAATATGTCACTTTTAACATGAATGCTGCAAAGGAGTTTTTAGTGTAACTTGCAGTGTATTCATCACAACAGGATGTGAGTAGTGGCTGTTAGCCCAGTGCAAACTCCATGATTGCTGACATCCTCACAGTCTAAGCTCCCTGCCTTCCTGTTCCTATTGGATTTCTTTATGCTATTAACGAGAGATGCAAAGCATGTAATGGCAGGCGCATTCTGAGTGAATATGTGCTTTCTAATTTGCTGATTAGAGGGGCTTTTCCAAACAAAGCTGGAAATTATCTCAGAGCAAAACTCCTGTATGTAAAAATGCTTTTCAGGACACTGAAGGATTTATTTGTTCCATATACCTGTTTAAGAAAGCATTGCTTTTCCAGAATAAGGTCAAGATGAGTCTCTGATCGGTATCTGGGAGGAGAGGAGGAATCTATTTTCAAACTTTTTTTTAGAACTCAATTGTTTTTTTGAGAGAACAATATCTGTGGAGTATCGATCGCCTGTGTCCAGTAGTTAGTCAAAGGCTATCTCCTTTGACTAACCCCTTAGTGTGGTGTCATCCTCCTTCATGTGATAGATTGTTACAATCTCAGCCAGTGTAATTACACACTAGCCAAGTGGGTCATTTATTTCTGTACCTTCACCATTTACCAAAAATCTCCTTTATCTTTGGGAGCCAGCTCTTCCTTTTGCAGTAAAAGCAAAATAACGGCACATAAAACATTAGCGTCTAAAACTGGGGGCTTGAAAAATAACTGTAAGACTAACTTTAAAAAACTGTTCTACCTTTTATGAACACCTAGTATACTTTTTATCTATCTTTTTTCCTGGTGTCCTAGAGAGCAAAACACACAAAGCCAATTCATTGTTTTTCATGTGCCTGGTAAACACTATTTTTTATTTGTGAATGTTTTAGCTCTTTCTTTTCTTTTTTTTTTTTATTTTATCTGTTAACACTAGATGCTTTCACTTGCATGAGAACTGTCTCCCAACCCTCCCCCGCATCAGCTCTTAATTTATGAAGTGCAAAAGCTCCTGGAAGCACTGCTACTTTTTCCTGATGACAATGAGTGAAAGTATTAGATATGTCTTTTTGAACATAGTTGGCATAGAAAGAAAAGAGTGTTGTTTCAACTTACATGAAATTGTAGATTACATTTGAAGCCCGTGATTGTATATTTACATGCCAGGAAGGAGAAAGCCTCTGTAACCACTTCCATTATGTTTCCTTAGGACTGTTTTTAAGAGGAAGATCAGTAGCCTAATATTGTTAGTATCAGTTTCTGTTTAGAAAGGGCACGTATTCTTGTTAAAGTGAGCATAAAGTAGAAGTACTCTGATCTCGACTGTGGTACTTTGTTGTCCCAGTATGAATGATTTCTCCTTGGGCCCAACCTTAAAGGTACATGACAATCAAAGACTTGACTGAACCCACACACATTCATTTTCGCTGGCTCTGGATGTACATTACCCCCAGGTTTTCCTGTTGTTACCATATTTCCTAAAGTACCATAATAGAACCAAAATAATTGTTAACTAGTAAAGGAATCTAGAGTTTTTTTCCTGTTGTAGCTTCAAAAGTTTCAGCAAAATGGAATCTGGGTTTTAAACTGAGGGGAAAACATGTATAAAATTTAGATTCTTCTATTAATATTAAACTCTCAGGACTTTATATGATTGCCACTTTTTGGTTTATATTTATTGCTTTTGGTGTCCCTATATATTTTTCAGAACATGTCAAGGTACTAAATCTCTCCAGTCTGGCATGGAAGCCAGTTTATGTATGTTTATATTTGAACCCTGTGCTGAGACAGCTTTGTGACCTACAACCTCATTCTAATCTCAAATGTATGACTTGCATCTCAAACTCCAGCATATTAGCTAGGGGTTTTTTAAGGGTAGTTGCAAATGGATTTCAAATACCTGAGTTTATCCTGAAGTTCAGTGTTTTTAAAAATTTTTTTTTGAAACTAAACAATGCTTTTTGGAAAAGGATTTTCTGGCTTTTATTAAGTTACTGACGGAGCCCTTTTGCATATGCTCTCTACAGAGCTCTCTTCTGGGATTTAGGGTAATCTACCACAGTTTTGTTCATATTTGCTATACTGTTGAGCCATCTGTAGAAAAAACCGAACCAAAAACTAAATATCCCACCTCCTGCTCCCCAAATCAGATTTCAGTAGCAACGTGCGTGCAAATATGTGCAGATAAATAGCAGTTTAATTCAGACCCTTCTTTTTGCTCTTGGTCTCCCTATCTCTAATCCCTTCTATTCTGTTCTGTGTCCCCCAGAAGGTCCTCTGTGTCTGTGTGCTGCAGGTTATCTAAGAGCCTTCTCAAAGGGAATAAAAACAGTGATTTTAAGATTGTGTTTTGTAGGTTGCACCTCTGAAAATATGATAATAATGACAGGTGTGACTGCTTGCTTTATTCAACACCCCTAATGTCTAGACTGTTTAAGCATCTAAAACGATCTGAAGTGTTAAAAGGAAAATGGGTTGTCATAAAAGAACAAAGAGATGTTGCTAGAGTAGTGCTTGTTCTCCTCTGAAGCTCATCCTCAATAGTTCTCTTTAAAGTTTTTACTTAAATGCATAAGGGAGAACTTTTTCATCCACAAGATCAGTTCCAAAATATTGTTTCAAAATACAGTAACAAGTACTACAAAAATGGAGGTGGTGAGACATTTAGAACAGAAATGGGAGAAAAATGGGTCCCATTCAGGAAAACATCAAGAGACAGTTCTTCCTAATTAATTATGATTAAGGTAATATTGTCTTATTTTTTTTAAGGGTATTGAGGACCAGCAAACAGACAGTCTTGGTGATATTTCAGGATTTAGTAGGGGAGCAAGATGAGGCAGATGAATGATGTTGAAGAAGTCCTCAGTTATCAGTGATCTTATTCTGGGATGGTATTCTGGTTTCCACTTTTCTGGTTTAATCACTTACTCAGTAATCACTAATTACATAGTGTGACAATCTTACATAGCAGTCTATCACATAGGTACTAATTTAAATTGTAGATTCCTAAATGTCAAACCATCTTTGATTCCTGTGGAGAAACTGAAAACATATTGTCTTTAAGGAGAAAATAATATTTATTCCAAAATGCTCCCCAAAAGACGTTTAATTGTTTGAGTAAACAGAGACTTTTTTGTAGCACAGAGACAGGCAAAATTATTTATGATCTAAATACTAATTTCTTTATTTAGACTTTGTTATACTGTTTAGTGTACTCTGATAACCTTGCAATGGGATAACACTGACAACTGCTATTTCTTATAGGACTCTTTAATATGGTTTAATGAGTGCTTTGAGGATTTTTGCAATATGAAATCAGCATGTTGCATTTTTAAGTTGAGTTTCAAGTTACACTGTGCACAATATTCCGTTATTTATTGTGTCTGTAGTCAGAATACACACTATGCATGTGCATTATAGTGCAATAATTAGCATATAATTTTAAACGTTTCAATGAACTTTTGTCATAAAATTTAAGGAGATTTTAATTGCTAGTAATCAGGATTGCATGTTAATAGGCTGTAGATAATTAGGAAACCATTTGCATTTCTCTTCTCACAAATTTTCTTAGTGTTTAGACACTCACTCAATACATAACTTTATCTCAGGAGGGTTGAATAATCCTATTTAGGCATAGTAATAATAGATACAATTTTTTTCCCTTAAGGTTTTCTTTCAGTTTTAGTCATTTGGAAATGATTATACCTTTGGTTGGTCAGATTTACTGATCCTGGATGTACAGTATTTTCCCTCTGACTTCTAATAGGCTAGAGCAAACTCAGTTGTCACAGTAACAGTAACACTGATTGTAAAATTTGCATCCCTCTCTGGTAATGAAGATCGTTCTGTTTCAACAGCACCAAATGTTGGGGAAGATTTTTAGCAAATTAGTATCTGCCCAAGAAAGGTCTATCCCTGACACATTTCTGGATGTAGTGCTAAAAAGCTGGCCTGTCCACACCCTCTTTCATGTCTGGGATATAAAAAAGAAGTACTTCTTTGTCTTCCATGTCTGAAACGGTTTAAATAGCAGAAAGAGAGTGTAATATTGTCACCACTTGATTTATTAAGGTGTTTTGGATAAAGATGTATTGGTAGAAGTTGTGCACATTTATGAAGCAAAGGGTAAAGATGTAAAATTGCAATAATTAAGGCAGCTGTTTGGTGTAAGGGAAACAGAGAGAGATGTAATGGTTTTAATGTTCCTGAAGGAAAAAGGAATAGACCATTACAAGGTTGGCAGTTCTAATAGCACCTGAATTCATTAGCAGTAGGTGGGGCAGCAGCCACCTCTTGAGGTTTTATATGAAATGTTTAAAGAGGCCATGGAAAATTGATCATACAAGGAGAAAAGTACAGTAAATTGTTAAAAAAGGTTACTTTATGCACATTATCAAGAATTTTAAATGAAGGACTGGAGTGGCTCAGTATGTGATGGCTGTCAGTGTGTTGTACTGCATCATCGTGCATTGCACGAGCCAAACTGGGATAAAAATTCAAAGACTGATGACAGAGATGTGTGAAATTTTAGCTTTGGGCTTCCAGAGCAATTATATATAACTCTTCTGTTGTATGAATCAGTTGCTTGTATCATTCTGTTATTAAAAAATTATGACTAGCTGCCAGAATGGTGTGTGTATGTAGTTTGATTGGACAATGGCAAAAATATTTTAGAGTAAAAATTATAATCAAGTGCAATCAAATAGCTTTCCCTTCCATGGTATGGATGTGTTAGCATTTCCTGCTTTTTATTTTTCTTGTCTTGTACAGCAGAAAGTCTGTGTTAGTTTTGCTGCAGTGTACTATTAGGACAACAAGAGTTTGAGATGGAAGGAACATTCCTGCATGTGCGTGTATCTCATTGTGCCTTGTAAAACTAGACCAAGTATCTGTCTGGTGAGACTTGTGTGAAGGATTAAAAGAAAAAGAGAAAAAGGAAAGACTTGGAAGGAGAAATGCTGAGACTGTCTTATCAGCACTGAATTGACTTTCTTTCCTGGTTTCCTTCTGTTCCCTTTTGTCCATTCAGGTCAGTGGAGGTGGTGGTTCTTTGTCTTAAAGCATTTCCAGTGTGGGATTTATTCTGGTCTATTTCATACCATTCTCTCCTTAGCACAAAACACTAGGAAATTTGATATTACTTCCAGTAAGTCAATATGGTAGCACTGCAAGGTGTTCAGCATATTTTATGGAGAAATTGGAACTACCTTAAATGCACTACAATTATATTATTGGTTACTTCAAAGCATTATTTTAGCAGTACAGAGTTTATTCCAAAAGACAATCATTTGATTATTGATATCATCACAGTCTTGAAAGCTGAACCACAAGCCTCACTGGATGTAGCAAAGACATTTCTACATATTGCAGGGTTTTTTTGGTGCAAAAGACAAAAAAGAAGCATCTTGCTGATGTAGTTAAGCATGCAGGTTTTGTACTTTTGGAATGGAATGTTTCTTTTGATTTTGAAATAGTTTTAGTTTTTTTTTTTCCACTAGTGTGTCAAGGAGGATTGATTTCACTTTTCTGAACATAATTTTTTTAAATGTAATTCTTTTTGCAGGAAGTGGTAATTTTTTAAAGATCTGATTCCATTCCAGAAATTTCTGGAATTTTCAAAAAAAAAAAAAAAAATTACTTTGGTTTCTGCCAATTTTGAGTAATGAGTGGTTGCAAAAGAGAATTCTTTCCAGTCATTTATTCAGCATTCCAGTTACCTTGTGGTGACAGTGAGCAAAATACAAAGATCTATTTTATCCCAAACAGCTTGCAAATGAAGTTAAAATAGATCAGAGAATAATTGAGGCCCACTTTAAGTACACAGTTCATGCAGCTGTGTTATATGTACATTTTAAAAGTATTAACTCTTTTTTTCCCCCCTTTTCTCCCTTTGTCAGTTGTTCTTGCTAGTTTATGAAAGCCTGAAAAACAGTCATGCTTAGGGATGAATTGATCCAATAGAATTATTTCTTTGTTTTGTATCAGTCTTGAGAGGAATGTATAAAGATAACTTAAAAGGAAATAACTAAAATTTTTAAAAATGTTTTGCAGTAATAATCAAAGGATGTGTTTATGTCCATTCTTATTTCAAGCTTTTTATTAAAAGTGTTTGGGACTTGTCAGTATTCTTTTGAACTCATCACAAACTGACCTGAAAGCTTATATTTCTGGCAAATCTCAAGTATTCTCCTCCCCTCCTCTTCCCCCCCCCCCCCCCCCCCCCCCCCCCCCCCCCCCCCCCCCCCCCCCCCCCCCCCCCCCCCCCCCCCCCCCCCCCCCCCCCCCCCCCCCCCCCCCCCCCCCCCCCCCCCCCCCCCCCCCCCCCCCCCCCCCCCCCCCCCCCCCCCCCCCCCCCCCCCCCCGCCGCCTTTGCCCTGAGGGTTTTTTTATTACTTGTGAACAGTCTGGTGGAAGAGCAGGACTTACACTTAATTTCTCTTCACTAGATCTATGTATTCCATCTATATGTGGGCTGCACCACAGCTACTGAAATGTTTTTCCAAACTATTAAATAATAGCCTTGGAAACGTTGCCCGTATCTAACCCCTTACCTATAGGCCCTTGCCCGTCCCACAATTCCTATTAGCAGGGGTGAGACAGTGATTAGAGGAGAGATAATTGAGCCTCTCCAGTCTGCAGTGAGCGCAGCTGTTGCTGATGTTCTTGTCCTTTGCCCATCGTACCTTTCCCCTGCCAGAGCAGAGGTGGTCTGCTGCATGCTGAGCAGATGTTTCTCCTTTGCAGTTATCTTTGGAGTGCCTTTATATACAGAAATCAGATTGCACTGCTACTGTCACTTTTATCTGATGAGAGGAAATCCCAGACGAATGAAGCTGGTTTTCTTTTCAGGCAGCTAAGCAATGTTGCTCAGGGGCATGTTCTCTTTCCTTGCTTCTGTTGCTGCTCACTGTAAATGTTTTCTTTCTGGCATGTTTATATCCCTAATCCCATTGGGTTTCTTTTGAACTTGGTTATTTCTTAGTCTTCTGATACATCTGTCTGCTGTAGCTATGAATCGTTTGCCAACACCACATTTTCGTCATATTCCCTGAATGTCTTTTTCCTCCCACAGTTCGTATTAGAGTACTTGAAGAGGTACAGGGAAACTTTCTGGGACTGGTCATTCTTCAAACTCTGTGATACTGTGTCATTCTTTGATTCATTTCTTCTTTTACTTCTTATCTTCTCCTATTTTTAGTGTTCCCTTTCCTTTTTTATTTGTTCAACTTTCTTGCGCAATTAATCATTATTCTCTCAACAAGTAGAGAACTGTAACTGAGAGTAGCTGAGATGATAGAGATAATATGGTTCTGTATGTTAAAATCACCAAATAAACTCATTTAATATGTCCACTTTCTATGTGCCTGAAATGATTTATTTCTCTATTGTAGTATAATAAACAAGATTTCTTTCTTCCCTGATTTTCCTGGTAAGCTCTTGTAAAAGTAACAGTTTATTACATCTTGTAAAATCTTTCTATGCAAGTAGCCATCATTTCTTTTTTTCTGGCACCTCCTATTTTCACTTGAAAAATATGCATTGCCGATGTGTAGTTAGAAGTGGAGAACTTCGGGAAAAATATGCAAACATGGTATTTTTGAAATTACATTATCTTTGTGATGTGGGAGTTTGCTCACTGGTGCCATTTTCAGCTGCCTTTTCCTACTGAGTGTTTTCAAAGGTAATTGTAAACAGACTGGTGCTCTGGACTATAGAGATGAGTCCATTTGAAGACTAGTCTTTCTGTTGTTGAAGGTAATAGCATTGTTTCAATGTTGGCTGGTATTCAATAATTTTCAATAATTCAATAATACTGAATTTTGGCAGATAACTTTCTTATTACCCACACATGTGAAGGACTGACCAAACCATAAATAGACAATCAGGATAAAAGCTTGAGTACCGGGTAAAACGTGAGTTGTACCTTTCCTAGGCATCGCCAGAGTGGCTCCTTTGTTCATGTAAGGTTGACTACAGAAGGGTTCCCCAGAAGAGTATTTCTTTAGGAGCTGAGTGCTGCATTCAGGAGAGTGGGGAATTGAGTGATGCGTGGGCTTCTGCTGCTCCATGAGGGGAGCAGCAGAACATAAATGAAACATAATTTGCACAATATAAATGAAAATTCCTTGAATTTTCTCTTCCTAAGTGAATACAAAATGCTTTGACTGTGGAATAGAGGCTGGTTAGTGTTCTCCCTGTAGATATGGAGTTGTCATGTCAGTCTCCCCAGTACTGCTACTTATTTTTAGAAATATTTTCCTATTCTCATGCCCAAACACATTTTTCCTTCCATTTCCACCTTTTAACTTGCAAACATTTAAACATTCTCCAGAGGTTTCCTTTTTAATAAATTTGAGGATGAAATACTATTTCAAGTGCCACTGATCTTCTACTTGCGTACCTTCAACTAACCAAGCACCAGTCACAAAAAAGCCCCCAACAGTTTAAAATAGTGTAGCTTCTGTGCGCTCCCAGGATCTATTATCACAGATTTAATTGATTTTATCTTGCTTTTTAAATTCTCCGTTACACGTATAGCTAATCTTGCTAAAATTATGCTGAATTTTTAACTGGTAAACAGCAGTAGGAAGACATGGATGTTACAGTGCTGAGGACAAAACTAAAAGTTGTCTGAAATTGAGACTGGCAGTAAAATTTTGCAAAAAAAGTCAGAAATATCGTGGGGTTTAGGTGACCTTCATGATGGCTTCCTTATTTTTTCACTTGTTTATATGCCATGAAAAGATATCATCAGGATATTTTAGTAAGCTTGTATTAAAAAGAAAGTATTATGATTTTGGGGTTTTTGTGACTGAATTTGTCACAAAACCTTGTGGGAGAAAAAGGCTGCTACCAGTAGTGTTTCTTGGGGTTATTTTTTAGTACTATAGGATTTGTTACTTTGAAAGATCAACAGTGTTAGATGGTTTGGGATGGTAATCCTGAAAGCACAACATGTATTACTTACCTTCCACTGTTTTAAATAGTGACAGTGTCAGGGTTTCTTTAAATGAATGAAGTTTACACAGGACATGCCGTCTATAGTATGACTGAATAAACACGGATTCCAACCTTTATTCATGAAGGGCGGTAATCTCGGGCTAATGCCGCACTTAACTCTGTACTTTCAAAATGATTTGCCTGATCTGATAAATTATGCAGTCTTTTATTTTGACCTTGTAACCTTGTGGAGTTTACTCAAACTGACTCCACAGTATTTGCCACATTAGCAGAATAATGGCTGTAACCAGTTCTTGTACTACAGTTCATTCTGCAGCAAAAGGTAAACACTGGGCCATGAAAATTTATTGATTCAATTACAAGATATACACAGTACCATTTGAGAAGTGTTTTCAGGATTAAGTCATTACATGTCTTGTGTTTGGTCAAAAATCTGAAATATATAAACAAGGAAGCAAGCAAGCACTGAGAAATATAAACTGCTGTTTTTACTGTATGTAGAATGTGCTGTTAGACATCAATCTAAAAGTTGTTTAGGTCGAAGAACAAGGCAGACATTGAACTCCCATGCTTTTCTCCCTGACCAAGGTAACTTTTGCCCTCAGTTGCTCCTGCAAGTATGTTATAATTTACTATGTAAATTATTTTTGTGGGGGATTTTTTTGTGTAAAATTCTAGGCTTTGCAGTTTTGGTTCTTTTTGAACAGAACTGATGACAGTACAAATTTTTCTTCTTTAAACAGTAGAAGGCAAGCCTTCAAAAAAAAAAGGAAAGCAGTGGATTGGCTGGAACATACTGTCATTACATGACATCATTAATTTGTTTCATACTGTGTGGCCAATTCTGTTTCAGATAACTGTACTTTTAAATCTGACATGTTTTTATCTTATGCTGGGATATCTGATCCCTATATCTGCTCAGGCTGAGAAGCAGGGCTATTTTTATGCAATTTAAAGAAAAATCACAAAAATAATTAGTTTATCTCTTATTGTACTGACTTTGAGTTTCTAATACAGGCAAGGTAAATGCTGCACAACCTCTATTAAGTAAATTACCCAATGACAGGTTATTAAATATATGTATAATTAGGAGGCATTTAATATACTAAGAAATCATCTGAGAGTCCACTAAAGATTTAGGATGCCAGTGAAAAGGAAAATATGAAAAAATTGTTAAATAAAAAACATAGCTCAGAAGTAAAACTGTTTTCCTTACTTCTACTTTGTCTTTTGCACACCGTCTTTTGTTTTAATTTCCTTTCTTTTTTTTTCAGATGCACGTATTAGAAAATGATTCCTATCTCCATCTTTGAGGGGATATTTGCATTTGTTCTAGCTAATGCAAACAGGACACTTTCTTGGAATTGCATGTGTGAAATGGAGGGAAAATACCCAATTTATGTTAGTGCGTTATGCATTGGAGACACCCTTATGAATTCAGGACATGGAGAAGGAAGACAAAAAAAAGTTGGTTTTTTTCTCAGAGTTTGAATTAAAATATATTTACACTATATAATGCAGTTCTCACTATTTGGTCTGTAATTTGACCCTGCTTTTTAGCACTGAAGAGAGTTTTCTGTTCTTCTTCCCTTGGGTTTGTTCTTTGATGCTGTGGTCAAGGTAAATGATGTTGCCATGGATTCAACTACAGCTCTGGCTGAATGGCTGAAGTTGCTTTATGTAGAGGTATGACAGTCATGACTAATTAGAACAATAGTATTTCTGAGGTAATTAGGAAACTGGAGAGGGATAAAGGACATGGGACTTCTGGTGTCTGATTAGCACGTGTTGGTATCAAATGACCTAGTAAATCCCAAACAGAAAAGTAGTCAATGATGACATAAATACCATGTTTCTATACTCCGTTGCCTCTGCTACTCAGCTTCACAGTGCAATTTTAGAGCTTGAAAAGAAATGGCAAGAAAAGTGGGAAGAAGTGCATAAAGGCATTCCCTTCTTGGTGGAAGGGACATGAAGATGGCCAAAAATATCTTGACTGGGAGGGAATGGGGTATGAAAATAACAGAGAGCTCTAGAAACCAAGAGCTGTAGCTGATGAAAGCAATGGCTTCAGCAAAAAGTGCAGTGGGGGGTACCTATATCCAACTGTCAATGAAGGAAAGGGAGAAGGATAACTGCCTACATTTGGGCATATAATATAAATACTAAATATGAGTACTAAAATTGTTCTAGTCATGAAGGTGTGACTTGTGTGTATCAGCCTGAAGATGCAGCTGTAATCTTTCATGATAAGGCTACAGAGTACTTTGACATAGAAATGGTTTCTTTGTATAGTTTTTGCTGAATTGCATCATGGCTGTGCATTTGTGTTGGTGGTACTGCTGGGAGGTCCATTAGGACAGAATTTCTCAATGATTCCCAGGTGGGCTCAATAAGAGTGTTGGCATTTCAAAGTGTGTGGTAGAGGGGCCACAGCAGTTCAGTTGCAGTTCCGAAATTTGGAGTATCCCACAGACTTGTCTGCCCTGCATTGGCCCTTTGGAAGAAAATTGCTGTACAAATTTGTTTTACAAAATGTGACATGCAAACATCAGGATGGCTGCAGGGAACTGCTCCCTTGTACAGTCAGCAAATGTTCTATAATAAAATGCATTCAACCAGAGGCTTAGCTTCTTTTGTAAAGCTGATTTTTCTTTTTTTGGTGATGATTTCTACAAAATCTAAAATACCTGTGATTTTCCAGCTAATAGCTAATTTCAATTTTTTTTCACCTTTTCTCTTTCCTGCCCTTGTTTCTTGTCTCTCTCTCCGGTGGGAGGAGAGAAGGTAGACACAATCAACTATTCCTCACCCCAATGCCCAATGTTAACAGAGCTGTTAAAACTGAAAAGTCAAGAGCTCAGAAGTTTACTGAGGGTCAGAACTTACATTACTTACTCAACCACATTCTGGCCCTGTATGTATTGTGAAGCAGTTTTTAATTGGTGCATTCCATCTTGTTGCTCTCGAGACCTTTGTACCATTTAGTGCACAGAAGGACAACTACTAAGCAGCTGTCCAATGTTGTTTTGCTTGGATTCCACTCGGTGTCATTTAGGTTCTGTACTCTCTCTGAACACTGCAGCCATCCTTGCTAGCCATCTCCTCCGTTACGTGCTTTCAGATGACTGCAGTGAAAAGGGATTGTCCTCCCAAGTAACAAGAGGAATAGTCCATTGCAGTGAAGGACTGTGGAGATGGAAGGACAAGTGTTATAAATGGACTTATACTGGAGAAGCAGTACCAGAGTGTGAAATAAATCAGGGGTGAGCCTTAATCTTCTGGTTGTTGTGTAAAGCGTGGTGTGTGATGAGTATCTAAAGCTGTGCTGTGATCCAGCAGAGCAGCAGAAGCTGCTGTCAGAAGGATGTGACTCTGTTAGGATTAGATGAAAGAAATTGTAGGCAGAAGGTTTGAAAGTGAGACAGATACTGGGAATTAAGAACTGGTAAACTCTGTGGCATAGTATTCTTCCTCACACAAGGATAATATGAGTCAGTTTAACTGAATGTTTCGCTTCATTGCTTGCTGATACCAAAGACTTGATGTTTTGGCAATAGGAATTTCTTTGATGGCTATTTGAGATTTCAGTGTATATAAATATAAATAATTATATATAATTTTGTATAAATAGCTTTATTTAGGTATCTTTGATAAAGGCCTTTACATACTTAAGAGCTGTGTAAGCCTCAAAATTTAAACCACATTTCATACTCTTTTTGTTCCTCATTGGTGCAGAAAAGAGAAGTCTGGAGCAATGCAGTCTGAGGGTTTCTTGGTTTGCTAGATCTTTCCTAGAGTTCGTCATTGATTCCATATGTGTATCAACTGTCCAGCCTTCACGGTGAATGGTACCTTTTATCTTTAGGAAATCTTTCAGCAATTTAGGTTTGCTCAGCTTATTGTTCAGTAATAAGGAAGTAACATAAGGAAAGTGATTTAAAATATTGTTTTGTGTAAAAAAAATTGAACTACTTATTCATTCATTGTATAAATAGAGTTGTATGCATTACTATTAATTCAATAGCATTGACTTTGATTGACGTAAGTGGTTATTATCAGCATAGTTTAGTCTTGAGATAAATGGTTTTATCAAGAAACAAAATACTGATTTTCTCTATAAGAAACAAAGGAGTAAGGTTCATTTTTGTTATTTCTAGTATGCTTAGGGCACATAAGTAACAGGTTCAGAGGAGGAGTAGCCAAAAATATCACAAGTACTTCGTATCATTTTCCTGCAACCTTAGCACTTCACCATGAACATTATAAATGACTGATTCTCCTTTAGGTTCTGACTTACTTTAGAATGATGTATGAAATAATATGTGTTTTGCATGTCCTGTTTGTAATGATAAAGGTCATATAGTATCATTTACATAATCTCTAGCCAGAAATGAACTCCAGCAATATCTTCTGTATAACATATACATTATCTGAGGTTTAAAACTCTCATTATTCATGAAAGTTAATTTTACAGTGGGTGTGAATGATCTATCTTATGGCTGCTTTTTTGATCATTCTATAAAATAATATGAAGCAAAGCCTGCACAAATAGCAGGAAAACCAGTAAAGAGTGATGCATTTGCTTGACTCTGTGTACACCCGATTGGATCTTGATTGATGGCAATCATTTGTCTTTGTCAAAAAAAGGAGAAAAATTCAGACATTGAAATAAGAGTGCTATCAAACTTTCTACAATGGCAGAAAGATTCTATTAGTGTAGCCTGAGAGTATTAACTGTCTCTGCTAGAAAATGATAAAGAATGTTAATTTTTTTTCTTGAGCATGTTTAAGTGTAAACTGCATTATTTTGTCAATGTGGGAGGACTGGAAGGGGCATGCTACAGATTTATGGCATGCTGGAATTGGAATTAAAAAAAAAAAGAGTAAATTACAAAAAAAGAGAGAAACAAAAAGCCAAATACAAGAGCCTAATCCTTCTGATTATGATTTTGCAACAAAACAATAAAAGTTAAAGTAGCACAGTGTCGTAAAATCCTTAATGCTGCATTCCTATTGATATTGAAGCTTTGAAGAATAACTTCAAAGGAGGGTGAACAAGAGCAAAAAATAGATATAAAATAAACAAAAAAAAATTGACAAGCTTAGTTTTAGAAGTCCTTTTGTATGTCAGATCTAGGAATATTGACCCGTTACTTGAACGGGCTTTAAGGCAACTTCCTTATTAATGATACTTAGAAACACAAAGCATATGGCTGTGGGTTATAGTGTATTAAAGGGGAGGAAATGCTGTTTTACCATACAGTAATGCTTGCAATGCAAGGATACTTTTTCTTTTTAAATAAATGAATATGTAATTTTTAATGTGTATATAAACAAACAAAAAAAATGAAAACACTGAAACCGCAAAGAGTTAATCGCTGGATTTATTTTATGCCATTAGTATCTGTGGGGTTTGCTATACATCTGTAATGTTCTCTGGTTCTAAGTAGCTGTGTTAAAATTTGATTACTGAAACAATATTTTCTGAATTTCAAACACACCAAATAACCCGCATGAGCACCCTGTCTACCCTAGGAAGGCAAATATTTTTTGTTCCTAAACTTTCAAAGGATAAGAAAACGGCAGGTTTCATCTTGGATGTTTACTAGTCCTTGATGCACCCTTAAAAATAAATATTTGAGAGATTGTCATTTTAAGGACAGATGAAAGAAAGGCCATATCAAAACTGTGAACCAGGGCCTGCAGTTCTATCCAATACCCACACTAACGCACTTTGTGGCCCTCGTCAGTCATTTTAAAGGGTTTTTATGTTAGGTTGGTTTGGGATTTTTCCTATTTCTGTGTTGTGCTCCTAAAAACACACTCTAGCTTTGCCATACTGTGGTGTGTGTCAGATTAAGTCAGCAGGCTCCTGATTCAAGCATTACAAGGCAGCATAAGCAGTGTTACCTGTCTTTGCTTAAAGAACATTGCAGGGACATCATTGAAAAGCATTTTGTATTAATTCGTTAACTTCCATGAAGGCTTTGCTACTGCTGCTGAAGATGCTAAGCTGTGATTGTAGCTGAGTGATGGTGTATTTATTTTAAATATATTTTTAATGGTAGGGTAGGTGAGGCAACTTGTATAATTAAGATCTTTGCTGTTTTAAGGAGCAGCTGCGAGATTACTTCATGGCAGGGAAATTTTAAAAGTGGAAACACTGTGTTCAGTATTCACATACATATAGTATTCACCCCTTCTCTTCTGCAAAATAACAAAGGAGCACCAGACTAGTATTGTAGGACAGGATTAAGATTACGAGGTACAATTTATGGGGAGCAATAGAAATCAGATCACTTACATCACATTGTCCTAATACAGACATTATAGGAGAAATATTCTCCCCCTCAGCCTTCTTTCTGTTCTTGCCTGCCTGAATTTTCTGTCCTTGTTAATTCTTCAACAGATTTCTTTTCTGACCTTGTATTATGTTTCCCAGGTTTTTGTCCAGCCAGACCTGGGTTTTGCCCCCCTTTCTCTACTCTGACTCTTGTCCAGCTGATTCCCAACTCTTTTCTCTGCTTGATCCCCAGTAGATGCGTAAACCCTCTCCTCTCACGTGTTTATCTTCCATGTTTTCCACATCAAGAAGCTTTCTTTGGTGCCTCATAGGCTCTTTGTCTCTCCTGTCTCTGGTGAAATAATTTTCTTCTTTGTGCTGCTTATGGTGTTGGGGAGATAACACTGATGAAAGATAACTACAACTTTCTTTGTCTCAATGTCTTGATCTTTCTGGAGTAGCCACTTCAGAGAAATTTTTGTAGAGAGAAAATGTTTCAGAGAGATATTATTATTACTATTACTACTATTACTATTTATTTGTAGTAGATACAATTCTGGAGAAGAGGAATTGTTCTTTGGGATTAATGCTTGTTTGATGTGGACAGAACCCAAGACTGTTCTTGGTGGGTTTGATGCACATGAGGTCACAGTCTGGGTGTGATGGGGGCAGTCTGAGAGGCCCAACCCAGAGAAAGATGGGCAGCATCTTCAAAGGTGTTTTGCCATCAGCAAACACCTACTGATTGTATACAGACTGTGGACTTCCAAAGCCTTTAGCAGGGCCATATTTGGCAGCTTTGTACAGAAACAAGCGATGAAATACATTGGGCAACAACTTCTATGTGAAAAAAACTGAAGTTCTCTTAACATAGCTGACTTTGACTTGAGAAATTTTATTACAAATTATTAAAATATAGTAAAGAAAAATTAAAATTCCTCCTCCAAATCCCATGCATTGTGCTGTAATCTCTGCGATGATTGCAAGTCTGTCTCTGTTCCTCTCACTGCCCCCTTTCTGATGGGAAATTTTTGGGGAAAATGCCATCTTGCAGCGATTAGTATCAAAGATTGGTTACTTCTATCATATGGTTTGGTAAGTAATCCGTAGCTATTGCTGTGATTTGCTGCTTGCCCATATAGCTTCACACATGTATTTCATTTCCAAAGTTTAGCAAAGTTATTCCCTATAAAGATGGTGAAAGTCTAGATGAAAGCCATCCCTTTTGTGAAAACCCTATTCTCTATCCCTCTTAGTGACTGGTACAACAAAGTAAATTTTAATGGTGCATGATAATGAAAATGAATCCTGTGACCTTGAGAAGTTGTAGCAGAAGATCAGGTTTTATTTGAGTCCTTTTGCCATTGTTTTCATTGCTGTATTTTTAAATTTTACTTGCAAACAGCAGTACAAGTAGCTGTGTGTATATTCTGTACTTGAGACAGTCCAAATTAAAATTCATAAGTCACTTAAAAAAACTCAAACTGGTTTGTGTGTGAATTAATGGTTTTTATTCTTTCTAGGGCTCTGTTCATGAAAACATTAGTGTTTTTACAGCAATGGAAAGCATTTCATTTTATCTTACCCTTGAAATCTCTTACAAAATATGTAAGCTTTTTATTTTGAAAAGGAAAGTGAAAACATTCAATTTTCATGATGAAACAGTCTTTTCTTGATTTTGAGTGTCAGTCTGAATTGACTCTTCTGTCAGGAGACAAGCTAATTACAAAAACCCCATGCTTTTCAAGTCTGTTACCACAACTTCTCTTCAAGGGTGTTTTCTGTGATGGTTGTAATATACTTGGTAAACAAGGTTTCTTGGAGAAGTTGTGTTACAAACTGTATCAAAATGTTTGAGTTCTGTCATTTTTTCATCATTCACCACTAAAAAATGAAGCTAGCATAGTTTAGCAGGGACAATACATGATTATTTCTACAGCTGAATAATGGAGAAAGGTGTGACTAGAGATAATTACAGATACAGTTTATATATGCAGGAGGGAGATTATGTTCAAGGAAGAAAATGTGCATTATGGTGCAGTACACTTAAATTATGCTTATAAGTATCTGCACCATAACTTAACAGTGGTGTGGTCTTAAATAATCTTCTCTGAAGAATTTACATAAAACAAGAATTAACATCTCCAGCAAAAAATGTGGAGAACTGTACAGTTTTGCAGAGAACTATTCTGTTCTCACATTTTCATTCCAGATTTTAAATAGGAAGTTTATAGTTTTGTTAGGAGTTTCTTTAGTACCTAAGGATTTTCCTTTTCAGTGTCCCAACTATAGTTTTTTGTGAACATCAGCAGTATCATTATACAGATACTTGGTTTTACAAACACACGGGTGAAATTCCGTAGTCCAGAAATGGAGGTTTCTGGAGAACTCTTTATCTGGGTGCTGAAGCGACACATTAGAACAGAAATTCCCAGAAATGTGCACAGTTCCAGCTTGTTTTTCACTGCAGTAATTCTTCCCAAGCCTGGGGGTTGAGGGCACTGGTACTTGGGTTTGTTTGAAGTCTGTTTCTCCACTGTGGATGAGTACTTGGAAGAGAAATACATTAGCAGGAAGAAGGAGTATGAATAGACAAACCACATTATACTCAGGAAATCCCCTGAGCTGAAAATTTTTGTAAACTGGCAGAGTACTTGGGGAGAAGTTGTACGTGCGTGGATCGATCTTGCTCTTCCTTGAGCCGCCACTGACATTTTTGGATGCAGAATTTCAGGTCAGACCTTTGGTGAGAAAAGGTACAGACACTCCTATGCCCTTTCTATCCTCTGCGTGCATTCACGTCCCTCCTCTGCAGGGACAAGGCACCCCTGGAGTGATTGGTGGCACCAGTGGAGTGATGGGGTTTGCCTGCAGCCCCATGTGAGTTACTCCAGAGCGCCTGGTTCTCCTCTTTGATGGAGAATTTCTTAGTGGTACTGAGTTGTTTCCTGTTGGGAGTGACGGTGTTGTTTCTATTTCATTCCCCTCTGTGGCGGGATTGCTGTGTTGAGAAGAGCTGCTTAATACTGAGAAAGTTGTTTCAATGTTAGGAAAGAACCTTAAGAGGTATGTTGGTTTTCCTACTGTTTAGGTGGTTTGTGTGTGTGGTTGTTTGGTTGGGTTTTTTTGGTGAATTTGTCTTAAAAACAAATAAAGGAGTAGCTAGATGAAGAAAGACAAGCTGGAAGCCTTGTCAAGAGAGGTGATAGCTCCCCCGAGGAAGAAATGTCATTGTCTTTTAAACACGTGTCTCTGAATGCTAACGCAGAGAGTAAAGAAGATGTGGGTGTTATGCTCATGTTTAAATCACTGAAATGAAACAGGAAACATTGCCTAGTTTGTTGCTTCTTAAGCTTTCATTTTCCAGTCTTTTAATCAATGCTGTTATATAATGTTGGATTTTAACATTTAATATTAGTCTTGAGGATGAAGTAAGAATATGTGGAGGAAAGAATGCTACAATATCTCTTGTATTGATCAGTCCAAGTGTTTGTTACCAAGTCACATTTCTCTCTTGGGGTAGCTGTAGAAAAGAAGTTGCATCTTCTCAGCAGCTTCTGATGTGTCAGTGTACAAGGTTTTATCCTGGGCTAAACCCTAGGATTACTCTATCAAAGGAACCTTGAGTGGTTTAGCACTTTTAACATTGCTCATGCTTTACTGCAAGTAGTCCTTTGGTAGGTTTTGTAACATCAGTAAGGATGACTTCCCCACTTCTGTTTTGTTAATGTCACGAGGGCTTTGGAACCTTCATGGCTCTTGGGGCATCAGCGGATCTCAAGAGGCAGTTCAGTAGCTTAAATAGTTTTGATAGGACCCTGTCAAGTAACAGTTTTGAACTTGCCCCCCTCTGCAGCACCTATGAATTGCCAACCTTTTGTCTCCTGCTTTGCTGATAACATAGAACAGAAGAGAAGGTGTGTTTTCAGGCTACTTTTTCCTTTATTTAAACCTTCAGTAAATACAGAATTCTCTCTGTGGTCCAGGAAATGGTGCTTCATCATAATTCAGTGCTGTGTTTTTAGTTTTAGAGACAGTTTGCAAGGCTTTCAAAGGAGAAATGGATTTAATAAGTTAAGCCTTTTTAAAGGGAGATGAGTCCTGTTGCTGTTTCCTAGGGATGCTGTGCTAGTATGGTAACAGGAGTCCTGCTCCATGTGCTTCTCAGTGGTCTTGCTGCCTTGTGCTTATTGTTTCCTGTCCCAGAGTGCAGTACAATGTTTGCAGTTACTTCAACTCTCTCTTACATGTGTTCCTGCAATCATCACACAATGAAGTCGTTTCCCAGATTTTGCCCTCCTCAGATTTTAAATCCTGAATTAAAGCTCGGACAGAAGTGGTAACCTTTAAATCAAATAATACTTGATTTTATTTGATTTTTGGCTGGGATTTTTTTTTTTTTGTTAGCTTTGATTTTAGTTATGTCAGAGAGTAAGAGAAATGCAGGGATGTTCAGCTTGGGTGTCTCTAAGGCTTCCATATCCTAACCTGCAATCTGAATTGATGATTCCTTTCCCAAGATGCTGTTTAACAGTAGCCAACATCCTGTGGACCTTATAGAGTTGCCTGTTCCCCCTTACATAATTTCAGGCAGAGGTACAAGAATGTTCAAATTGATTTGTGATTAAGTGAGAGGTTGAAGGGGGAATTTTCTTGTGTCCCCAGATGCACTCAAATTCTATCCACATTAAAAAGAAAAAATGTATGTGTATTTTTGATATTTAGGCATTTGGAGACCTCAGGGAGGTTGGTCTTCTCTTTATTATTCTGTGTTTAAAAAAAAAAAAAAGTTGTACCTAAGTCTCAGTCATCTTTGTTGTCCTTCTGTGTGGTGGTTGTTGAACTGCTGAGTTAATTTGGTTGATGGATAGTAATTTTAACTTCCAAAAATCCAAACCAAACCAAACAACCAAAAGTAAAAAAAAAACCCTCAAAAAATCAAATAAAACCCCCCCCCCCCA
>NW_008240042.1:1141572-1157137 GCF_000691975.1 Corvus brachyrhynchos
AAACAACTACCCCCCCCCCCCCCCAGTTACTTTAAACCTTTCTGGCAGAGGACTCTGAAAAAATATATACAAAAGAGAAAAAAAAATTAACTTCCTGTAGAAGAACATAGAGCAGAAAAGTATTTATTGAGTCAGAGGGGTGCACTATTACATTTTTATGGAAGTAAGAAAAGTATCCAGCTGTTAAGAGAGCTATAAAAAAAAGATACAGGTTAGCCACAGCTCTTAAAGTGTAGATACATGGGAGTGTGATTTCATCCTTTTTCTTCTAGAAGAGATGAAATGTTTCGGGCAGGTCAAATCTAAGATTTTTTTTGGAAAAGCTTTACTGTAATTCCTGTGTTTACTGTTATAGGGTCAGGACAATGAACAAACAAAATCATGGAACTGACCAGATTTTCTTGTTTTGGTCAAAAGTTGATCTATGTTATATCCACAAATGCTGAAAGATTATGATGTCAAATTCCAAGCTACTGGAGAGAATTAATCTGAGTTGTAATATTTCAATGCACATTATTCCTCACAGAAAACCTGCTGTTGCTGTAATTGGTGGGAAAATAAATAGGTACTTCCTATGCATATGCTTAAGGTGAAAGCATCAAAACCAACAGGAATGGCCAAGGAGATAAAGACTGAGCTGCTCCTTTGTCATATTGTATCCTTCAACATTTATTCGTACAATCTGTTGCTCATTTTGGCAAGGAAGGGGTGACCAAATACTTCAGACTAAAATTCTGCATTATCAGACAAACAGCAAGAAGCCTTCAGCGAGATGCAATGTACCTATTTTTTGTATATTATGGGAGTTATTGTTATTTTCAATATGAATGGCAGTTTATGGGGTCTGTATGAACTGTAGTTACTTTGCAAAACAAGTGTTGTTGACTGCAGTCGGGTGTAGGATGTGCGAGATTTGCAAAGATTTATGAGCAACTAAGCCGAAGCATCCGGCTGCAAATTTGCTACATGTTCATTTTTCCATGTCTAAATCATGTCTGAATTAATTTTGCTGAAAGCCAGAAGAAAGTTTTCATGTTGACTTCTGGTAGAAAAGTGGAGTAGTTTTCATTTTAGTTAATTTATAATTAATCCTGACAGAAATGCAACACGGATTGAACTGTGTCTCATGGTGACGTCTTTGGAAGTGCAGCTCTTAGACTGATCATAACAAGACCAGCCTAAGATAAGACAGTGATTGCAGAATACATGATTGTGTACTGTACCATGTGCTTAAATGAGCCCTCTTTGAAGTATCAGCATGCACTGGAATGCCAGCACTTCAAAGCATGCTCCAAAAAGCCGGGACTGTGGTTAGCAACCAAGGGGTTAATAAAGATCAAAGAAGAGCTTACATAAAGTCATACATAAACAGAACTGGTTTTAAACTGGAGGTTAATAACACCATTATCTAGGACAGCAACACCTTAAGGTGGGCTTGTCTTTTCCCTGACATGGTGCTTTATAATGCGTAAAAAGGGAGGCTGAAACATTTATAGTCAACATTTTTTTCTGGATTGCTTTTTAAATGAGGAATTCAAAGCTTGTCAGTGCAGAGAAGAGTCTCTGTGGTATCTGAAATTGGCATTGTTCCTCTAGGTTTGTTTGCATGCTAATTAGGTGGGCATGGATTTTTGGTATGATTCCATGAAAACACAGAAATCAGTAGGCCTGGCCAGGGAATTGTAGCTGGGGTGTCTAATGGGTGAGACAAAGAGATAATATCCTGTTTACTGTATAGAAGCATACTAGCAGCATTTCTACTAGTTTTTAAAATGCAAAATCTAGGAATTACAGATCTATGTTTGTACTGTCTTGTTTATATGGGGAAATAGCATGAAACATCTGTTAAGACAGGCTTCCCTTGCTGGCATTCCCTTCTTTTCCTCTGCACCGGCGGCACCTGAGGTTTCAAGTGTACAGAGGTCCCCTACAGCTGTGCAGAGTCCTCAGACTTCTGTGCTAAGCCCGTGCACATGTTGTGCCTGAAGTTCATAGCCTGCTTTTCACATCTCTTTCTTCTGAAAGATGCAAAGAAGAATGACACTACTCCCTTCAGCAAACCCAGGAAACCCCTCTCCACGCACACTTTTTGGTAAAATTGAAGCACAGATAAAGGCAAAAGTCCTTTCAGGAAAAAAAAATCCTTTACAGACAAAGCCAAATGTTTTCTTGGAGAAGGGTTAGAAGAAGTAAATAGACTGCTGTTTTAATGAATTACAGTAATATTCTGCATAGTTGATATTATGCCAAAGAAGTTGTACTCAGTGGCCTTGGGCCTTTGTTATGACCAGTTCCTGTTACTACAGCAGTAACTGTGGCAGAGATTAAGGGCCTGTCTGCACATGGGGTTTTTTTCTTAAGGATTCCCACTTATTTCCATCTGTGGAAGTCTGTATCCTGAAACTATGAAATATGAATGTCTATGTGTGGGGAAAATGAAGATAACATGAGAAGTCAAAGACTCTGTTAATATTAGAGTATGATTACATGATGGGTCTTTTTGGTATTCTTCCTCATTCTTTCCTTCCTTTCTCTCATCTGCATGTCTCTTAAAAAAACCTTATTTTTAGTCACATAGTTGCTGGTGAGGCTGCAGGGTAAACAGGTCACTGATATAAAACAGAATAAAAACAATGAACTCTAATAATCCCAGCTAGTTACTGTGATTTGGTTTAGCGTGGCCACACAAATGCAGCTGAGAGAGGGGGAGAGAGTTGAACTGTAACAGGTTGTGCCACTGAAGAAAGTATAGGTAATGTAGGCAGCATTCCAAAGATCTCAAAGCACTTATCAGGATTTAATTAATCTTTAATGTTCTGAAGTAGATGCATTATCAGCGAAGTGCTGTGAAATACACACAGAGGGTAGCTGGCTGAATAATATTTTAGCTGCAACTTTGACTTAATACTAATCAAATCTTTTCCTGTGTGCTTTGGTAATATGGGCAAAGTGGGAATCAGGTCAGAACCTGAGGTACTGAAAAAGTAATTTTCCCTACTGCATCTGTACTCTGATTTAGGTTTGCCACATGGCAAACATTCATGCATGGGATCTCTGCATGAAGTGTGGAACTTGGTAGTGCTGCTGAGAACTTGCTTGTTAACATCTTCTTCAGTGTTTGCTTTGCCATCATCAAGGTCAATGTTCTATTTTGCAAAGTGTGTTACATATTTTTGATTATGTTACAAGTCAGTAATACATCTAGATGCGTACGAGACATTTTTTAGATAAATGTTTATTGACAAGTGGATAGTAGTATGCTCATTGTGTGCTCTGGTGTAGCTTGCTTTTTTAGACCACAGTTTGTGAAAGCTCATTACAAGAATATTGAAGTGCTTCAGAAAATGTTTTACTTGCTTTCTGAAATGACATTTTACTGAGTCTGTTAGTGGAACATACCTCGCATTTTACTATTGCATACAAAATATGAGATATTTTAATTAATATTCTGGACATCCAGCTGAATGGAAGTGCAATGGAGTTCAGTTTGCAAGATCAGGCAGCCTCTTACATTACATGATGCCCTGCAGTGTGCTGGAGGTACTCCACCAAAGGTTTTGCAGTATTTTCCAGAACTTCAGCACTTTCATCTTTGGATTGACAATCAAATCAATGCTGAGGGATGAACAGATTGAGGGCAGCCCTGCTCAGAAGGACTTGGGGATGCCGGTGGATGGGAGGCTGAACATGACCCAGCAATGTGCCCTCACAGCTTTGCCCTCAGAAAGCCAAACGTGTCCTGGGCTGTGTCCACTGTGGGCAGCAGGGGAGGGAGGGGATTCTGCCTGCAGTGCTGCATCCAACTCTGGGGCTCCAGCACAGGAAGGACATGGACCTGTTGGAGCAAGTCTAGAGTGCCATGAAGATGATCAGAGGCATGGAGCACCTCTCCTGTGAGGAAAGGCTGAGAGAGTTGGGGCTGTTCAGCCTGGAGAAGAGAAGGCTACAGGGAGACCTTGCAGTACATTCCAGTACCTAAAGGGGCTACAAGAAAGCTGGAGGGGGACTTTTACAAGAACATGGAGTGACAGGACAAGGGTAAATGTCTTCCAGCTTAGAGGGCAGGTTTAGATTAGATATTGCAAAGAAATTCTTCACTGTGAAGGTGGTGCGGCACTGGCACAGGTTGCCCAGAGAAGTTGTGGATGCCCCATCCTGGAAGTGTTCAAGGCCAGGTTGGATGGGCCTCTGAGCAACCTAGTCTTGTGGAAGGTGTCCCTGCCCATGTCAGGGAGGTTGGAACTAGATGGTCCTTAGGATCTCTTCCAACCCAAACAGTTCTGTGATTCAAATGCAAATGTTTATTGTTGGGGGTTTTGTAGGTTTGTGTTCGTTTTTTGAGTTTTTTTGAGAAAAATGTTTGTCTATTGCAGAAGATACCTGGTTTGAGCTCTTGAAACATTTTACATGGAAGCAAAAGTTGTAGATGTAGACCAAGAAGTGTTCCTGAACAGCATTAAAATAATCTGTCTTTTCTTTAAAGTTGGGCACCACTGTTTGTGTTTTTTGATTGCTTTTTTGTGCGATTTAGGAGCACCTGATATTCTGCATTTGATGAGCCATTGCAACCAAAGTGTGTAATAAATTATGACCAGAAGTTGGAGTAGACATGCAGTTGGTGATGGAGAAATTGTGGAGCTGCCTTCTTTTAGATTTCCTTTCAGATCATGCTGTTCCTGATGCATGAGTGGTGTTGCCACTCTGTTTTTGGCTGTCCATGAAACTAATTTAGCCTAAGTGTCTGTGTTCAAGCATCTGCACCTTAGGAATTGTCATCATTGATTGATTGACTTGCTGATGGTCTTAGTGAAGAGACCAAGGATTGATTAGGTTTGGAGATTGACTCACCTGCTTAACTCTACAGTTAGAGTTCTGACAAGGAGTGTGTAATCTCAAAATTTATCTTGGTATCTTCACATAGGCATTTCTGCTTTTGAGTTTGTTGTGATTGCCTTTTGTGGAAGTGGGTTTTCTTGCCTTTAAGGCTAGATAGCTTTCTGGATAGAAGAGGTCTTTTAGAGCTCTAGCCATCCTCTGTCTCTGAAGATTTCTGTAACACTGTGCTCTTTTGCCTTTCTTTCAATCTCTTTTCTGTGCTGTATTTGTTTATTTGCTACTCCTCTCATCTAAGGATCTGAATGGGGGCTTCTGTGGTGTGCTAAAATCCATTCTCACTTAACTGGTAGCCTGAGTACAGCCCTAAGACCTGTCAAACTATTGCTTTTGTAGGTTTGCATTTTCTTTCCTCTTCCCTACCTCACACAGTCCCTTTGCAACCCACACTGGTGTGTTGATTATTTCTTTTCTGGGGTCTTAGAGATGGCAGAGTATCTTGAAATACACAATGGGTAAGACATTACAAGAAGTAATTCTTCAGCAATTGCATGATCCTCTCGTTTTTCTCTGGTATGGCTTAGATTCAATTTAAGTCTATAAGGGTATGAGGACCTATAGGTAGTTCCCATGCCTAAAACCCCTTTGATATAAGACCATAATAAAACTGTACAGCACTTGGTATGTTTTGTCTCCAATTGTCCTAATCTTTGAAACTGCTAGGAAATACAGATTTCTTGATCTGGGACTGGAGAAAAATGAGCATTTAGACTTTTACTACTGCCCACAGTGAAGTGACTTTTTTTTCATGACACAAAATCCTGAGGAAGCAGGTTATATTGGTCGTTCTAAATTTGATCTCAAATCTGTACAATTTTAACAATTAAGTGAGTTGCATGGGAATGAGAGGGAGGTTTTCTCTCAATTCTGAGTATGTAGCCTGGTAATTTGGGAAACTTTTGAAAAAATAAAGCAATATAATGGTTGTACTATTTGAATAAAACACTTAGTATAAAAGCTTTGTTTCCATTCAGTCAATATTGTTACTAAGGAACCACTAATTACTGTTTATCATGTTAGAGGGGGCCCTGACAAATCCATGCAAATCATATGATTTATAATTCATAAATCCCTGATCCCCTGAGCAATGTTGCTCTTGCACTTAGACTAATTGAGTACTTATGTTCATCGATCCAGTCCATATAGCACCTTTAGTCCATATGGCAGCCTTTCCTGTGGGGCCGGAAACTCCTGTTCTCAAACCTCCCCTGTAGATGCCATACTGTCCCCAAAATCTGCCTCCTTGGCCCTTTGCTTCACAGTCCTTCAGTCTGCCAGCAGTCAGTTCTGCCTGAATCAGAGCAGTATTTCTGTCTGTCTCCCCCTGGTTGCAGAGGTACAATGTCAGCATGGTGCAGCACTGCCTTTTGGGGATGGGATTGCAGTGGTAAATTGCTCTTAGTAGTAAGGCAATGTGCTAGAGTAGCGGTGTGGTGTACTGGTTTATATTGGTTCTAAAATGCATTTTTCCCAGTGGCTGCTCTCAAAAATGGCTTACTGGTAACAATTAGTCAACACAGGTGTTTATTTTTGGCTTTGCAGGCTTTTGTTGGATGTTTTTCTATGTGTGAAGAATAGATAATTATTCTTTTTTTTCCCCCTCATAAAGCAGTGGTCGCCAATACTTACAAATACTCAAATACACAGTCTAATAGTGGTTATGATCTTGTGTGTGAATAATCAGTGCCCCACTGAAGGAGATAGAATCCTATGCAAATTTTGTATGCAGAACTGAAAGTAAAAGTAAGGGACTAAAGATATATTATGTTTCAGGATAATACTTCATACCTGGTCATTGTTACCTATTTTCCTAATAATTTTAGCATAGTTTTGTAATGTGCTGTAATTGTAATTGTTATCCAGAAGAATGGCACCACTTAATTCTATCAAAACTGCGGCAAGATAGATGAATGACAAATTAATAATTTACCATCTTTGCATAATACTGTAGCCCAGAACACCAGCAGGATTGATGGCAGAAGAGGTTAACAAATTTTAGCGGCTTCCATTAGCTTTTCGTTGTCATATGTTTGTGGTGCGGGCTGAAATAAGCTTTGTAGGAGATCCCAGTCCAGGGAACTAATTACTCGTGCCGATTGCCACCCTGATGAATAGACCCTCATTGTATCATTCCCCTGAAGACGAGGAGCAGGCTGTGATTCACGACTGCATCCTGGCTGATATTTGATAATAATTTTAACAGATAAATGTAGGAAGGCAGAATGATGAAGTGCCTATCCATGCTCTACGACTATCAAAGGCATGCACATAGCCAGCTGTGTTCTGCCTTTTTTCTATAATCACTAATGGAGAATTTTTAGTTATTAATCGACCTTTGAATAAACCCATATCTTCCTGTATTTTGTAGTTTTCCTTAGGTTAATTATTCCAAAATCATTGGGGCTTGTAATCAGAGCATCCCAATTTTAGTGTGACTGTAATACAGACAAGTGTGGAAACAAGATACTGGGGAATTTGATTCCAATACTTCAGTATTTTTCTGAAATTAAGCAATTAGAAAGATGAAGACTAACACTGTTAGTTAGACTGTTAGACTTTGGTGTTAGAAATAAGCATAGAATTTTAATGAAGAATGTGAAGACAGTCTCCATTTTTATAAAATTATTTTCTATCAGAATTTTTAATGTCTACAAATTGTGTTTGAGAGTAGTGTTACGCAAATCATTCTGGCTTTTGTCACTATGTTTGCTTGAAACCTTGATTTACCTTAAATAAAACTAATTTCTTCCTTTAAACCGTAGAACTATGAATGTAGATACCAAGTATTTTTAACATTGTGGTCTGTAAATTAGTTGTGCCTATTCATTTGTCGGTGTTGACAGGTATACTTTCTATTAGCTCCTGGATCAGAAATGGAATATATATCTGCATTTTCATCTATTGTTCTAATACTGGCTCTATAAACAAACGAAGTCAGTGTTTTTTAATTTGAACGTACACATTTTCAGGATACCATGGCTATTCTATGCCTCAGGCATTTTGTTTGTTTGCCATACCTGAAATTGGCGTTTTTTGTACATTCTCTGGACTAAAATACTATTTTACAGTGGCATTCATTCACGATCATGTAAGCAGATAGTAACTGGCAGTTATATATGACCGTATTAAAAAGATCTACGTATGTTTGGAGCATAAAATGGAAAATAATGAATTTGATATAACCTTTTCTAGATGTAATTTTTTAAAAGTATGCTTTCTATGTAGCAATTATTACACATCATAACATGTAGTTTTTAATTAAATGTAAAAACACAACTACATAAACCAGAAATGCAATCTGATTTGCTGAAAATAGATTGCTGTTTCACTCTCCTGGAATGGTTTATTTAAAAACAGTAAATGGAAAAGAAATGCATTTTCTTGTGTTGTTCTAAGCCTCAGGGGCTAAATGTAATGAATATTTTAAGAGATTATTTTAATTAAATTCCTGCACATCTAAACAGAGTAATATTTTATTATCACATACATAACCATGTAACTGAGGTATTCATTAAAGTTAACACTTTCTGGACCAAGAATTCATGGCATGATTTACTGACCTTGTGCAAAAAGGCACAAATTAGGAAGAAAAATGAAGGGGGACAGACTTTGATTAATATAGGTAATGCTATACCATATTTATAATAGCCTTTTCCCTATTCTGGTTTATAAATGCAGTCACTGAGAAAGGTGCCCTGCTGAGGCTGAAATGAGGCTGAAATCGGAGCACATGCCACTAGAGTGTGGGGAAACTGATCACACTGTCAGCAATTCATTTCAAAATGATGTATTTAGTGCTCATTTCACCTTCCAAGAAAAAAGGGAAAGGAGTTCCTTAGACTGGAAGGTGATATTGTTATTTTCAAGGACATACCTAAGTAAAAGATTGCAGAAAGGGGGGGAGGTTAAAAAAAAAAAAGGCAAAAGCAGTGCAGACAAGGAGAGCTTTATGCAGAAATTCAGCGCTACCATGCTGGTTGATAATTGCTAACATATGTGGCTCCTCTGTTTCATTGTAGTCGTCCTCGTGAGTTCTGGCGCCTCGACTACTGGGAAGATGACTTGCGGCGCCGGCGACGATTTGTGCGTAACCCCCTTGGATCGACACATCCTGAAGCGACACTCAGGGCAGCCGGAGAGCATGGTCAGTGTAAAATCTGCCTCCTGCCACCAGCAGCAGGTTACAGGCCGTGGTGGGAAAGGCTAGACCTTCGTCCTTGTAGGATGCTAGCAAATGGTCCCAAAGCAAAGCCTTTTGGCGTTGCGTTTCAGGCGTGTTTTCCATGCAGAGATAGCCTGGGATTCCTTCACAGCAGCAACGCTGGTGTTTGCTGAGCCCCTTCTTTCCGTCTTAGCTGGGCTGGCACATTGTGCATACCTTGCATACAACAATTACAGTCCTTACTAGGCTGAAGAAAAGTGGATGCAATTTTGCCATTAATCCCTGGACAGACTTCTGTGTAAATTACCTGCTTATACCTCAGTAACTTCAGAAGAAGATTTTTTTCCTGTTCAGAAATCCACAGCGATTATTTCAGTTAGCATATGTCTGCCTATTGTTACAGACATATCAAAAGAAAAGTAACACTTCTACAGGCTAAACTGTGCCTCTGCTTGTGTTTAAGTCCTTGAGTTTTTCTGCAAGAATTTGATACGGACTAAACAGTAGCAAATGCTGATGTGTAAAGTATTGTTCAAGCAGCAAAATGGTAATGAGGGTTTTAAAAAAGGAGATTGGTTTTTTTAACAGTTATTACTCCTCATTTTATAACCTGGGATCAGTCAGTTATAAGATGCTGTGTCCATTCTAGAGGGGAATCTATTTACAGAACTAATACAATAATCAGTTTGAGAATTCTATAGTAAATTGAAATATAACCAACCAAACAAAACCACACCCAAAGCCAGTGAACTTTGGAGTTTAGTACAGAATTTTGTGTCTTTGGTATCTCATGAGGGTACAATGATAAGGTAGAAAAATCTTGCATTTAAAAATAATTTGCTTATAATTAAAGGTGAGTACTCTTCACCTTGAAGGCACATGTCATGGAGCAAGTAATTTAAATTTAGTTTGGTTTTTTTTTTCTTTTTTAGCTTGTGAATTACTGTATGCATATGTGCCTATGTATGCACACACGAACTGTGTGGAGGGATACATTTTATGCTAATTTTAGATTGTTAAGGGTGTTGTATGAATGTAGAAGAACATCACTGTCGTAAAGTTGGTTTCCGTCAGGCGTCTTAACCTCTTGCACTCAGCCTTAAAGAGCCATTTCTGGAAGAAAATGTCTACAATATGTCAGCTGATATAATGCCAAATGTGACATCAGTCCTCTGAAATAAATGACCATACAGAGAATAGTCAATAAAGTGATCTGAAAGCAATGTTTGTAGAGCCTACATCTTTGGCTATAGAAAGAGGAACAAGATGTAGAATTAATTAACCCTCTTTTTGCTTTGGGGCTTGTTGTTCTTAATATTAGGTGTTGTTCCTACACCATGGACTTTAGGGCACTAAGGTTTTTTCTGTTTAATACTCCATGGATGAATAACAACTGCCCCCCCTTTAATATTATGTGTACTTCTAAGCTAAATAGATCTTGTCACAGTTTGATGTATTCTGCTTGTATTTTATTTTATTTTATATTTATACTGTTTATCGAAATTTAAAAAATATCTTTCTTTTTACTGAAAAATATTTAGAGCAACCATTTAGATTTGCATAACTTATTCTTCCGTAAGTTAACACACAGTAATGCAATTATTCATATTTCATAATAATGTGATATTTTCTTGAATCCATGCTGTATTTCAAGGGCTGTGGCTTATAATCAGTTTGTGATTGACAGGACAACAGTTTTGGTCAATAGAAAGGAAGAGGGAGTAAAAGTAGCCCTATTTCATAAGTAGCTAATAGGCATAGCTGGTAACTAACCCTGGTAATTTAAATAGACCTAATTGTTTTCTGTCTGCCTTTCTATTCGGATTCTGACATCCGTAACAGTCTTGTATTATATTTAATTTCCTGATGTTGTTTTGTTCTGAGTTTTCATACTGCCTTTGTTATCTGTTGTCCCTCTGGTTTTTTATCTAACCAGTGAAGATTTTAGTTTACCCTAAGTCATTATTTAATGTGATTTCTGAAATTATAGATGCTCTCTGCCTAACTGTGTGTACACATGTAACTGTCTTCTTCCAAGACCTTCCACTGGCAAGGTGTAAGAGAGATGACCAAAGTACAAATTCAACTGGAAACTATATATAATGTACAGGAATGCAAAGATAGTTGGGATTTTTATTTTTTCATTTTGGGTTTGGCTTTCTTGGTGTGTTTTTTTTGTTGTTTGTTTGTTTGTTTTTGTTTTTTGTTTTGTTTGGGTTTTTTTTTCATGACTTCTAAAAGATACAGTTGTCAGAAAGATCAACTGGAGTGGCCACTTGATCCATTTCTTTCTGAATTGTGTTTATAAACTTATAATATTAACCAATTTAATCTTAGAATTTCCAATTGTTCTCACATTTTTTGAAACCAGACTTTCATGATGTAGATATCCCTAGGATTCGCAGAGTATTTGCCTCAGTATGTTATGATTTCATATCAATAATTTACCATTAATTATTCCATTTCAATTAATTATACATGCCTCTGAAGCAAAAGCATTTTTAGATCATGTGTAAAAAGTTCCCTACTGCCTATTTAAGGTTTTTTTCAAAAAATCACAGACCAAAACCTGAAATTGGACGTAAGAGATTTTGCCAAAAGGGAGGCAGGGGAAAATAATGCATAAATAATGGAATAGTACAAGCAGTAACCATGCTTGATAAGATGGATTTTAGCTCACTTTTATTAGAGGATACACATTATCAACTGTTTGTTGTCTTTCAAATACAACCAGATGTATTCTCCACCCCAGAGAACTCACAGTGCAGGAATCATCCCAATTTGCAACTGTGAAAATGATTCAGAAACAATTGGAAGCCCAGATATTGTTCAGTAAAACCTAGAGAGAACAACAACAGTCAGATCTGTTGCAGCCTAGTTATGTGTCTTAGTAGCAAGAACCAATCTTTCCCAAGGATTGATTTGATTTGGAGGAGAACCTCTGGTGCAGAGGTGGCAGAATAAATACCTGAAGACTAATGTTCTCTGTTCAGACAATCAATACCAGCCCCATGACTATACTTCTGGCTACCTTCTAGTTAAAAACAAATTTTTTAATTCTGACAATTTAATTGCCATTCCCAAGTTCACATTAACTTGCTTGGGAAAAAAAGGCTTTAGGTAATTTTTCAAAGGGAAAAGGGTGAAAAAAAAAAGATCCTTCCAAACTGGCTATTTATGAAAGTCAGTCTAATGGTGTATTGTGGGGAAAGGAAAGAGAGGTGAAGGTGCTGTGGTAGAAAGTTTGGGATGGAAGGAGTTAACTCTTTTCTATTCTTCCTGTCACCTACTGTTTAGAAATGGAACGAAAATGCTTGTATAAATGTGAAGGGGAAAAAAGAGTAAACCTGTTGGTGTTTTGAAATTTACCCCAAAATGCAATATTTTGTGAGGGAATCTTTAGCTGCTAGAAAGTACCTTATCAAGCTTTTTAACAAGTGATTTATTGGGGGTTTTAATTGATGTTTCTTAAAAATGTGGGGAGAGGGGGATTAAAACAGTCTGTAGCATTTCCATCAAGGCAATAGGTGGAGTTCAGGGCTTTGTAGCTCCAAGGGACCAGCAGCTGGTCATCCCCAGTACTGCAGTTGACTGGTTAGTTTGGTTTGCCTCAACAAGAAGGATGACAAAGAAGTCTTAAAAATTACGCTTTAAAAACTTGGTTTGAAAGTCATTGGTTTTTCCATTGTTATGTTTTTAAATAAATAGGGAGAGTAGAGGGAAGCTTCTGGGGGCCCTTTCCAAAAAAACCCCAACATAGTAAGGGTTTTTTTAATGCACCTTTTCTTTGAGTTGCTTTTCCTGGTATAATTACCAGTTTTAAAAAAACTAACAAAAACCCTGTATCGTGCTTTCTGATACTTTATTTCTCAAATGGCTTTTAAAAGCTGTATTTTGCATATAAGTTTAAGTTGTAGACAAACACTTTAAAATAATCTGTCATTCTAGGAATGCCTTAAGCTTGGTCAGCAATGTAAGACAAACTGTTATTTTTGCACCCAAGCAAAAATAAACACAACTCACTGCAGATGCAGAGATGCAGAGATGCAGAGATCCATTTGCAAAAACTTCTTGATGAAGCTGAGTCTCACAGAGTGGGCTGGGAAGGATTGCATGGAATTACACAAATGAGTTATAGTAATGAAGTTGTGTGCTGGCTGTTGGGTTTAGGGCAATACATAGGCTGTGCCTGGAGGTCTTGATCTTGGCAAGGTGTGTGGGAGCTGCAGGGTTTGTGACCTGAAATATGAAATCCAGTGTAATATGTCTGTGCTTATGTGGGAATGGAGTTGTCACATGGTGTCATGCTCCATCATGTATATCTCTAATCAGTAAATATATAGAGAGAACTAGACCATGGCCTACCTACATAAGTGCATTTTTCCACAGAAGAACAGGTGAATCCATGTGGAATGTATTCTGTTCTGTGCAGGTACTCAT
The DNA here is from genome assembly GCF_000691975.1 of Corvus brachyrhynchos. NCBI lineage: Eukaryota > Metazoa > Chordata > Aves > Passeriformes > Corvidae > Corvus > Corvus brachyrhynchos. The sequence continues at coordinate 1,155,068 of NW_008240042.1, forward strand.
GTGAGCATGACTGTGTTGGTTGCAGAGGTAGTGCTTTATTCACATCAGTACAGAAGGAGCAGATTCTGGTTCAGACTGTGATGTCTCATTGCCTTCCAGTAGCTGGTGTCTGCAGGTGTGTAGACAGGCATCTTCCTGTGCCTGTATTTAAGCTGTATTTAAGTTTAACACACGTTTCATGTGTGCCAGGAGATTTTGGTAGCTAACGTCATATGCAAAGAGATGACAAAAATTTACAAAAATGGACTAAATTTATGGTCTAAAATCTGATTTTGAAAAAGGCACATACATAAGATGTATGGGTTTGAATCAGCATAGTATCGGTAGCTGGGGAAAGAATTAAAATCTGAATAAGTGAAAAAGATAGGGCAATATTTCTGTTATCCAGTCATCTTTGGTTTGGAAGCTGTTGTATTGATTTTATTTTTTCTTAAAGACTGAAGGGCATAGTAACATTTTGGACAAGTTGTACTGAGTATAAAAGTATTAACCTTTGATCTTGGCTCTGAATTCGATCTTAAATAAGAATAGGCAGAGGGCTAGTTTGAAACCAGCATCTTCAGTATAACAGATTCTAGCAGAGGAAGCAAAAAATGGCAGCTGTGTACAGTGCAGATGAGGTTTTTGGAACAACAAGTATGGTTTGCCTGCATTAAAAGAAAAAAAAAAAAAGGAAGGACCAAAAAGAAAAAAAAAAGGAAAATAATAAATTATCTTGGACTTCATCCTGAGGTGGTTTTGTTCTATTTTACTTTTTTTGATCTTCAAGAGAGTGCTGGTAGGGCAGTGAGTAAGAGTGCATGTGGTGTGTGTTAGTACACTGATGGTAATTTTACTGCTGCTAACTGAAAATCCTCAAGGGGGAGTTAATTACAGGAAAACCTTCCTAAATATCAGCCGCATATTTTCCATGACAAGAAGGTTTTTCAACTCACATTGAACAACTCCAGAATCTGAGTTATCATTATTTACATGAGCATATTTTGCAAGAAAGTGAGATTTTGTTTGTTCTATGCAGTTAAAGCTTTACAGTATTTTTTTTAAGGCTTTCTTACAAGTGACAGATACTGCTAGGGCAAAAGGACCACATATAAATTGCATTTTATATTGTATGACAAGTTAAATTTCCTTTATTTGTGTTTTTGTTTGTTTGGTTTGAGGTGAGGGTTTGTGTTTGCTTTTTGTTGTTGTTTGGATTTTTTTGTAAGGTCAAGGCCTAAATCAAAACCAGTATTTGGTCATTTGGGGTTTTTTGTTGTTGTTGTGATGGGGTTTTTATACTTTGAGTTTTGGTTTTGTGGGTTTTTTTTTTCTTTTTGGTGAGTGGATTTCTGTTTTACTTTTCCACTGAATTGAAAAGTTTTATTATTTGCAATTTACATGCATATATTTACTTAAACAATTCAAACTTTATATATTGCCACCGGGGAGTCGCTGCCTTCTGTAAATGTTTGCAGATTAGCATACTTTTAGAGGAAGCCCGTGGAACTTCAAATCAAGTGTGGCAGCAATCAGAGCGAGCAGCCACCAGTGTGTTGAAGTTAGTTGGTCCTGATGTGTTTGGTGAATGTTTTTCAAACACGGCTGTGCCATGGGTATTCTCAGTATATCATCTTTTAAGCAGTATTTTAATTTCCAACTTTAAAAAAAAAAAAAAAAACAACCCCAAAACCGGACACATACACTGCTGTGTTTTGGCATTACCACAGCAAAACTTACATATAGAGGGAGTAATTATCTCTTTCTTCCCACCCCCTTTTTTTTTCTACTTTTTTCTTTTATAATTTTTTACCCCCCCTCCCCCTTTTTTTTAGTTTTTGTTCCTTTTTCTGCTGCTGCTTTGAGGTGGTGATTTAAATAAAACAGATTTCGAGGCGGCAGTGCCGGGGGGCGCCCCCCTTTTTTTTCTACTTTTTTCTTTTTTAATTCTTTTCCCCCCCCTCCCCCTTTTTTTAAATTTTTGTTCCTTTTTCTGCTGCTGCTTTGAGGTGGTGATTTAAATAAAACAGATTTCGAGGCGGCAGTGCCGGGAGGCGCTGGCAGCGCTCCCGGGTTCCGCGGCGCTGCCGG
>NW_008240042.1:1157499-1164554 GCF_000691975.1 Corvus brachyrhynchos
CTCCTGCGCCTCGTGTTCCCAGAGCCGTGCTCGGTGTCGTCGCGGCGGCGGTCCCGTGTCCTTGGAGCGTGGGTTTGGGGGTCAGGGTGACACACAGGGGAGCCGGGACCCGCCTCCAGCCTCCTTCCCAAGGAAGGCTGCAGGGGAAGGGAGTCTGCTGTATTCTTTTCCCCTCTGTCATAAACACTTGAAATAGAGTCAAATGCTGCAGAGAGCACTGGATAATTTTGAGCAGGCTTAATAGGATTAAAACTAGATGTGTCCTAACAGAGGATTAAGAAATGTACTTCCCACAGGTAGTCCTAAACAGTTTTCTTCCTGAACTTACATTTAAAAAAAAAAAATAATAAAAAAAAATTACACTCCTTTGTCACTGAGACCTGCCAGACAGTACTGTGTCTCATTTCAGCTCCTGATGAGGATATACTTGTCAAAGGAAAGCAGTCCATCAAGAGTCAAGTTTTAGGAAACCAGAACTCAGAAAGCGAGATTCTCTTGGAAGGGGATGACGATATCATGTCATTCATGGAGGAAAGAGAAGTGGAGAACTTGACAGGTAATGTCACCTATCTAATTTTCTCCTCAGCTTCTTTACTGTTGAAGTTCTCATCTCCTCATCTCTGCAGTGAATCACTGATAATTAGCACACTTCCTATAGCTGGGTCATTAAGATAATTTTCTGTGCACCTCAGATACTGAAGGTTTATTTGAGGAGAGTTGTGTGTTTTCTTTCTCTGCCTTTTATAACTTTCTTGCTTCTGCAGTAGATACCTACTCTAGAAAACCTTCCTTATAGAAAATAGCTCTACTTTGAAAAGGACTGCCTTTGTTTTCTTGACCTCATTCCACTCAAATCATTAGACCTAGTGGACAATTAGGCAAGTTATCTGTAATTTAAGGCTTTGGAGACCTTTATTTTTTTTCCTAAGTCTATAAAATTGTACATACTGGTTATTTACTTGCATGTAAAGGATTTGTATGCTCGCTGGATTTAACTCCTTTAAACCCCTTGACACTCCCCCACTGAAGTTCTTTCTCCACAGACCACAGTCTTATTAGACTTCTTTTTTTTTTTTTTTTTCTTAAAGAAATAGTACTTCAGATCATTCAACTTAATTAATTTTACATAGTCACATGCAACCTTTGCTGATGTTGCAGTCTCAGTGGAGTGGGCCCATTTCTGTACAGTTCAGAATGTAAAACCAGAGTAACCAGTGTTTCAGAGACTGGGAGTTATAAAGTGTCCCAATTGTTATATGAGGAACACTGGTTTTACAGGGAGAATGCAAACTTCTCTGTGTTCTTTTCCTTCTCATCTGGTATTCCACATACACTTAACTTAGAGAAAAATGTCATTTATTGGATAATTCTGGTTCCCTGAGAAGCTGGTAGTATACTCTTACATTTATATGGATCATGCATATGATAATTCACTGAAAATGCTGGAAGTGATTATTTATTGGTATTTTGCTCATCCCTGAACTGCATTCCACTCTTTCTTTTTTTTTTTTTTTTTAATTAAACAAAAAAAGCAAAGCTAAAAATGCAGCATAAGGAAAAAGAAAACCTGCATAGGATGAGTAAAGTAAAATAAAGTAATGGGAGAATGATGCAAAGGCATTTTTCTATATGAATCTTTTATTTTTGCCTTTCTACCATGAGCTTCCTTCTCAACAGCCTTCTCCATGTTTCCTTCTATTATTCATTCATTGGTTCGAGTAATACATTCATACTGTAATGGAGGTGAAAGGGGAGTTTAATTATATAATCTTGACAATGGCAATAGGATTAAGAAGTAATCCTCACTAATAAAGTGGTGTGGGTTAGAAATGAAGTGGAAATTGTCAGGGGTCTTCTACAGGACCTGGACTGCCCCAGCTTCTGCAGCTGTCTGCTTGCCCTGTAATTGAATGTCTGCGAGTGATTGAAAAAATGTTATTTCTCCTCTGGATTACATGCTAATGTACAGGGGGCAAAGGGAGACAGCAAAAGAACACATAGCTGCTTATTTCATCCATTTGTGGGGGTGAGCTTTGGGAAATCATGGCAGTTCCGCAGCTATCTCATGCCCATCTGCAGACACAATGTATTTGTATGTTGGGAATAGAGGGCAAAGCTGCTCTGATCTCAGCAGAGCATCTCTTCTTTTGTCCTAGTGGCACACATTGAGATTGATGTGAGATTAAGGACCATCACCCTCCTAACAATCGATGGAAATAACAATTCATCTGAATTTTTTGTCAGTTATTCTCACATTGATTACCTGAACGTGTGTACCTCATTTATAGATGCTTTATTAAAACAAAATTGTCTATGTCACTTTAGTATCTTCCACTGTTTTACAAAAGTCAGATAATACTGCAGCCGAGTAACTTCATTTCCTTGCCTCTTAATCAGCTGGATGACAAACCTAACCTGTTTTCTTTCCGTATGTGATAGTTAATATGATAGGTTCTGCATTGTCACATCTATGCTGAACCTATTGTTTTCAGTAGTAGTCTGATTTGTCCCTGTGATAAGCCCTGTGGAGATGTGATTATTCCAATAAAAATTCATTCAGTTGGAAACCAACCCTCCAGCTGTTTACTCCCACAGTCCCCAAGCTACACTAACACTGTATGGAATCCTTGAACAATATTTAACATGGAATCAAAAGCATCTTTAAAACATTTTACTTTAGGCTCTATAACATTGTGTAACCTTAACAATAGATCTCCAGCATCCATGAGGGAACACTTTGCAGTTAGACAACATTGAGCCTTGACTGCTGTGTTTGTCTTCGTGAAATGCTATCAAAACTTCCCAGCAATTGAAGAACAGTAAGATTTCAAGTGTTCATGTGTGCACTCTCTATGCTTCATGTAGCAGAAGGTGTGCAACTCTTGGAGTTTCTTGGACAGAAAATGGGTCTGAGTAAAAGCTGAAGACTGCCATGCTAAAGCCAGCTCTGTGTAATGTATGCAGCAGTTTGCAATTGCAGCTGCTTTAGTGTTCGGCAGTACAGAGACTCTGCAAATCTGTTACATATGTTCTTTTCCAGGACAAAAAGGGGTTTGCTCTTTAAGGAAGAGCTATGCTCTTCGCTTTATTTTAATGTTCTTGGCCTGAAAAGCGAATAATTTGTCCTCGCATTCTTTTTGGTTTGAACATCGTTGGTTTTTTCCCACTTTGGCAGGTCCGGTGGCCCTCAGCACACCAGCTCAGCTTGTGGCACCCAAAAATCTTTCCATCACTGTTTCTGAGCTCTACTTTGAGGTGGATGAAGAAGATCCTAGTTTTAAGAAAATCGACCCAAAGGTAAGAGATCATTGACCCTGAGCTCTGAGAGATGATGACAAATTACCCAGGACCTTTAATTCTTCACTTGACTTCCTTTACCTCCATTGGTCTGCAGTGTTGCTGCTTTAATAACTTTGCAACTGACCATATACGTTACTGAACTTCACATAGGTGACACCTCCTTTCCTGCTCCTTTTTCTCCCCCTCCCACAATTCAACCCTACTTGAATGTTAATTAGCTTGCTGCGAATAAAGCTCCAGGGAGACATGTCTGAAATAAAGACATCTCAAATCGCAGGCCTGTGTGAATACAGGGAAGTTCAGCGAGGCTTTGAGCCCAAATACTTGGTTTTACTTTCCTGTTTTTAGCTAATGTCAGTGTAAAACAGCACTGAACTTCCCACACTCCTAAGTTTGCAGTGCTTCTGTCATATTACTTACTCCATAACATGTTTTACAGGGCCCGTTATTATTTATTGTGCTTAAGCATAAAACATAATTGCCCTCCTAAAAGATGTTTCTGAGCTGACATGCTAATTTCCACAAACTTTATTTGCTCCGAGTTGCTTGATTACTTGTCTTTTGGTTAAAATTAGTAACCTTCAGTAAAATTCCAGTTTCAAAGAGAGCATATTGTGCAATTAGCTTAATAAGGTTGCAGTTGAATGTTTTCTACGGTGTTACAGCAACATTTCAAAGGTAGGACACAACTGGTAAATATTCTCACAGCTTAAGCATAGTCATGGCTCTTGGTTTTTTAAATACCTGCCTAATGTTTAACAGGGTAATAATTTCTTTGTGAAGGGTACTGCTGGAAGAAGTAGAGGTTTTCTGCTTGTCTGCAGGGAGAATACCTTGTGTGTTAAGCACCAGTTCAGTTCTTTGTTCCTATTGAGTAAATTGCTCGTCTGTATTAGAAGTGGCATCGGTGGGTCTGAAAGCTGGGAGTATCAAATCCTATCAGGGAAAAAATTTATTTTGAAAAGCAATGCTCTCAGATTGTTAGAGCTAGATTTTAATATAAGCGATTAACTAGAATTGTGATTTTATGTGATATCATAAATGAGATTTAACTTTTCTTTTGGTCCTGAAGAATTTTTGAAATATATTGGAAGTTATTTTAAGTGTGAGATAGCGCTTAAGATTTTTATATGCTTACTCTTTCCATTACGTTTAACTAAACCCCCCCACATTTAACTAAAAAATACCTCTTAATGATGAAAAGGATATAAATATAAATGTAAAGTTAGTTTGATATGTTACTGTATTGCATTTTCCATCTAAAATGTTCTACTTTGTATTATATTAGCATGAGAGAAGTCTTACAGATCTGAATTTTTGGTTTTCATGTTTAGCACACAGGGACTTTGAGTACAGTTACTAATTCTTACTATTCCTGTTACGTGTTTTGTGGGAACATGGACATATAACATATAGTTAGCCTCCTTTTCTCCTGTTTTCCAGTATTTTGTAGAGGTTGTTTTCTTAACTGTGAGCAAGCATTCTGGTTTGGTTTGACTCTACCTTTTATTCTGTATCTGAGAGATTTTCTTAGAGTTCTCATAACAGGAGTTGGTTACATGAAATACTGGCTACACCTCTTACATTCTGCTTGTGATGTTGCTTTTGCTGGAGGTTTTAAAATTAAAAAAAAAAAAAAAGACCTTTTTTAATGTCTCAGGGGTGGGGGGGGTAGCTAAAAATTAGGTCTGAATAATTTTATTTTAAAAACTAAGTAAGCTTACAAAACAGCTTCTTTTCAAGCATTAACGCCTCCCTGCCCCACCCTGTGCTGAAGTCAAGGTACCTTGATAGCAATGACAGGCTGCTGTAAAAAATGCCCCTTGGAAAAAAAAAAAAAAAAAAGAAAGCCCCAGCAACTAATCCGCTGTAAACTCAGTAGGCCTGTTTAATTAATGAGGCTTCATCTGTTTGATAAATTTAAGTTCCCTGTATATTTGTCTAAACTGCTGCAAAGAAAACATTGTGACAAGTTCCTGAAGGAAAACCTGCCTTAGGTAGCGATAGCATCGGCAGCGATACGATCAGAGTTTATACGCGGGCTCCGGGCTGTTTTGGGAAGGAAAGGGTAGCCCCGCGGGCTAAGCCCGTTCTGCCAGGTGATCCGGGATCAGCGCTGTGGAAAGCGCTCGGATGGCTCCACAAAAGACTTGTGGAACTCAGCCGGGGGTGGAGGGGCTGCGGACGCAGCGGCGGGGCCGGGGCCGGGGTGTGCCCGCTCCGCAGGGCAGGGTGGCCCCGCGCGCCCCGCTCCATCGCCCCGGCTGCTGCCGCCAGCGAGAATTTCGTTTCTAAACTTAAAGGCAAAAGCAGCTCAAGTTGAAATGGTTATTTCTTTCCGTCTCCGTCCAAAAAGAAACGAAAATAGTCCTTTGGGGCAAGAACTTAACATTTTTTTACCTCCCCCCGCCCACGAAAGGACATGAAAACTTGCTCGAAATGCTCCGAGCCGGCGTTGCAATTTTTCGGGCAGCTCGAGCGGGAAATGCTAACATTTTTAAATCTTAGGAATGCTTTCCTGATAAAAATCCTACCAGTATTTCTCAGTGGTCCCGAGCAAGCTTAAAGCGAAATCGCTACGAGGAATCAGGCAGAGCTTCGTTTTGGGAGAGGGGGCTCGGGCAGGGAAGGAGATCGGCAGAGAGCGCCCGGGTGCCAGTGTAGGATCGGGTGGTTTCCTGACGGGTTCCTGCTTATCTCCCCGTCTGACTATGCTGCGGTCCTGTTTTAAGCTGTACTTAAAAATCTGGGCAAAAACAAATGTTTGTTTAAAAAAAATATCGACCGGTTGCTCTAAATCGCATTAATTATTCAGGGTAGATCTATACTTCCTTCGTGTCAAAGTCAAATGGATAGCGCGTTTGCTCTGGGAAGCGAAAGCAAACAGCGATGGATTTTAAAAACAAAATGCAGCGCCCGAGATTTACCGGGGGAAAATAAAAGGAAAGAATACTATAATGAAAAAAAAAAAGGGAAAAAACCTGACTGTAGGGCAGGAAAAGGCATGCTGTAATTCTGACTAAACTGTGGCGAGCTGCTGTGCGATGCTCCATATATTCCAAGATTTAGAACAGAAGCTTAAGGTGATAGAAACATAGCAGATGTTGTCACATGCTGAACTACAGAATAGATAAATTTTTTTTTTCATAGATGCACTTTTTTTTTTTTTTTTAAATGGAAGCAGGAGGGAGGTTTAGAAAACATCAGTCAATATGCTGAGCTAAGGCTTGGGCTAGGTGTTGCGTTTAGCCTATCTTTATATCTCGTGTTTTCGTTTCTTTTAAAAAAATTCCTTCTGAGGTTCAGAAAGAATCTACTTGCCTGAATTTAAGAACCATTCACAAAAAGTCAGCGTAAAGTTAAAGTAATATTTTTATTACTATTTGCAACAAGTCAGTTTTGGGGCACATAATCTGACCTTGGCACCGAAATACATTTAACGTCAGTAAAACTTTTTAAAAGGGAGATTTGTACATATAGTTAAATAATTTTTTCACTTGGTGACAACATTCAGGCAAACAAGAGAGCATAAGAAAAGGACTATTCATGGATTGGAAAATGTACCTTTCGGGTTTCGTTTTGAAGTTGCAAAAGTCCGATCGCTTCTTTTTGTGACTTTTTAAAAATTCACATTGGAGGACAGGAGGAGAGAGGTTCTTCCCTTCTTCCGTGCAAGGCGGTGAGAGTTTATGCCGGGAAAACCGTCGGCAAGTTTTTAAAGGCCGAGCTGCAGGTGGGTGGGGGGGCTGGCGGGG
>NW_008240042.1:1165121-1166851 GCF_000691975.1 Corvus brachyrhynchos
GTGGTGCCGCCCGCCCCCCACCAGCAGCCGGTTCTCGGCCTCGCCGAACTGCAGCACCCACGCGTCGCTCTCGGCCGAGCTCTGCTTGCCCGTCAGCGAGTAGCACTCCTTGGAGAGCAGGTTGAAGCCCTCCGCCTTCACCTCCGCCACCCGGTTGGGGCCGGGCCAGGGGATGTGGGGCATGGGCCACTGCGCCGCGCTGCGCGGCCAGATCCCGGTGCACTTGAAGGCGGGCGTGATCTGCACCACATACCGCTCCCGGATGCGGAGCTTCACCTCGCTCGTGTCCGCGATCATCTTCACCACATCCCGGTAGCTGCACTTGTCCACGGCCTGGGCCACCAGCGTCTGGAAGCGGGAGCGGATCTTGCGGGCGGACAGGTAGCCCGAGGCGGTGATGAACTCCACCCAGAGGGACATGCTGCGCTTGCGGCCGTCACTCAGCTTGAGCACGGCGCAGCCCGGCAGGGAGCCGTCGTCCACGAAGTTGAAGACGCCCATCTGGTTGAGGTAGAGCACCACCTCGAACTCGGTGGGCGAGATCACCTCCAGCCCCTCGTAGCGGGCGTCGATCTCGCTTAGGGAGCTGATGAAGCGCGGTTCCTGCACCTCCACCTCCTTCAGCACGTCCGACACGACCTTGCACACCTCCCGGATGGTCTTGGCGATGGCCGCCTTGCGCGCCTGGCAGCGCTCCGTGTAGTATTTGTTGAGCTGGTAGACCAGCTTGGCCTGCGCGGCGATCATGTTGGGGCACAGGTCCGGGCTGTACACCGGGCTCTCGCAGTACGTTGAGGGATCCAATGCTTTAGCGGTGGCTGCAGCTTTGCGGAGGGCCCCAGCCAAATCGCAGACCCCCACCGCCTCCGGGAAGAAGGCGGCAGCGGCGCGCCAGTGAGAGCAATTAAAGAAATCGGGGAGGGCGGCGAAGCACAAAGGAGCGAAGCCCAGCGCTGCCCCGGCGAGGAGGAGAAGGAGGAGGAGCGGGCCGGTGCGGGCTGAGCGGCGGTGGCGGTGGCGGTGGTGGTGGTGATGCCGGAGCCGGTGCCGGAGCGGCGGGCAGCCCCCACGGGCTCCCGGAGCGCAAAGTTTTGGATGGCGATGGGGGCAGGGAAGTCTGGGCTGCCTCTGCGCTCAGGCGCCCACCCCCCCGCGCAGCGACAAAAATGCCGTTTCAATAGTTCATGGAAAAAAACCCCAAAACAACAAACAAACTTCCCCAGGACTCGCAGAAGGTCCCCGCAGAAAAGCCGGTCGGCGGCGAAGTTTAAAACCGCACACGGTACGAGAGGAGGAGAAGAATGCGAGTAATGCCCACAGCGGAAGAGTGAACTCTGTGTCTGTCTGTCTGTCTGCCTCTCTCTCTTTCAGTCCGTGGCACCGCCAGAGATGTGCATGAGTTTGGCTGCCGCTCGCTCAGACTGTCAGGGGGTGTTGTTGATTTCCCTTTTCCTGCTGGAGGCGTTGGCTGAACCCGGCTCTGCAGCTGTCTCTATCTTTACGCGCAGACGGGTGCACTTGGTCTGTGATCTCTCATTCCCGTCCTGCAGCTCTACATAGATTGTTGTGAGAGAGATTGTATGGAGAGGAGTTGTTGTTTGGTTTTTTTTGTTTTCTTTGCACAGACTGTGTTTTATCCTGAGCGGGAGGAGGGCGTAGCTGGCGTGCCCGGGATGGCTTCTCCTCCCCCTCCCCACCCCTGGAAGTGCGCGCCGAGGCTCTCACTGTCC
>NW_008240042.1:1167482-1168183 GCF_000691975.1 Corvus brachyrhynchos
CGCTTAATGCCGGACTGCAGCAGTGAAAGTGAGACCGTCACCGGAGCAGCGTGGCACACCTTGTTTTACTGCCCCCAGTCACCTTAATTTAGATAAATCTTGTGCCATAAAGTTCTTTTCATCCTCCTAAAGCGCAGGATTGAGTTATTCGAAAGGAAACGATATTTTATGCAAGTTTGTATTAATAAGAATATTGAACGGTTTGGACATAAAGCTCCGTGGTGTCAGGTCGGAGGGAGCCCCGGGCCAGTACCTGCTGCAGAGCAGCCAGAACTGCTTCTCCTGCGGGAACTTAGGCTGGAAGGGAGGGCAATTTTCACATCTCCAAGGGACAAGTGTGCGTGTGTCCGTAGCTGCTTTGCCCTCCCCTGGGCCGTGCAGTCCCGCTGTGTGGGGCGACTCTCACGGCCCGGGAGCCCCGCCGGGACCGGGGCCGTGACCGTGCGGAGACGCGGTGCGCTCCTCCATGCAGAGCCTCCCGGTGACCTGCTCGCAGCGGTTGGGCTCGGTTCCTTGCACTCTCCTCCTTTCGCTGCGGCTGGCTGATTTTAATAAAGAAAATACCGCCGTCTGTTTTCTGTGTGCGTTTAAATTAGAAACATGTCTTGTGCCGACCGTACCGCTGGAAGAAGTAAGTATGGACGTGCCCGGCGCCGGTGCCGCTCCCTCCTCCGCGAGGAGAGGATCGACTCCCTGCTTTC
>NW_008240042.1:1168548-1187141 GCF_000691975.1 Corvus brachyrhynchos
CCTCCGGCTGCCCTTCGGCAAAGAGAAGAGTTAGTTCGGGCTGGGGGTCCCTTTCACGCGCCGCCGTCAAAGTTCCCGCTTTGGGGGGTACACGCTGCCGGGCTGGCACCGCTCTCCGCGCCGGAGAGGGCTCTGCACGTCCACCCTCCGAGCAGAGCTGGGCAGGAGGGCTCCGCGGGGTCTGGCTTCCCGCAGAGATCGCCCAGCCCAGGGGTTACCGCGTCCTGGGCGCGGAGGAGATGCCGGAGCCTTCAGGCGGCCCGGGAAATGGCGGGGGGACACGCGTTCCTTTTTTCAGGGTAAAAGTAGTAGGAGGGGGCGACTCCCTTCCCACCCCCCCGAAAAGGTGCCTAATGATGTAGCGTTACTAGTGTTCAGATTTAAAACAATTCATTACCAATTTTCCTGCCTGAGGTTGAAGCCCTAGTAAATAATAAATCAGCTAAACAAAAGCTGACTTTAATTTATTGCCCCAACGCTAATTAGAAACATCATTTGAGCAATAAACTTAAACACTTCCAGCAAATAATGCACGTGAAACCCTTCTCTCCCGTGTCTGGGCGTTTGTGGCCGCACTGCATTAAGACCAGCTTCATCTGTGGCGGAATTTGCTCTCGCCGGGATGAATAATTGAAGGGGGAACAGGATCCGAGGAGGCTGTAATTGAAGAGCCCTTGTCACCTCTGCTTTTATGTATGTTAGTGTAGAAGTCCATCAGCAGCTCCTTGACGGTGTGTAAAACGAAGTGGCATCCCCTCCAGCAGCAGGAGATACTGTATTCCATTAAAAAAGACCGTGTGCGTGTGTATGCCGCAGAGAGGGAAACTCTCAGGGCTAAAAGCCACTTGAAGTCTTCAGACCGATTGATCTGTATTCTCTCGTTATAATCCGTCTCATCATACTTGAGTTAATGAGGCAGGGGCGGGGGTGATCTGATGGTCCTTGACAAATTCATTAGGGAGGCTGCGGGACATTTTATTTGACTGTTAAACATCGTGTTTGTTTGGTTTAAGCAGTGCCAACATCAGCATGCCGCTGCCTGGAGCTATAGTGTTTTGTTAGCAAGGGCTTCTGTAAAAAGATACTGGAAAGGGGACGCGGTGTGCAGTGTTTGCTCTTGCCTTGGTTCCTCCTGCCCCCTCCCGCTCGTACGGCAGGGAGCTCGGGCTGGTGTAAATCCAGCCGTGCAGGCATGGGATGTGCCACGGTGTTTTCTTCACACTCAGGATGGCAAAGTAGCAGCGAAGGGCTGCCATTAAGACTTTTTTTTTTTTTTTCTTCAAGAGAGCGCTATGTATTTGTGTTAACCCCTAAAACAACGACAGAAAAAAGCTGGATAGCAGCTCAGAGTTTTAGCAATAAGCATGCAAGTTTCTTGCTGTGTTATGATATAGCATACTTGCATTTGATTGCCTAAGCAGCTTATCAATGTGGCATATGCTATGTATTTCAGAGCCTTTTAATCATGACTGTGTATTTTGAAGTTTCTATAACATGCTACTGATACAAGGTGTAATTTTTAAGGTAAATCAAAGTTTAATCAAATTGACTTAAGGCTGTTAAAGGATTTCTGCCAAGCCTGTCCTTTTTCCCTCCCTAGCTGAGAGGAAGAGGGAGAAGTGAATTCACGAGCAGGTGATCCCAAAAGGGCAGAGAAGTATTTTTAAGAATAGCATATGAAATACGTATGTGTTTGTGTATGCTTTGTTCATGGCAACTTTGCAGATGAGACCCAGCTAGTGTTCCATTATTTTCTAGTAGTTGGTTTCCTCTCTGTCCTTTCATTTAATGGGAACAGTTTTACAGAAAACGGAATAATTAATCTGCTCATGGAACCTAGCATTATATTATTTTTTTCCTGGAGATCAGTCTTCAAACATTCTCAGCTTTAAGTGCTTTGTAGGACTCTGCTTCCATTTATAGAAGAACTGTATGGGAAAAGAGCTAGTGCCCTTTGCCTGTCATTTTCATACATTCCTGCACTGCTGATGAAGCTTGAACTGCTGCAGGGAATGTATGGATTTGAAAAGAAATGATTCAGTAATGCACATTGTGTTTCTCCACGGCAGAACCGGGTTAATAGTTACAGCCAATGCTGCGCTGGGTTTGAGGGATAAAATTCATTTTGCATTTGATAGTATACAGTGTAAACCTCTTTTTGGGAGTCATGGCTTGGGTTTAGTATCTGCTGATCTGTTCTAAGGTCTGTGTGTATGAGTTAGTTGATGGCACACACCGGAGGAGAAAAGATGATTTCATTTTTACAGGTGTCATTAATGTATCTCATCAGCCTAAAGTATATGTATAAATCTTGGTACTTTTTTTTTCCTGTGAAGATTGAGTGGTATGGCAATTAAAGAATTTATACATGTTTCTAAGTCTCCCCTAGCTTTCGTTTCTTAAGTGGGAAAGGGGATGGTTCCAGCTATTCCTTTAAGTAGCTTATGTCTGCTTTCCTGTTTGGTCTTAAAATGTGAATGTGTTCAAAATCTGGTGTTTAACCATAAGCAATCTGAGGGGCTTTCTCTAATGCTTTGGACTTTGTATTAAAGGTAGTATCTTCTCTTTTCTCCTGGTGACTAATGGTGACTTCTTTTCGCTGTAGACTGATTTGAATGCTAAATACTGTTTTGTAAGTTTACCTTTAATAAGTTGTCAATCAGGGAAAATTAGACATGTGCTAAAAAAGAACAATTCTAGTGCTTTTGTAGAATTTTCTTCTTGTTAAACTTCATGTGGGCCTTTTGTTTGGATGCAGTTGGGGTGGGTGCATGCTGTTTCATCCATTAGAAATAACCAAATTCATGTGTGTTGGCTGGTCTTTATTTATAATAACTGATTAATTACGTAAATAACATCATTTTTAAGAAGTGAGAGCAGGTAACACGCCGGGATTTTCTCAGCTTGACCTCCAGTAGAATGCAGTAACACTTATTTGCTTGAGAAAAAAAATGAGGTGGGCTACAGAGATAATGCCCGGTTCTTAAAAATGCTGTGAGGCTGAATCAGCGCTTCTTTTAAAAGTATGAAAAATACAAAGATGTTTTAAGCAAAATCAAAGTTTTGGAAATGAAAAAAAGATTAATTTGCTGGCTTTTGGCTTTTTCTGTCAGTAGCTGCAGATGATTGCTCTGTTTATTGCCTTAGATGTTGATGTCTCTGTGCATATGCGTAATGATGCCAACAAACAATAGCCTGTGTGGTTTTACTGGTTAGACAGCTATTTTAGAGATCAAAATCTTCGTGCAGCCTTGTCAAGACAAAGCATACGTATAAGTTAACCTAAAATTGTCTGAGTTACACTCTTTTAAAATGTCAGTTTCTAGGTCCAGAGGCAAAAGCTTCTCGTTTATAAGCTTGTGTTTAAAAAAGTGCTTTCTCAAGTACAATGTACAGCAGTGTGAAATCCTCTGCTCCTCACCAGCCACTGTACAGGTTATAACCTTTCAGTGAGTTTCTATGAGGGCAATTTATAAAGGGAGAGGGTGTTGTGGGAGGAGGGAACAGAGGGGGCTCAATCTTCTCAATAGCACTGGTGACCAGCACGGAATATATTGAGTCTCTCCCTCGCTCTCCTCCCTGTACTTTAAGACAATTTTGTTTTGACTTTGCATCTGATAGAAAAAGCATGCAATTTTTATTTAATTTTAAAAAAGTCCAGTTTGAGCAGTCTTCTAACTGTTCCCTCATTCAAATTAAATGCATAGTTAGAACCATCTACTTTTCTGTGTATTGTACTTCATGGTATTGAATTTTTATCCTTTGAAAGTACTATGTTGACATAAAAGTAGTAAACTATGACTTCTAAAACCATTGCAGGGGTTTTGTTGCTACTTCTAGTGAGAGAATCAAATCATAGCTGTTCCTATTTTATATCTTGCTGTGCATATATTATTTCAAAGTAACATCTCCATGCTAATATGCTGCTCTCTTTTTAATTTTCTTATGAATTAGGTAAAACCTATGTGCAAAATAGTTCAAGGTACTATCTTCCACTGTTGGAAAGGGGAAACTGCATTGGCTCAAATAATGTATAGAAGCCATCTGCATAGCTTAATTGAAATAATATTTGGTGATCTAAGAGATGGAAATTGCTCCTTTTCTTTAACCATCTGAAATAAAACTAGGATGTAAACCAGCTGTCTTGGCCTATGGAAATCAAGGTTCTGCCAGTCTGTTTCTTTTCTTCATTTTCTACTTCTATCTTCCTTTATTATCTTTGTATCCCAAGGAGTCTTTCTTATTTTCTAACTGGTTTTGTCTGCAACAAGGGGCTGGGTTGGTGTGTTTAAATAGACTCTGGATAGAGTGAAAAATCTTTGATCTATGGCTATGACTGCTTCCAAATGATTTGCTTGCTGGGACTGGACACTGTCCATGCCCTTTCACTTCACTATCAGATAGGCACACAAAAAGGACTTGACATGCTACCAGATGCATAGTTAATCATTGCATTAGGTCTGTAAAAGGGACCATCCAGACTCAATTAGGTCTACCATTTTTAACTAGTGTTTGCTCTGTAGTTTGTTTGGAGTACAATATTAATTCTAACTGCCATTCTGTTTATCTAAAAGGCCTTTAACTCAGTTCTGTGCTTTCATTTTTGAGGCGTCTTCTCTGCATTTGTGCTGTTTTGGTGTATTTAAAGCATTATGTATTTGTTACAACCTACCAAATATCATTGCAGTATAACATATTATCTGAAGCTTTAATGAAAAAAAGTTATTGTCTTTTTGTAATTCAGCAGTTTCCCTTTCTCAATTCCAGTTTCAAAAAGTGCATTTGAAATAAGCTAAATGCAGCAGCTGGCATATATTGAGGCAGCATTCAGAAGTAAAGCTTACAAGAGTATCTGGAGTTTTGGAACTGAGTCTTAAATGCTGAAAACCAAATGGCAGCATTTTTCCTCTCACTTATTTACCGAGAGCTCATTCTTGTATCTGGCACTGCATGGTTTTGTGCGAGAAGGATGCATGGTTTTGTGCAATTAAGGGTGCACGAGTTAAAAAAGTCCAGCTGTAGAGTAAAAAGCATTACTTAAATTATTGTTCTGAATCTTGCCTGGGATTTCTAGGAGTAGTTTCTATTTTTACATTAGCAGTTGTTAACTGTATGCACTGAATAAAGTCCACTGAAAATTCCTAGCTTTCTCAGAGTTTCAAAAATTAGTGTTAACTACAGTTCATAGATGTAGCCAGTCCTTTCATGGCATGAAGAAGCTTGGGTGTTCAAGTTGTATAAATTCTTTGTATCACTCATGCTGTCTGCATTTTCCATATTGGATATGGTAGGCCCATGGAAGCAGAAGCATAAAGGACATAAAATAATTTTTTGATTGAAAATTAGTATATAAGAAAGGAGCACTAATCAGAGACTTTGAAATATTTTCATTTGGTTTTAATATTTATTTATTTTGGAAGAAAGGAGGAGCAAGGCATTCAGCTATTATTTTTTTTTTTAAAACCTATATATAATTACGAAAACTGTTGTTTTAAGCTTCAGATTATAGTTCAGCCTTTACTTTAGATCTGAGATTTCTTGCTTTAGTTCTTTGCTTGAAGTTTGTCAGTATTCTTTGGAGGAGGGCACATGCATTAAAATGTAACATTTATCATTGAGTTGTAGTCACAGGGATATTTAGAAGTTGCTAATGGACTTCCAAGATGCAGGATATACAAGTGGATACTACTCAGAAGTGCCAGTTAGGGCTCTCTGGGGATTTTTAAATAATTTATGGGTACCTGCTGCTCTGGAGTACAGGTGTGTGCCTCTGTATTTTCCATTAATGCTTCGTATTGATGCATATAAATACTCAACCGAGAATAAACCTAATACAGGAGTCCTTTAGAGGCACAGGCAGGTGGCTTTTCCCCATCCATCATCTGTCCTGGAGGTTCATTCTGACTGGCATCTGCATGCCAGCGTGTCTCCAAAGGGGAATTGTTTGTGTACTTTGGGGGCTTCCAGAGTGCGAACTTGAAAGAAAGTGGGGCTTGAAATGTGCGGTCATTTGTGAATTTATGTTTTATCTCCCTTCACTTGAAAATTTATGAGGAGAGTGACTTAGGGTGCTTGCATTGTGTGTTCCAGGGCTTGCCCCCACTGATAACACCCTTGTTGGCGTGAAAGTGCAATGCAAATTATGACAGTTACAACGTTCTGTTTTGTTTAACCTGTCAGTGGATTTCCTGGCTCAGTGCTGAGGGCAATGGCGTGTTCAGCTAGTTCCATATTCACCTAAACTTAAAAGGTCAGGTTTCTACAGGCAAGCCTAGTCAAAGCCTAATTGATGAGGAGGGCAGGGGGACAGAATTTACTGTTCTGTTGGCTAGTTTCATATCGTTAGGTTGTCCTGAAAGCATCAGGCAGTCACAGCCCCTTTCATGTAAGTGCTGACCCTAGACAGGAGCTGACAATCAAAGGAGGCAGCCACAGGAACCGGTGCAAGTAGGCTATTGATTTTTCAGTTAGGTCTAAGTAGTTTGTAGTATGGGTAATGGGTGACAGAGGCAGGTATGTCATTATCAATGAGCTCCAGAACAGTAGCGACAGCCCCCTCTCATATTTCCTTCAGCACTGACAGTAGGCATCCTGCACTGGTCAATAAATCGCCCAACCTTTTACTGACAAGTGACTTGGAGGTGTGGGGGGGGGGAGTCAAGGAGCTAAACTTCCCGTACTTGAACTTGACATGGATGCAGAGCAAGGATCTCAACATCTGCGTTCCTGGCTCGTCAGGCAAGGAGCCGAGGAGAATGTGGGGAACAGAACAATGGGAGCTGTGTGGCCACGGAAGGTTACCTTTATTTTATGCCCTCTAGAAAGTCAAAGATTTTCTTGAGTTCGAGTGAAATGGCTTAAAACACCAGTTTTCTGTATCAGCATGGTCTGGTTCAGTAGTTAATTTAGGTTACCATGGCAGGGCTTTGTTTTTACTTTAGTATTGCTCTGCATTTAATCAAGGTTATACTGCCATAGCAGTGCAACAATCAGAGTCTGCCATTCAAAATCCGCTTTTAATTCCTAGTTTCCTCTTCTTAAATTTCATGTATGGAGACTATTTAAAGATATTGGAGGTTTCTTATAAATCCAAAGTGTTAGCAAGACAGTTTCTGTTCTGACTACCAATGCTGTTTTGGGTCAGTGGTGGAGGACCAATACTTTAGGAAGCTGAATAAAGTTTTTATGACTTGGATTTTACTAGCTGTGGTTTCTGAATTTAATAGAGGCAGACCCAGATTTTAGCTTTACACTTAATTAAATTCTGAAAGATATTGGGAGAACATAAAAATTGTAAAAAGTGGTGGTTTGGGTTTTTTTTTTTTTTTTTTTTTATTATACCTGTATGGAAAATCAGTTAAATGAACTCATGCATCTTAATCTGAATTTCATGAAGGTTTCTAATATTGTTACTTTATTTGAGGGGTGTAAGTTATCTGCATTTTTTCAGAAGTTGGAATTCAGTCAGTTTTTATGCTGTGCACAGATGTTAACAAAATAGCATATGCTTATAATTAAAAAAATCTTTAGACAAATTGAAATAAAGCAGAAGAGTAAATGTTTTGAAAAACTTCCTTAAAATAACTCATTGCTATGGTATCTTGTTCAACAATGTTTGTAATGTTACACAGAGCAGGAATCTGAGACTGTGTGTGTTGAATAGCTGCAAAGTATCATCTGTGACTGAAATTTTCATCTGTCTGCAGCAGCTAAAGCGGTTTTCTTCATGGCTGGCTCTTTAATGGCAAGGCCAGTGTTGACACAGACTCAAGAAGTGAGGTTGAAATTTATCACTGGATTATGAAATCCTTTAATAAATATTTATATAAGCTAAAAACCTGAGTACCTGTATATTTGGAGCAGTTATGAAAATAATTAATTGTAAAAATCTGTTTAGATATTACATTTACCTATTTGCCTATTGAACAAAGCTTTGGAAGAGGGGCTAGGTAGCTGTCTTCCAGAGGAAGAAATTTTCAATTAGTTGAATCAAAAGTGTGCCAGGTTGTTTGAGTCCTTCAGTATTTAATGGGAGTTTTTCTTCTGTCAGTTGTTTTCTTTATCCTGCAGGGCCTTTTTTTTTGTTGTTGTTGTTGTTGTTAAACTAGATATAAAGTACAGCCGTGCAGTCTGAATCTTACCTTTTCTCCTAAACAGGTCCAGCTTCCTTTACTGTATTTTTAGTGTTGCTGGCATGCTGTGTTATTGCAGAAATGTAAAAAGGGGCTGTAGAAAGGCGCCAAATTAAATTTTCATGAAAGAACCCCCTAATCAGCAGTGACAGGGTAAGAGAAAGATGATTGCCACTTGGTCATTGTGGAGAGGCACTTAGACTTGGTGTCAGGGCTTCTGTTAATGATGACTAATGTCTTTCTTGGAGAAAACGCATGCTCAAGCATGCTACAGTCCAGAAAAAGAATGGGGGGATAGGCATATTAAGGAAAAAGGCTGTGAATCCTAAAACAAAAGCTTAGGTCTTCAGATGAAAAGGGTACAGTGTTTTTGCAATGTCAGAAGGCGCGGCTATGAAACTGTTCTTGTTGCACTCTTTAAGCAAAATAATGATAATAAAAAATAATATAGATTTAAATAAAAAAAATATATATAGACATACACTGTTGTGGTCTACGTGGTGTCTGCTGCTTTAGAAAAAAGGGAGATAGTGATGACACGGATGTGTAAGCACACTGGTCAGAAATAAACAGTCATGTTTACTCCTCTTCTGTTAACAAAGCTTGCTTTTTTAAGAGAACAAAAGCTGCTGCAATAATTTCTTTCCTAGGCACAGCACTCTGCTCTGAATAACCTTCCGTAGTCAAATGTAAAATGACTCAAAAGACCTTTTTCAAATCTTCAAGCTTTGGCTTTTAGGTATATTGGCAAAAAAGAGGTGGCACGTGTCATTCCTTCAGCTTTTCCCAAAGTGAGACCTTTCAGAAGGGCATTTGCAATGCTTGTCATATTTTTTCATATACATCTTATTGGCCTGACAAGTCTAGAGGACCATGAGAAAACAGATGTCATTGCATTCAGACAACACTAATTACTCTGGGATTTTTGCAGCCTCAGTGCCTGCGTGTAGCTGTCGATTATGACTGTTTATGTGGCCTATCATGGGTACACGTTGCACATTCAGATGGTGCCACCAGCCTTTGTGTTCCCTATTATCACACAATAAGATGGAAAAATCAGCAACAAGCATCACAACAAAGAAATGCCTTAATGTGAGACTTTTACATGCATTTTGCTAAAGATTGCATTCACAGTCCTTATTAGATTTAAGTGTTTTAGCACCTGGTTGCTAACTGGAGTGCAGCGCGGTGGCTGTTAGTGTTCACCGCGGTTCTTTATGTTGCAGGCTTTCGTTTTCTCCAATTGCATAAGCACTACCTGAAAAATGCTGGTTGACCCAGCAGTTGTCAGAAATTTCCTGCCTCTAACCTTCGTACCAAACAGAGATTTTTCTATGTCACAGTTCACATTAGAAACCAAAAGCCTTATTTTATTCTCTTAGAAACTGCGTTGTTGGTACTTCCTCAGTTAAATTTTCTTAGCGGCTCTGTAATTTCAGAGTCTATTCTTCCTCTGCAGCAATAACTGCTGCAGGATTTCTAACACAAAGTTCAAACAGTGGTCACGTCGTGGCCTTACTTTGCATGTTATCTTGAATTTTGGTGCGCGTTTTATAAGCAGAACAACTGATGTTAATCACAGATTGGAAAATGAAAGCTCCAATAATGTAACTTCACATGCTGATGAAGCAGAAATAGAAGCAGCTTTATCAAAGATGTATGATGAGATAAAACTGCAGTCTCTGCTGTACAGTTATAGTAATTATGACTAATGAACCGTCCAGTCTGGATGAAATGGCATGCCCACAGGGACTGTGGCCAATCAGTTGTGACTTATGCAAGCTGAACAAAACATTGATGGTGTTCCAGATTCCCTGCAAGAACAGGAAGTGTGGTCTTTGTTTGGAACATCAGCTTTGTCAAGTTATTTTCAAGCAGTTCAGGAATAAACGGCATTAGTAAATAAAAGTCTTAAGGGTTAGGGTTTGTTGGGTTTTAAAATGGGCATAAAGAATTACAATTTGCCATGTCAAATATACCTGAATAAAACCCCCTGTGAGGATGGCACATACACTGCAAATATACTTCAAAGTTGTTCTATCATGTTGCTAATCTGAGTCATTGGAAGCACATGTTACATTGTAATATGCTGAGTACAATGAAAGCCAAAGATGCAAAACATGTGAATATAGGCTTGTATCTATTCAGGTTTACTGTGGTAATTTGGGGTTTTTACAAATTTGCTTGAGACCTGATACTTTCATTTTAATTTTGAAGCACTCTGCATTTTAAACCAGTCTATAATTTGTAAGTGGGAAAAGACAGGTGTAGAACCTGAAAGACAATTTCTTGTAGTAAGAAGGGTAATTCACAGAAACAACATGCAATGGAGCTTCAGTAAGTTTTGACAAAGTATAGACTAGCAGAGTAGTAATTTTGAACCAGCTTATTTCTATGAAGACACTGTGTGTAGCTATAAAAAAAGAAAAAATACCCAAATTCTGAATACTGAAATGCAGAAATGCAGGTTATGTGGGGACTTCTGAATTTAATTGTATGATAATAGCAGAGCACAAAAAATACTTCTCTAAATGTAATTTTGTGCTAAGTTGTTTAGGCCCAACCTGGAAGCAGTTGTGGATCAGCAAACGTTGGAAGGATTTGGGAGTAAAATGATCAATATGTTACAGATGTTAGTGATACGTTACAATCAGTTTAGCGTTTTGCCTGAGCCCCTCCAGAAGGCTATGAAGAAAAAAATATTTCAAAAATTAATTGCAAATGAACTAATGTAAAAGTAAGAAACCCCCCCTCCACCCACTTACCCGCCCCTTAAACCATTTAGAACAAACTTAAAACATCACTTGGCAAAGAGCCTATGTTAGACTGTTGTGCTGTTTAACAATGGTTTACCTATTCACAACTAGAAATCTCAGATACTTTAACACTTCTGTTCTATTTTGAAAGTGTAGAGATACTTCAAGGGGCCTACTAAGACTCAGAATCCTTCTCTTTTGTCTCTCGCAACAAAGCATATTGCATTAAATATTGCAAATGGGAAAATACTGTAAACAATTCAGAGTATACTACTAAGATAAAGGATGATGATAAGTAAATTCTGAAAGTGACTGCGTTTTGGCTCAGCTAAATAATTAAGGGTAAGATCTTTTGGAGACTGTGGCACACTTAAGTATGAGTCTCTTCCACAATGTCATTTCAGAATCAATAGCTTGCAATGCATTATGTACATTATCTAATTTTACTGCACAGAAAGTTACATTATGATCACTTTAATGATCGTGTCAGGATTGTACTAGTGAAGTCAGGACTGAATTTGTTAGATGATGTACAAATGTACAAAACTAATTCTCATTCTTCCAAAGAGTTATTATTTTAAAGTAATGGATTTAAATATATAGAGATTATATATGTGTGTGTGTGTGTATGTTGTAGCAATATTTGGAAGAAGTACTCATATGTATTAAGATGAAGCTGTAACTTTCAGATTGTGTTTTTTAGGAGCGTACAGCTCTGTTATTTTTTTATGAAATCAGGGCTAAAATTCATATAAAATTATACCAGCATGGATCAGCTTTTTGTGTCTTTGGGGCATCAATTGTTATCCCTTTGTTACCCTTTATAGATCTGAACACATTACTGGTGGTTCTGTGCAAAATACCACATGGAGTTGTAGCGACTAGGAGCTTGTATATGTGATGCAAATAAAAATTGAGGAGCACAGGATCTCAAGGGTTGAATTTTATCTTCCTGTTGCTATTTGTATTTGTGTACATATGTAAGATATCTTGTATGTTGTTAGTTATATTTGAGACCCATCTTTTTATATGAGAGGGGCTGTGTTTGGGAGTCCAGAATTAGAACTGTTGCTGATTTTTCCCTTAGGCTTGCCTGATAGAGTTGACTGGTGCTTATCACTGTAGGTATAAATCAGTCTTCTGATTTGGGAGACAGATTGAAATAGGAAATTACTCTTCAGTGCAGGAAGATTAGAATTCAGTCTAGTGAGAGCAGCTGAGTGGCTGCTTTAGCTTTTGCTGGCTTTTGTAATGAGTGTTAAAAAACAGAGTTGGTCTGACCAGCTTGTCCTACTTGCCTCATCCATCCCAAAACTATCCCTAATTAGTCTTATGCTTGAGGCAGGTGGAGGAAAAGCTGGTGAAAGTGTGATTGTGTTGGCTTTCTCTAAGATTTTCCTTGTATCCAGGTGTCTTCAGTTGCCCATTTAGGGAAGACTCGTCTTACTTGTGAAGTTCTGGCCATCAGAGGGAACCTTGAAATGATTAAAGATTTGCCTTCTGTTACTCTTGGTCTGGCTGCTGATCTTACCTGTGCTGATCTAAATCCACAATAACTCGTTTAACTGATTTGTATGCCAGTATTAGAAAAACAAAGAAGATCCCAGCAGAGTCAGGAAGAAACTGTTTTTTTCTATTATGTCAACTTTGAGATTTGTTTTTTTCGTGCTGCCCCTGGAATCAAAGTCAAAGCTTCAAAAAATATATGTGAAGTAGTGGTATTAAGAAAAAAACAAAGAGTAAAGTTAAAGATTTTTTTTTTTTTTTGACCCGTTGGCTCTAAGAATCAATCACCTAGCACTTTTGGATGGGATGGAAATAACAGAAAGGAATAATCACTAGCCTCCAAAATGTAACTAAGCAGTCAAAACCAAGGCATTTTTTGAATCAAAATGCTTGTTTTGTTTGAAAACATAAACTTTTCATTCTTTTTGAAAATGGATTTGAAACCTTTCCTCCACACAGTGTTGGGTTTGATTAATAAAATAACCAGTAATATTTGTCATGAGTAATTTCTACTTGAGTTGATTTCAAAAATTTAATATAGAATTCCAGCAGTGAATGAATATATGTGTGTGTGTAAATATATGAATGGAAATAGTATTTCACTTTAGCTCTTGTATATTGTGTCATAGGTATTTGTTTTTCAAGGGTACCTGCCAAGCTACTTGCAGATGCTTTTCTGTTGTTTCTTGGAGTCTGGATTCAGATATTTTTGTTGTTCTGCCTCCTAGCTATCATTATTTTAAAGCATTATATTTAACCTTAAATGTTTTTTTATTTCCTTTTCTGTGAAACAAATGCTAAG
Source organism: Corvus brachyrhynchos (assembly GCF_000691975.1). Taxonomy (NCBI): domain Eukaryota; kingdom Metazoa; phylum Chordata; class Aves; order Passeriformes; family Corvidae; genus Corvus; species Corvus brachyrhynchos. The sequence goes on from NW_008240042.1 coordinate 1,181,745, forward strand.
ATCCCATGTTCCCTGTTGCTTGTAGGTGTTGCTTTGTTTTTTTTCAACAATCCTAAACTAATAAAGTAAATATCACTCCTGGTGTATAGTATTAATCTTTCAGAAGTTTGTCCTGTGCTGGAGAAAATAAATAATTAGAGACAGGTAAGAGGTGAATGATGTGTAGGTGTAAATACTCTGTAGATTTAAACATGCTGCATGGCAACTCTAGGTCTCTTTTGAGGTAGTCATGAAAACTTAAATTGTGTGCCTCATATATTTAAGACCAGTGAGCCTATATGATTTTATTAATGTGCTATAAATCTTATATTCATGAGCAGTGTTTACTACTGTGCAGTATATTTAAAAGAAGATTTATGCCTCATTGCAGAAGGAGGGTAGGCTAGTGAAAAAATGCAAGGGTGGATCTCAAACATTTATCCAAATCTGACAAGTATTTGCAAGGAATTTGCTCCTGTAAATTTCTGCTGGGAGCAAATGATACTCATTCTAGCCTCAATTTTAATAAAATCCATAAATACTTATTTATGCATACACAGGTGGAGCAAGGGCACGTCTTTTGTCGTTGTCTAGACACAAACTTTGTGTGTGTTCACATATGACACGTTCGGGATCATAGGATGAGCTTCTAATTCTGTTTTGAAGCAGGCCATTCTTCAGCTGAGAATAGTACCTGGAATACCTTACTGGAGACCCTGGACACTTTTTTGAAGGAACAGTGGTTGCCTTTGTGAGGCATATCTTGTCAGTCTTTGGCCGTGTCATTCCCTTTGTATCCCATTTCTTCTGGACCCAGCAGCATTCTCTAGGCAAAATGGCTGGATTGTTACACTAACTCAGTGTGTGAGTTAGGATGAGTCACAGAAACCCAGACAGGTCATTTTCCACAGAGAAGACTGATTTGATAATGTTTTGGTAAACTACTTGTGTTTTCCTTCTTTATAATACCTAGGAAAACTCTTTCTGGTCTCTAGGGAATGGCAGGAAGTTACTGCAGCTGTGATTGACTGCAGTAGGGAAGCTGCCTCCATGGAAGTCACTTGCCTAATGCTGTTGAAAGGGCAGTGATTATGTCACCAAGGAAGCATTTTTTATTTGTATGGGTGCATTGTAGATTGCACAGAAAAATACAGTTAATGTACCATGTGTAACCTTCCATGCTCCTTAAGCTTGCACTTCCACCTTGCAGTGGTTAAAATATTAGTCAGCAGTACAAAACAGGTATTCTCGATGCCTTAAGAGCTGTTTAAAGTTTTTTATGCTCTTTATGATTTTATACTCTCCAGGATTAAGTAGCAGGTTCTTATGCCATTTAAAAAGAAGGCATGTGTACTTTACTATGCAGTTTTGAATTGCATGAGGCAACAAAAGCATTCCTCATGATAGAGGGGTGCACAGAGCAATTCTAGAAATGACTGTGGAATGTGTGAAAATTCCACACTGGCATACTTTGTTGTCACTGAACTTACTCTTGTAGATGTGTGGTTATATAATTAGTTTCTTAATGTGTAGCATCAGCGATTATTTCTGTAATTATTATTGTGAGTATTTAATCTAAATAGCTCCAGTAATGGAAAATCTTTTACAGCTTTTTTATAGAATATTGGGGCTTTTTTTGATCCTTCCTGCAACCTTCAGAAACTTCTTAAAGAAAAAGTATTTGTTTTGCCATGTCCTGTTAGAATTGAAAGTTGCTATAGCTGTGAGGAAGAAATAAATGGGACATGATACTATACATGATACTCTACTATTGGTGTACCCTGTTTTGTATGTGTAACTTTATGTGTGGGGGTAGTAAAATTCAGTGTACAGCTACATCCTCCCTCAGGTAGTGTGGAGCAAATTTGGTGTGAGCTGCTGTGACCCTGCCCTTCCTGCTCTGACTGACACTGTTTGAGCTCTGCAGTGCACGCAGAGTGGTTGTTCCACTTGAAAAAAGCATCCCGCCACCCTAAAAGAGCCAGTTTTCAGCTGCTTGAGCTCCCTGAAATAGTTTTCTGTCATAATTCCCTGGTGTTTGTGCTAGTGGAAGAAATGTTTGGTGTAGCAGATAGCAGGGAGTGTGGGACTGCAGCAGCCTGGATTTATGTTTGCTTAAATTGCTGCGGAAGTGATGCTCTCAGCCTGCTTTTCACAAGCGCTGCTCTCTTGTGCATCCTCTGGATTGTAGGAAGTGGTACAGGTTTTTCACCTGGAATGGTAAAGTCATCTTTCCCTCAGGTGTTTCACAGATATGAGACTTTGGAGATAATTTATTTTTTTTTAACTGGCTTGTGTTACAAAAGACAGTGAGGGTCTTTCATGTTTGGATATACGCTCTACCGTTTTGCTGTATTCCTCTTAGTCCTTCTGAGTTATTAAAAGATTGTTCTTCTTCCTTTGACCCCTCTGACACAAGCTTTCAACCCCTGCAGCTTTTTGGACACGTGTTCTGTCACCCTTTAGATACTCTGGAGAACATGGGGGAGAATTGAGGCATGCACTAATGTGCCCTAGTACCCTAGTTTACAGATTTATTATGCTCCTGGGAGAGCAATGCCTTGATGTATCCTATTATCTTGAAATCATCCTTAACTCAATCCAGGCTAGGATAAAATAGAAATAAAAACATTTCTTTACAACTTTCAGAATGGAAAATGCACTTAAGTGCATTTATAAAAAGTGTAAAGGTGAAGAAATAAGGTACAAGGTCCCACTTGCACAGAGATTAAGTTGAAAAGATTCTCTCTCATGGATGCAGTCTTAGTCAACTGTGACTTGAGGCACAGGGAATGCAAAAAGAGAATCATTACTACGTATGCTTGTGTCAGGAAATCATCTGCAGCAAATCAGCTGGGTCCATAGAAGGAAACCTGCAGATCGAAGAAATGCCTTTCAGTGACCTGTAGTAACCAAGACAAATCTTTGGCATGCAGTAAAGTGGTGGGAAGCACATTTGGACGCCCAGGATTCTTGAGTAAGTTTCATAGCTGGATTCGGTGGATACAGGAGTGAATCTTTTCAAGCTGGATTGCTGGTGCAGTATGCCTGTTATACAGCAGGGACCGAGTCAGTATTTTCTGTCAATATACGTGAGATGAAAGTGTGGCTAAAGAGCACGTGAGCTACTGAAACAGCAGTTCAGTTTGCTTGCCTATCAGGTGGTGTCTTTGGTATAAATGCATAGGTTGAAAGCAAAGATGATTTCCTACAGGGTATTGTAGTTCATTCGAGGTAAGAGGCAAACATTTGATTGTCCCCCAGGCAGTGTAACATCGTGTCCCCTTCTGCAGGTCTTTGGCATGAAGCCTGGTGAGTAAGTGTGATACACAGATTCGCTGTATGAGCTTCAGTGGCAAGAGACTTTGCTGTCACAGCCCAGAGGCAGCTGTACTGTACCTACTTCGGTCTGCATTTAGTCTTACAAAATGTTGGCACTACATGAATGAGCATTTTCCTTGAGTATCCTCATTGTCTTCATTCACAGTTAATAAAGCGTGGGCTAGAGGGGGCATGAAGAGGTTGGATGTCTGTTTGCACTGTGCCTCCACTGCTCAGCACTGTATATTTGCTTTGTGGACATTTAAAATAGGTGTTCATTAGTGTTGTTCGGAAGGAATTGGTACCTCTATTTCACCTGTTCTAACTTTCCTGTAAAAATAGCTGGGGAGCTGGCATTTTTCAGAGGAATAAGTACCTTGCTCTTAAGCTTTTGGTAGTTATTTCCATCACAGGGCAAATAGATATTCTGCAGGAATTAAGATCTGCCTTTCCTATAACCTCTGTTGAAGAAGTTTTGCTATCCACTGCACCTTCCACAAAGATTCTTTAGGCATCTATCTTTTCTGCATTTGTGTATTAAGGAATTGTCTCTTGCCAACCATCATAACGAGAATAAAGTTTTTCCATTTCTGAGCAAAGCCACTATTGAGTGGCAGCAGTACTGACATCTCATTACATTACTCACATGTAATGACAGAAGTTACACAGCAAAACTTGGTTTACATATACATTATTTCTTCGTGTGGTCTTAAGAGGGATAAAAACTTTAAAAATTTAAATATTTCCTCGTGGTTGTAAATATGAACTAACTTGGTGAGAAGTTTCAGTGGATACACATAGTGGGGGAGTTAGCATGGAGGGTATTTTTACCCTTTACTGTGTATTTCACTTTTCTACTCTGTCCTTTGCATTCATCTATCTCTGGCATAGGAAAAAGGGATATTTCTTAGAGGGAAGGTACTGGGCAGAGGAACAGCATCATGTACTGCTTTATTTTCTCCTAAACCAATCTTTATTTTCACTTTGCTTTCTGTTATATAGATGAGTTATATCTCAAGGCAGTGTGTATTTATTTAGAAAGTTACCTGTTTAAGGAAACAATTCATTATGTGTCGTGGAGCTGATGAGTTCAGTAGAGCCACCTTTTAATCCTCGGTTCCCTGTGGATTTTCTTTCACAATACCTTTCTCCTTTAAGTCTCTAAAACTACAGTCCTTTTGAGTGAATAGGGGCTATTTTATACACCACCCTGCTTCCAATCCAATTAAAGGCTCAATAATAGACGGATTAGGGAAAGTTTACTTCTTAGTAGAAGTGCAGCTTTGGAAAAATAGTGCGTTGATAGCAAGAGGGAATGTGAAGGAAAGCGGAGAAAATTAAGGAGATAATGGTCAGTAATCTTAACTTGTCTGATGTTTGCGCTGTTCACAATATAGCGGACTCTCAAAATGCATAGAACAATGATTCAGATTCTTTAACCATTTTGTTGCTGGAGTTTGCCTGTCTCTTCAATTTTCTTCACTCTTGCTTTTGTTATCTGCATCTTGCACAAATGCCACCTAATCCTTTACTTTAAGTCCCCAGAGTAGGAGACTTTTGTAGTGTTTTCTTTTGGGGGGAGCTGAGGAGAAACGCAGGAAAGCAAGGAGTTGATGACAAAGTTAATCTGTTGTATTATGAAAGTAGTTAAGTATCAAAGTTTGTACAACACGTTTCAATTAGGTTTTTAGGAGAAGTGCCATTTAAGTATCCCTGTGACAAATAACAAACTTCCTTGAGAAGTTTTTTGAGTGAAATGGTCAAGGTTAAAAACAAACCTCAAAAACGTTATGTAAACCAGAAAACGCAGCATTGAAATGTTGTCTGATGCATAATAAATACATGAAGTCCAATTAAAAAAGTAGTCTTGACATAAAAATCATGTTTCCTATTCAGTGCCTTGCCTGTCACCTCACTTTACAGGTTGGTTCCCAAACAAATGGTTTTACTGTAGAGTTAAGAAGGTGCAAATGCCTCAAAATTACACTTTGAACTATATCCTTTGCATGTCTTTGAAAGGATCCTCTAACCGTATCAAGCAGTGCTAGTGGCCAGCAAACTGGTGAGACCATGCTCTTTTTCCAGAAAATTTTGGTG
>NW_008240042.1:1189662-1229086 GCF_000691975.1 Corvus brachyrhynchos
CTTGGATTTGCCACTTATATTCTTTTTGTCACTAAAGAACACAGTCATACTGGAGTACACATTTTATTATATTAGGATTTGTCTAATTTGGGGTGTTTTTTATCCCAGAGATGTGTAGTCTTTGCATGGGATGCTTCTTGGAAATTACTGTGAAGCAAAACTAACCAGCTGAGTTGTCTGTTCTGCAGTGTTTCTACAGCTGGCAAAGAGCAGCTATGCTGGAAAACACCTGTGCAGTGGCAATGACAAGATGTTTTCAGAGGCACAAAAGCACACAGTGGTTCCTGAAACTGAGAGGAGGGTTCCACCACCCTGTTAATGCCAGTGGGATCTGACACACAAAGAATTGATTTGGGGCTCTTTAGTCCTTTCCCCCAACATCCTGGGCTGCATTAAAAAAGTTGTGACCCGGAGGTTGAGGGAGGTGATTCTCCCTGTCTGCTCTGCCCTTGTGAGACCCTACCTGGAGTATGTGTCCAGGCCTGGAGTCCTCAGCATAGGAAGGATGTGAATCTTTGGGAGTAGGTCCAGAGGAGCCTGGAGGAGGAGTGACGGTGATCAGAGAGATGGAGGCTGAGATTTGGCACTTTTCAGCCTGGAGAAGAGAATGTTCCAGGGGGGCCTTCAAGCAGCCTTCCTGCACCTAAAGGGGGCTTAAAAAAAAGAAGGAAAATCAGGACCAGTTATAAACTATAAGGGGAAAGCTACAGATTAGATGGTAGAAAAAAGTTCTTTACTCAGAGGGTGGTGAGGCACTAGCACAGGTTGCCCAGAGAAGTTGTGGATGGGGGTCATTCCTGCCAACATTGGTGGTGGAAGCAGGTGATCTTTAATCAGAGAATTACAGAATCTTTTAGGTTGTAAGGAACCTCCAAGATCATCAAATCCAACCTTTGACTGATCACCACCTTGTCAACTAGAGCATGGCACTGAGTGCCTCGTCCATTAAGTTCCTTTCCAACCCAAGGCATTCTGAGATTTACCTGAGGAGTCAAGTTAGGGAACTGACCTAACAGGAAAGGTCCTTTTCTTCCATGGATTTTTGCAAGGATGATGCCCTGAGCCAACTACCTCTGGGTCCATAGGAACATTAATGGCAGGAGAAGGAAGGAAGCAGGACTACACAGTTTGGAACAGGCCGCACCATCCTTGTGGCTGCCACCTGCTGTGGAGCCATAGCCACAAACTCCAACTGTAGTCAAATGTTAACTGGTGAATTAGGATTTTAATCGACATCCTTTAAATTGGTTGGAAACTTATATGGAGTGTTTCCGCAAGAATCCACAAGAAGTGGAGAGTTCAGCCCTTTCAGAGATAAATAACCTTGTTATCAAGAACAGTGTCCTTTGGGGAGAAAATGTCTGGTGTTAAAATAGAGTAAGATAGATACGTATATATAGTATTGTCAACTGCCACTGATTTCTACTGCTGTTTTAATGTAATATTTTTGTGGGCTTTGTTGTATTTGTTGGTTTGGGAATGATCCTAATTACTCTTTTGGCAGTTTGACATCCTTCTGTATATGTTGGATGCAACATCATTTACATTGTCTCTGGATTGCTTTTCAAACACAGATCCTAAAGCCAAGGATTCCTGCTCCAGAGAATACAAGCTTGGAAATTGTGTCCTTATGTAGAAGTCAGTTGTTCCTTCTAACTTAATGCTGAAATGTTAAATCTGCTCCATCCCATGTTCCCAGGCAAAAGTTGTGTCATCTACCATTTCCCAACCCACTCCTTGTAGTGCTCACAAGATAATAATCAGATATTACCGGTATGACACTTCCCCCTTGAGAAAGGAAAGTCATTAGTGTGTAAATATTAAGTTGTTACTGACTCTGTGATAGCATCCAGAACTTCATTCTTGTGATCCTAGAGAAGGCTGTATGATCTGTATGGCTGCAGGTGCACCAGTGCTATTTAGAAACTGCTTTAATTATGCTTATTACATATAATAATTTTTCTTTTATATCTTTGTATGTCTTGCATTTAAGCAACATGGCACAGAGATGTTTTTTCTTCTCTGGAGAAAGTGTTCTGGACAGATAGTACTTGGAAAGCAAGAGTTAATTTTTACTTTTTATAAATTATGGCTTTTTTTTTTTTTTTATTTTCAGGTCTTGTGTTCCAGTCCTTGGCCCTGCACTTTGAACCTAAACATAACTAGTTAGTACTGCTAGAAAAGTCTTACAAGAGCCCTGATTAAAGGACTTTGATAAAGTAATTAAAATACTAGTTACGTTAATTTCTTTCTTTGGCCTGTGACTTTTGCTTCTTAGCATGATGGAGTTTGGAAATCAGCATACAAGCATTATCATTGATCTAAAAACTGGAGCCAGATTTTTTTTCTATTTGCTTTTAAAGAGATTCTAGTGTTAATTTTTTGAACTGTTTGCAAAGCTGCATAATATTTTGATTTATTTTGTTTGCTTTATTTTATATTTACTGCCAAATGGCTTGTTCATAAAATGCAAAATCATGCAATGTAAAGTCTCTGGAAATTATCTTGGTGTATTCAATCTAAATTACTTTAAAGAATTCTATCTGATTGCCATTTTCAAAAAGAACTGAATAAATACTATCCTGAATTCCTGCAATATACACAGGTTTGCTGGAGAGAGGAGTAGATAAAGCATATGTTTACATGACTTCCACAATAAATGGTCTCCCTATGCAGTTTGCAAATAGTGATTATAATTTCATGTTAATAAGATGCAGGAAAATGCGCTGAAGGAACAGTGCTTTGCTGCTTTTGTCAGTTTCATCAAACTGATTTTGTCAGCACTGGAGCATAACCCTTGCCACATCAGTTTGAGTGCTCATTAGGCAGCCGATTTGTCTGAATCCTCATTAAATTGATTAACTCATTTACTTATGGATGATGACATGTTATGTGGTACAGGAATGGTGGTTAGAGCCTGGAATCAAGACTCTTGTTGACTTTGTTGGTATTCAGTTGTTCATTTGTTTCTGCAATAACCTGCTGCATTTTAGGACTACAGCAACAGTGATTTACATTTTGCAGAAGCGTGGCATCAGCTGAAGAGTTAAACTTACACTGTGTGAACTTGCACCTCTGTCAGTCAACCACAGACAGCAGTTTAGGAGCTTCTTAGGTTCATAGCCTGCTCTGAATCCCTGTTTATTCCACTTGGGTACTAGACTTTCTCCTAAGAACCTAAACGGCTCTCTTGAACTTCTGGTTTAATGTAAATTAAATAACAAAAGCGAAACAAGTACAAAACCTCTTTGGTTACACATTCAGAAGAGGGAGATGTTATTAAGTGAGGATACTTGAAACAGTTTTCTGAATGATAGGTTTCAGAAAAATTATCAAAACGGAAAAAAGAAATCAGTTGATGATTTGGATCAAATTCTGTGTATGCACAGTTCAGAAATTTGTAGTTTTACAGTTTGGTATGTTGATATGCCTCTCATATTTTAAGACACTGACTGTGTGCAGGTTTTGAATGCCAGTCACTATTTTGGCATTCATATGTGAAACTAGAAAAGATAATTTAAACTTGCAGGGTTTAGCAAATAATAAATATTTTGGTTGAATTCAGTGACTCTGCATTTAAGTGGATGACAAGCATAACATGTATTTTTGAGCCGAGATTAAATGCAATTTGGGAAAGCTGAAGAAACAGTGGAGCATTTCGAACTTTGTGAAGATGAGGAAGCCTGAATTCTTGAGTGGCCAAATTATTTATTTCAGTGATAATTGCATTTGCTGTTCCAGGGCTGAATGTGCCATAAACACAAAGTGGTGGGAAGATGCCCTATGCTTTGGCAAAGCAGAGAACTTTTTGTATCACTGGGGTGCAAAACAAGCCTCCTTCTGGGCTGTGTCAGTGTTGGAGAAGCACAGTTTGAAAATGCAGGCTGGAGATCTTCCTCTCTAAGTGTAGGACCAGAAGCAGCAGTTGGCCAAACTACAAGAAATTAAAAGCCAAGACACTTTCAAAGATTAAAGAAGAAATTTTCAACATGCAACTAGGAACTGTGTTAGTGAGTTAGACTAAAACCATTCCATCTCCTTTACCCCTTCATTATTGTCCTTCTCCCTACCCTAGGTGACTTTCTACCAGAATACCTGTTGAACTCCAGCTTTACCCCATGGCCTCAAGCATGCTCCTTGGAGAAAGGAGGGCTTGGGGTGGCAGTAGGAAGTGACTGAGGATGCGTAAGATGAGGCGCAAAGTTTGCAGGGCAGCCACCTGCAAAAATCCTTGTGAAACTGCAGGTTGAATGGAAGGTCATAGAGCAGGAGAGAGGCAATAGTCCTGGAATTGTCTGGGAAATAAGGCAGTCTTTTAATGGACAAGAGAGTTGGGGAAAAAAGGTAGGCCACTGAGGGAAATGTAAAATGATTTTATTATAAACTAGCTAGAGCTGTGTTTGCTTTAGCATAAAGGATAGTCATTACTTCATTTTTAAAAATCATTAGTGTGCATATATATATATACACTGTAAAACTAACTGCTGCAAGCTTTTTTGATAATAAAAATCACTGTTCCCCAGTTCAATCTTCTTTGACTAAAGTTAGGATCCGTGATGTTCTTAGGCTTCTTGTAAGGTTAATACTAAATGAATCTTAAGTTTTTGTAGAATTGAAATGAGATGAAGCATAGGAAAATACCCTGTCATTGTAACAATTGTGCAATATTTGTGGTTGTATTTGTTTATTTTGATACACAATTTTACTGAGTCTGTCAGACCAGTCTTGTTTCATTGAGAAGGCGACCAAAGTGCAGGAAATCTTGCATCCTTTCTGTAAAAGAGATTACTGTCACGGAATTAAACAGAGCTAGAATTTCACCCACCCTTTTATTTTTTTTTGGAGGAAACAGCTCCAAACACATCATATTTGGGAACTTCTTTATATTAGATGGGCTCTTTTAGAAATGTCTTTTATTTTATTTTACTAATGTATGCCTGTATTTGGAATGATGGGGAGAGTTTGCAGAAACAAGTTCTTTGACTCTTATTTCAATTACTGTTTCTGTAGAATCATATCATAGCATGTTTGCAAAGTGCATATGGAACACAGATAATATTCAGACAGGAGGCTGGTGATCAGAGTTAAATTACTGGGCTCTAAATTTTTCTACATCCACCTCTTTTCCTTCTTCACTTGCTCTGACAGTTATAGACCGTTCCTCTAATAGGGCTTGCATTTGAAGATAAGCCTGCATGTAAACAAATTAACTTTTCTTAAATGGAGAGCCATTTCATCTGCAATAATATACCAATTCATAAACTATCAGAAGCATATTTTTAAAAAAAGAGAAAGATAAATGACCCATTGTATAACACTTACTATTAGGCAGACTAGATGTCCCTGTGTTCTGGGAGATAAGGCTCTTGTATTATTACACCCTAATAAAATGAGTTAATGTTTTAGTATCAGAGATAAAAGGACAGTTGGATATATTTAATAACCAAACTGAGAAACACTTAATTTTAGTTGTCTGTAGCAATATAACACAAATTCCCCTGTAAAACAAATTGCACTTTTGGAATATACTTTAATGTGCATTCGACAAAGGAGAAAATGAGGTGATTGAAGTTCAATTTGTAGCATGTTATTAACCATTTCCGCTTGACTAGATGCGTAAAAGGATAATGGATGAAGGTTTTATTATTGCCTTTCTGCTAAAATGAAGTGGTGTAAAAGATAAGGTGATGAGATTAATGAACATAAGGAAAAGGTGTAATCAATCAAACTCCAACAGGGTGATGAGATGACAGTACTTGAGATTTGCAAGGATACATGTTTTTAAAAGTGGATTTTATCAACACCGACATTTTGTTTGGGTGGAATGCTGAGAAGCAGATACATGCCAATTTTAGTTATTTTTTCATGGATTCAATTACTACTGTATTTGAAGCTTCAGCAGTTAATGTAACAAATTAAAGTTGTTAAGTCTATTGTTAAATTTAAAATCCACATTAAAACCCCCTATATGGATATTGAGGGAGGACAAGCAAATACAACTTCTATCAAGCAGGAACAATGTTTCATTGATCAGTATATCAGTTCTTCACTGGTGGAGCACTCCTAGGTGTGTCTGGACGAGTTATTTTTAGTCTGTGCTACTGCCTCAAGTTTTGCGTCCTTGTCATTTTGGCATTTCAGTTACTGGTTTTCATGCACTCAAGGAAGAGTGAGGAATGCTTTCCTTGCTCTGTAATAAGTTCTCAGACATTGTACTCCACAAGATTTCAACTTCCAACTCCTCAAATAGAAAATTGATTATCTTGTAGTGATAAATCTACTAAAGTTTCTAGCTGTAAATGTGTTCCCCTTTGTAGGATGAGATATTTCATACTTCAGATCTCAAATCTTCTTTCCTCTAACACATCTCTTAAAATTGTTACCCACTTGAATATCTATAATGCTAACATGTTATAGGAAAAATTGATTACAGGTGTTTTACTGCCAGATCCCAGATTCTTAAAATTACTTGTAAGTACATCAGTTAGAAAAACCCCTAAAGCTAGATCTTCTGTCTTAAAAAAAAATTAATTTTTTTTTTTAATTTTTAAATTTTTTTTTTTTTTTGAAAGAACACTGAGTTCCACACCAAATCACTTAAGAACTGCAAATGCCTCTGGAAAATCAATTTTTCTAATGCCTTCAGTTTCCTGCTCCTTTTAAAAAAACTTAAACCTTTTTCAAAATGTGGAACTGACTAGGAGGGGAGCTGCTATCCAGTTAGGCTCTTTTCCCTACTTGAAAAAAGATTTAAGAAGGGCTCCCACATCATTCTTTCAAATGTGGTAAATTTACTTGATGAGAGTTGCTGATTAAAATGCTGCCTTAAGTTAGTTTTTTAGATGAAACATGCACAAGCAGGATAAATTGCTGTATTTTTGCAAGGAACTTAGTTCTTGGCAGCACTTAGGCCAGGATGGATAGGATATTGCTATGGGGTTAGGGTTTTCTAAAAAGAAGCAGTTGAAAATACTTTTCCCTCTTGACTTCAGCATTTATGAAACACTGTTATGTACTGGCTGGAAACTGGGGCTTTGTAAATACTCCCACATTAGGCTTGACTTTTTCTGGCTCTTAGGAAAACTTCCAGTTGTGCAAAACAGCATTGTGGGTTTGAAAGATAAATGCATAACACAGCCCAGATTAAAATTCTTCACAAGAGCTAATATTTTCACATAGACTTACTGCCCTCTCTCCTCCTGTCATCTGCAGAATTCTTTGATAGACTTATTTTTTATTGGGCCCTCAGGAGTAGCAAGTTTTAGATTTAATACTCCAGGGGGAATGGCAAGGCAAATCATGTTGTTGGATCAATTGTTCAGCTATCCCCAGACTGCTGTCTGTGTATCTGTTACACTTGAATCACATTTTCAAGCCTTTCTTATCAATCATTTGGACTAGAAATGCAGTTTAATTTTCTATTGCATTTTTAAGCTGAAATAAGGGTTATGTTCTTGTTCTGTTACCCCAGAATCATAGATGTGGTTGTAGACCTCACATTAGCTGTGCCCCTGGCTTGCTTAATTTTGGAAAAGGGTTTTTGCTTGTAGGAATGCTTTAAAGCTGAATTTATATTACTTTACTTTCGCATATACTAAAATGAATATCAGCAGTTATTGTATAAAACCTCCTCTTCACATGGCTTTTTGTTCTTTACAAACATGGGGCAAGTTTTAATTGGAAAAATTTTTCTGTGGATGATCTAAAGGGATATTCCCTTAAGTCACAGGCCATAACAAAACCTTGGTCAGTGACTGATTTCAGTCAGTTCTTTCATCTGAGAAATTAATCTACTTTTGCAGGAATATAAGACAAATGTAAGAATACAGATACAAAATATGAAGTACTCATATATACTCATGGGGGGCTTTGTTATAAAAAAGTGCACGTAGGAGACGTGTCCTTTGATAACTAAGAACAATTCCTCTGTTTTGTTGTCATATCTGTATTCTGCTTTGGTTTGTAGTAAATGAACTTGCAGGGAGAGGAAAAGGGCTTGAGCAGCGAAGGGTTTTATAGCAGTTCTGTGCTATCTTCCATCCCAGCTTCTGAAAGCAAGAGGGAAAATTTCTTCAGCATTATATACAGTCCCAGGCATCCCAAATGAGGCAAATAAATGTCAGCCCCCGCAGGTGCCCCAGTTCGCTTGAAGGGGATTTGGTTCCTGCAGCAGTTGAGAGTCTCTGCAACACAAAGGTGGCATTAAGCCATTTTTGCTTTCCCATCCCTTTGCAAGGGGCACCTTCTGTGCCACATCTCTCATGAAACACAGCACAGAATCTTCTAATGTAAGCTGCTGGCTTGGCAGCTTGGGAGTCTGACTTTTCTCCTTGCCTTCAAGAGGCACATCTGTTCTTCTATGTATGGGCTTGCTTCCCATTAATGAGCTGATCAGATGCAGTCTTTCTTGATGACTGGTATTAGAGCTTCCTGCCAGATGTGTGGGGGAGTTTTTGTTTTTGTTTTGTTTCTGACGAAGGGATATGAAGGTCAGCTTACAGTCATCGATTAAAAAAGAAAAAATCCTTTTTTTTGGCATTGAAATTTATTTTTTCATTGCCCATTTGCTTTCTGCTCCTCCTTCTGCAACATCAGATGGAAACAGCAGACACTGGACAGCTGCCAGTGTTGCAGGTGTGTTGGTTCCTTCTTGGTTGTAGTTGCTGCTTCCACTTGCATGTGTTCTGACTGGAGAGGCCTTTGCTGGGTACATGGAGTAGCAGCCCCTGGGAGAAGTCATATCCCATGAAGAAAGTGGTGAAATAGGCAGATGCAGGGCATAGCAGTGGAAATCTGACCTAACTGTTCTCATTTGCTGTTCAAAATAGGAATTTAAAGGGACATTTACAGCAAACATGAGCCTTATTTTTCTAAAACAGAGGCTCCCCAGGCCAGTGATCACAGAGACCAACCTGAAAGAGCTCAAGAAGTCTTTGGACAACATTCTCAGGCACGGGGTGTGACTCTTGGGGATATCCTGTGCAGGGCTGGGAACTGGAGTTCAGTGGTTCTTGTGGGTCTCTTCCAACTCAGGATATTCTGTGATTCCAAAAAAAAAAAAAAAAAAAAAAAAAAAAAAAAAAACAACATTAAAAAATATAGATTTTTATTTTCTGTGCCCTGCCTTTAAGATGCTTGCTCCTGTTCCTTACCTTTCACCATACATAGTTAATAATACTGCTGTGGATAGGAGCTGCTGTGAGTCTGGCAATTGTCCACATTTTCAGACTCTGTGCTCGTTAAAGATCAGCCAATAGTCTGATAAAGACTGTCCTCCAAGACTTTTCTGCACTAGGAATTTTATAAAAGGAGAGGGACCAACCTGATCTTTAAACTTAAAAACTTTAAACTTAAGAAAAAACCAAATCTGCAACCTTTTTGTCATTATAAAAAAAAAAAAATCTCTGCTTCATTCCTTTTCACAATTTCTCTGGTTCTTCCATCTTTAAACAAGGGAAAGCTTTTTAGGGCTTGTTTTGAAAACCTTTTTATTTTTTTAATTGTAGTAGCATTACAACATCATGACATGGTTTTGAGCCACTAGTCCTATGTTGTCTTACTTCTATTAGGAAACTTTCTGTATGTTTTCAAAACATGGGTCATGGTCATCCTTATCACCTGGAAAACATAAACCTGTTTTTATTTTCCTAATGGGAATACCAAGTTCTAGGGAGTGGGCTAAAAAATTTGAGGTTAAGTTTTAAAAGAGTTTTAATTTTATAACCTCCTTTCCAATAATAAAACATTTCCATAATGAGTTCTATCTGAATTTGTATTTCCTTTTTTTGTTAGCTCACAAGGAGATGGGAAGACAAATTAATCGATCAGTTTTCACAGAGGGAAAATTTGGAACATCTAAAGCTTCCTGTTCTTTGTCTTTTAGTTTTCTGCATTAATAAACTTGAAGGTGAGCTAAATAACAAGGTAGCAACATCTGTGCTGACACAAAGTTATGCACGAGAAAAAGAAAGTTGTGAGGGATTTTTTTAAGCCGTCTAGACACCTGCTCCTCAGCTGGTTAGATAAAGTGATGGCAAATGGAGTTTCCCTACCTAGTTTTCCAAAATTCTGTCTTACACAGAGTAATGATCATAGAATCCACCACTGCATCATTCATTATTACCAAGTCTTAATACTAATACTTTATTTCAGCATTTTTTAATGCAAATTGCACTATTTAATATCATCAGCTTCTTTTGACAGCTTCTACACAGTGAGAAATCATTTCATGGAATTCTGCTCACTGATGCTTAAGCTCTCTTCTTGAGCTTTTGCAGGTAATGTCATTTTTTCAATGTATACAAAATGAAATCAAAACAAGCTTTTTTAGTATTTGCACTGTGTCTGTTAAACTGATGGAATTCATTGACACATGAAATCATGAAGTTGTATGATTTAATGCAGTCCACAAAGACTATTCTGAGTTATTTCTAAATGATTGAAAGATTCTTGGTTATGATTTGTTGTCTGCATCATTTTACATAGCAGGTGTATGAAGTCTGGGTATGTATGAACATCACTGCTGTAGCAAATAGCATAAACAGGTAACCCTGATAGAGGAAAAAATGTTGCCCTTCTCCGGGTGTTGTAAACATCTGTATGAGCCTTTGGTATCTACCTCTTGAGGAGCAGATCCAACTAACTCTTAAATCAGAATGTAACTAAATCAAGATATCAGTCAACTCCTACAAGAATCTGTGAATTCCTGCAATTCTGGCTCCTTTTTATCGTAAATAAGCCTGCTGTCATATTTTCCAAAGCCAGTTATAACTTCATGTCCTTAACCTTGCAGGGCTGGACAGCCACCCAAAGCTATATCAATTTTCTTCTTTTTGAACTTCCACTATCTAAGGCTGCATAATTTAACTTCCATAGCTGTCTTTTGCAATCAGATGGTCCTGTTCTTTGGGTTAATTAAATGTTTTCTGATAGTGGTAATGAACCCCTGCTCTCTAAGAGCCAGCAGGGTTAATCAAGAAGGAAAAAACTTTGTTTATGAGATCCAGTAGAAGGGAGGAAGATAGTTGGTACTGAATTTGCTATCATTGTGTGCAGATTCATTAGTCTCTGTGAGGTGTTTAGAACCACACAGTCATATCAGAAAAGTTCTGAAATACAGGCTCCCCCAGTAATTTTATTTCCAAGTTAGATTGGGATAATCGGGAGGAAGGTTACCTGTAGTTAGTAGAAGATTGCTTTCAGAAAATTTACATTACATGCTTTTTTCACACTGAAATATAGCTTAAGTGGCAGGATACAGGGAGACTATATCATTGTGCATTGCTCTATTTTAATAATGTGGGAAGTATTTTTCATGCCATCTGTGGTCTGTGACAGACTTTATTCTTATTATTATTATTATTTCCAAGCATGTGGTGTTTTTATTTGTTTATTGTGTAGGAAGAAATTATTTCAAAACTGAGTACAAATGGAACTAAATCCTAACAAAAGATTAAACTATTTACTGGTCCAGAGGCCTTAAGGTGTTTGAGGCTAATATAAACAGCATGATGTGAAATAGGAATTTCAGTTTGTGGTAAATCTATCTGTCCCCAGCAGCTTCAGATAAAATAATTCTATCCTTCTTGAGCACATCAATTTGCTAGTCGGTGGTTCATGTATCAAAGAGCATTCTGTGAAAATATCAATATCATTGGTTAATATAAATGAAATTAATTTTTAAAGCTGGGCTAAAGGTTGACATCTGAAAAATTGCATTACTTTGCAGAAGAGAAATTTCTGTCTTCCAGTGAAATTTCAGGTCATAAGGGCAAGTAATTTTCACAATCTTCAATGGGAACCAGTGAAATATGAACTTCATTGTCACCTAGCCCCAAAGCGATAAGATAAAATGAGCTGATACATCATTTGCTGTGGTTTTATCATCTCCTTCAGTAATTGGAAGAGAAAACATAAGAGTCCTTTACCACCCCCCTCCCCAATCCCTTCACCACCCACACCCAGCCATAAGCCATTTTGCTCTGATCAATACAAAGGTCACAGAGTATTTATTTATTTAATTTTTTTATGCTGGGTAAAACTGTCTGGTGGAACATTAAAGTAATGAATATGTTTAATTGAGTTTGTCACCCATGAAAATGCTGAACAGGATTGTGTAACAGACTGTGCATGCTCACAGGGAGGACTGGTTGGGAGGCTGCTGCTCTTTGCCTATGGATTTCAGTGGCTGATTTTGTAAATATCTGAGATTTAAAGCTAAAATCTTACTTGTTGTTTCTTTGAGAAATCTAAAATAAACCGATAAACAATTGTGATTGATTGAAGAGCATGTTGATATTTAAGATTATTAATAGTCTGATCTAATTCCCTGTTAGTTCAGTTGTACTTGGATGTATTTAAAGAAACAGCAGAGTAAGACCCTTTCACTGTGAATCCTGCAGCCAGGAACTAAATAATACCTGGACAGTAGAATCCAAGGATCTTCAGTTGCAAGGCTGAGGTTAAGGTAGAAATCCAGGTTTCTTGTGAATGGAGGGTCAGATTTTGTAGCCTCTGAGTGCTGTAATTTTGCCTTCCTGAATAAAAATGACGCCAAATGACCCAGAATGCTGCTAGAATGTATTTATAAATTTTATGTCTCAACTACAATCAAATTAGAATGTAAATTAAATGCTCTATATTTTTATTCAGTGCTTTGTTGGTTTTTTTTTCTTTGTCTTACATTATAACTTGTTTAAAATTATACAAATGTGCATCAGCTTTTTAAATAAGCTATTTAGCTTTTATTTTACTCATGGCAGTTAAGTTGGCTGGCATATTAAAGTAATATAATTATTCAATTACTGTTTCAGTTCTATAACCCATTTGCAGACTTAATTACTTCTAGCCTATTCACATTTTCAAGATCAATAGTACTTTTCTCTAAAATAAAACATATGATAGCTGATTGGCTTGCTTAACAGGTAAAGCAAAATGTTCATTTAGTCTTCAGTAAAATACTACTTTCCTAATTCAGGAGGCAGCTGTAGTGATGGGGTTTTTTTAACTATTTCATGAAGTCTTTTACAGTAGACATTGTTTATGATCAACATTCAAGGAGGGTTTTGAAGAAAAAGTAGGGTGGGGCATTTGTATTAAAAAGTGGAAAATGACAGAGTAGCTTCTGAGTAAATGAACATTTTAATTTTGGGAAATTAGCTGATATGTGACTGTAAATTGTGAGGAGAGGACTTACTTATATATGATCTTAATTTGTGGTCAGCACTGTGCTACCTGAGTTTTCATGCAACTCTGATTTCAGAATCTCTTCCAAGTAGAATTTAAAGCTGGCTGTTCTTTACTCACTAAGTTCTTGGGGAGTTTTCTGCAGCTGTGCACTGTCAGGGCCATCAGCATTAATACAGGGGCTGGGTACAGGTTTAGACCTTCATTTCTAATACTTGAAGTAAAAGAAGGGACTTCATGCAAAGGTGAAAGTAATTTTGTATTTTTAGTAATGTTGCCATGATGTCTGTTCATCTGGTGTTGCCAAAGTCTGATTACAGAACAGTTTGTCTGATGAGATTTTTGGAACTGTAGAATTTTACAATCGGCTCATTTGTTTGTGTGTTTTTAAATGAAATGGGAAACGGTATAAGTTGTCTTTTCTCCTGTAGGGTGCTCTGTCTTTTGAAACAAATGCAGTGTGCAGTAGATTAAACTTCAATCTGATGTGTTGAATCAACTGAAATTCTGTAAATATTTCTCATGTGGGGAAGGCAGTACTATTTGTGTAGATTAAATTAGATTCTACACTCTCATTAGTCTCTGCTCCACAAGTTGTTCCAAAACTGGTGGTGACAAAAGGCAGAAGTGAGTTGGTTTTAACCTCAAAATATTGTACAGTAGTATGAAGAAGATAGTTGCTCTTAAAATCTGATTTGAATGTCTGTGTAGTGTGGCTTATGGGTGAAAAAAGGAAAATGCAAAAATAGTTTTTGAAAGTTGTAATTCTGATGTCAGAAGTGATAACAGTGACTTTAAAAAACCAAATAGTTTGCCAGGATAAAAATGCTGAATTTATTTTGAAGAACCAGTCCGTTTCTGCAACTAGGAGTTTCTATTAATATTTGCTAGGGAATAAAAGGTTGTGCTGGGTTTTCATAAGGAATACTTATCAGTGCACATGAAAGAAATGTGTTTGTCTTCTGGACCTTTCATCTGCTCTAGGTGGAGTGATGAGCGGGAGCGGGGGCAATGCTGCAGTTTCCATGGCAACTGGTTCACTGGCGGGCTAGACCTCTGTCTAGGGTGCTGTCAGTGTGCCTGGAGTTTCAGAGAGCGCAGTGTCCCAAAGAAGGTCTGCTTCCACCTAATCCAGTTTTAATTGAACTCCAGAGACTTTGAAGTGAGGCTGCGGAGCAGGCAGACCCTGCT
This sequence comes from Corvus brachyrhynchos, assembly GCF_000691975.1. Classification (NCBI taxonomy): domain Eukaryota; kingdom Metazoa; phylum Chordata; class Aves; order Passeriformes; family Corvidae; genus Corvus; species Corvus brachyrhynchos. The sequence goes on from NW_008240042.1 coordinate 1,204,039, forward strand.
CCAGCCCGGAATGAAGGCCTTGCCCGGCCCGGCCTCAGCTGCTTCTGTCTGCAGATGAGCTCTGTTAATGAGTGGTTCAGGGAATGGTTACAGTGGTGGCTGGTGGTGTTTCTGCAGCGCAGTTCCAGTTCCTGCTGTAAATCCTCTCACACTGAATTCGGTAACTTCATCGCGGCTCTGCAAGGTGCGCAATGCAAACCACCTCTGCTCTTTTCAAGTTGGTGCTTTTCCTTCCAGTTTTGAGGAGGTTGCAGGCAGCAAGCTCTGGGCCTTGTGCAGGGTTCCCACTCTCGCAGAAAATGCTCACTTCACAGGGTAAAAGTAATAATGATTTAGCATGCTGATTTTACTCACAGAGTCCACATAGTAAGTGTTTGAATTTGCCATGCACAGACCGATAGTGACAAACAGGCTGTTGTGTTTTAATTGTTACAGAAAAGTGGAGGTCACCACAGTGCTGTCTGTCTCAAAAAATCAGTCATTGCAATTATAAGCTCCAATTTCAAGATCATAAGATGGATGAATACCAGCGAAAAGTACTAAGAGATTTCTGTGCACGAGCACTGCAACTTTGTCTCCTTTGTTACCTCTTTTGATGTTGTGTTCTTAGAGGATATTTATCTGCATGTGCCAAAAGCCACGCACAGTGGTTCTGAATAGCACCACGGAATTATACAAATCTGCTAGGTAGTGTGGATGGGTTATGGATGTGCTATGGGAAGTGTCAGCGTGGCCCAAGTCTGTTGGTTCCTCAGTTCCAGAAATGTTTATCAACCACTGATAATCTCTGGTCCTTCCATTACATTTCTGGAATTTTGTACTGGAATAATTATGTAGTTTTTTCCTTCTCTTTCTATGTGTGTGTGTGTGTGTGTGTGTATGTGTGTGTGTGTGTGCTGGGAGCTAAGTTGACTGTGGCACTTGAATTGAGGTGAAGATGAGGGATTAAGTAAAAAGAAAGAAGGTGTGGGAGATGATTTGCTTTGTACGCTCTCATCTGTGCTATCAGTTTTTGGTTTGCCAGTCTTGTTTGCTTTTAATTCACAAAACTGGTACAGTATTTTATGCTTTACTGTGTAGTGCTTTTATAATGGTGCATCTGCCCTCTGTGCTACAAAAATGCAGTTTTATTTCTCAATATATGCTACATGTGAGGCAAAATCCTCCTTTGTTAAAAACCTGTAAATGATTGGTTTCATTAACAGTCTTTGTTACGTTAAGGGCTTGAATTTCACTTTTTCTTTTTTATACACAATATATTGCTCAAGTGAAGTTGTGGTAAGAGTGATGTTAACAAGGAATGCATCTGAGCCTCCTTTTATGTGATGGGTTTCTATTAAGTGCTTTTGTGTTTGCAAAAATTGACAAATCTCAGATTTTCCTTCTCCTGTGGTTTGTTAATCTGAGGCAGAGAAGTGTCCAGTTTCTCTGTCCCTTAACAGTTACGTAATTAAGCTTTGAAACGAAAAGGAAAAAGTGAAGCAACAAAGAAACAAAGTGGCTGAGGACTGAAAATGGGATTAGTTTGAATTGTGAAGGCAGACTAAGCATCTGTGTCTGTCAGATGGGATGACAGGAATTGTAACAAGTTATTTTGACAACCGCTTACTCCATAGAGAGATTATGCTGAGTTCATTTGCAGGTTTGTGTTTAACCTTTGCTGACAAAATGATACTTAACCTCTTATACAGCCAACCTTTCTAGTTCCAGAATTAATGAATGCTGCCTTAATGATAAACCTAAGGAACATTTTTTTTCTTTAAAGACATTTTTTCCTTGCTTATTTGTTACAGGCCTGTTATTACAAGGCTGAAGGGAGTGCAGATACATCTAAATGCTACTAGAAATACATTTCAGAATATGGTTTTATGCTTTGCTGAAGTGCTAAACATTTAAAAATGTTTTTGAAACTCTGAAACTGTTAAGGAAAATAAGACAGTTGTCTTTAAAGGGAAAAAATGCAAGCAAATTTTTAAAACATTTGACATGAGTAGTTGAATTCGGGAGTGCAAAACATGCATTAGAGATTCATAGCATGATTTGAAGTTCGAGCATATTTTAATTTTACTGCAGGTTTTGCACATAATTGGTAGAATCCATGTTTGTGGGTCAAGGAGTTTCTCTTTTGCAAGGTATTACGTATCCAGCCAAGATACTTAAAACATCCTCTCTGTCTGTTTCTCCTAGATTCTGGCATATACAGAAGGGCTCCATGGAAAATGGCTCTTCTCAGAGATTCGATCTATTTTTTCCCGACGTTACCTTTTGCAAAATACAGCACTGGAGATATTCATGGCAAATAGAGGTAAGGTGAGCCTAAAGAAATGACGAGTGTGGATGTGGGGACATGTGCATTTTTGGTGTTTAGTCATGGATTTGTGTAGGTAGAAAAAGGGCTTGGATTAATTGTCTCATTATTTAAGTCAGTACGTTTTTGCAGTTTGGTTTCTACTTACAATTTTTTGTTTCAATGAGAAATTATGATCAAGCATGAAAACTGTGCATTATCAATGCCTCACTTTCATTTATATCCACGTTTATTTGGCATTCTTTGGGGACTCCTGCTTAAGGCATTCCTACCTCTGATCTGTTATGCATGCAGGATTTTTTGTGTCTCCTTGGAGGGTTGATAGTTGTTAGCTGGACACACCAAGAACAACAGAATGAAAGAATTTCACTACTGGATTAGACCAGTGACTATGCCTTCATGCTTTATTTAAAATGCAAAACGTTGTTTTGGTAATGATATTGTCCAACAAAATATTAATCATATGCATAAACACTTGTACTCTCTGAAGTCATCAGTGGCCACTGGTGATACCATAATTAGATTGTTAGCTCAATTTTTAGGTTGCTGTTACGTAATTTCACATATTTCAGACAAAATATGAAGGTAGCATTTTGAAGACTATGTTAGAAAATATCTAGAAAGTAAATTAGTAAATGTGTGAACCAGTAAATACATACTTTTTAAGATTAGTTCTTGATAGTCAATCTGTGCATATAGGTTTAATTTCTATTCATAAAGGAAAACAAATGTAGACCTTGTAAGATTTGTTGGAGTGACAACTTCTGTTGAAATTCCTGTTAGTGATATACAAAAGGAGTTCTGGAAATTAAAAAAAAATATATCTACAGCAACCTGAAAGAAACTTGGCTAATCTGTTGAACACCTGAACTTACGGTTGCATTGTATTGGTCAAGAAAGCCTAAAATGTGTAAAATCATGCTGTATTTCAACTCTTGTATTCACAGTGGGAGTCATGTTCAACTTCCCTGACCAAGCAACAGTGAAGAAAGTGGTTAACTGTCTACCTCGGGTTGGTATTGGTACCATCTTTGGACTACCCCAGACCAGGTATTTTAGAATTTGAATTAATTTTATCTGTCAATTCTAAGAGTTCTTTATCTTTCATCAAACCTGCCCACATAGTTTACAGAACATGGAGCAGGAAACCCTTAGGGAGTATCTTGATTGTTACTTTAAATTTTTATTTTCAATAGACTTCTGTACATAGGAATGGGATTAAAACAGTTTGGGATGTTTTCTGTTGTGTTTTGTATGTGTTTTTTTTTTTTTTTAATCCAGTCCAGGAAAAAAAAAATCTCTTGGATTGCAATTATAGGCACTTTGTAAGAACATCAGGATTTTTATTTACAGAAACAAATTATGTATGAAAAATTTTAAAGATACATTGAAGACACAATTGCTCAGTATTTCACATCCATTTGTACTGATCAGTTTGGTTGCAACATAATGGAGGTTATTAAAAGAAGAAATCTGTGACAGTTTTCTTGAATTGTTTACCAGTACCTGTAAAAATTTGTTAACTAAAACTATATATAGATTTTTTTTTTTTCTCTTAAGTGATGTGGGTTTGGTATTTACAGATGTTTTTGTTATGAACAAAACAGTCTTGGGAATTTTATGATAAACTCTCGTCTGTTTGATTTATCACTCCAAGGAATGACTCTACCGTCTTCTTTCACAAACATTAGGAAATCTGGCATCAAATTCTAAAAGTTTGAGTTATTTATGACTAACTCCCCAACACTGCCCAGAATTTAAATCTCCAGAGGATGGGCTTCATAATGAAATTCTATCATCTTATCATTGTTTTCCTTTGTTCTTGAGGGATTTAAAAAAACCTCTCCTAAAAGATGACTTTATTCTTATGTGAAATTCTAAAAGTATTGTAATTTTCTTATTTAATGATATTCCATCTCTCTAAATCTCCAGTAACATATTTCTGTAATACATCAAGCCGTCATGGAGCAGCTGAATTTGCACAGCTGTAAAGGTTTCTGTTGGAAATTTTTCAAATCTTGACATTCCCAGCTGTCAGATGCTTTAATTCTTTTATTCTTATTAGATTATAAAACTTTAAAAATGAACTTCAAGTATCCAAGTGGCAGTTTGATCTCCAGAGAAATCTAGCATAGACCTAGTAGAAAGAATATGTACTACTGCCACTAAAATTCAGATACGTAAAACAGGAAGACCCACCAGGTTTTCTCATTATTTTTTTCCAATTTTCTTTGTTTTCAGACGCATTTCTTTGGCTAGTCCACGACAGATCTTCAAAGCTTCCAATATGACCCAGCGATGGCAGCACCGAGAGATTTCCAACTTTGAATACCTGATGTTTCTAAACACTATAGCAGGTATTGCTAATTACTGTACATCAAATTACTGTAATTACACAGAAAAGGAGTTAGTCATGGCACAGTCTCAACAGCTATGGGGCACAACTAGATTTTGGCCTTTTAATGAGTAATTTTTTCTGTGTATGATTTTGCCCTGAAAAACTTCACAAAAGTCCTCCGAAATAATCTTTATTTGTAATTGTATTTATGTTTATGTAAGACTAGAGAGGTATTCATAATGCTGTACTGAGCTGCACTTTAAATCAGAATATCATGACTGCTGTGGGAGGACAGGAACTATATAGACTGTCTACTATTTAGGAAAGTCTCAGAAATAGGAACTTCTTTATCTTTAGTATTCTAAGTTTTAATTTTCATAAGTACTGTCCCCTCTAAATATCACAGATGCAACAAGTTCTCTGTAGGGCTGGGAAATCTCAGCTAGGCAGCAGGGTATTCCTGGAGCCAATAAATGCTACTGTTATGGAGGCCGGTTGTTGGGTCTCATGACAACCCTTTTATTTTCCAACTTACTCTGTCCTCTGAGCACCTTAGAAAATTTCTCAATTTTCAGCTCTTTTCTGTGATATTGACAGTGGTGAAAGGTCTGTTAATTCCCTTTCAGGCTTGGCTCTTGCTAACACGATTGATACAACAAACGCCTGTGCTTGCACTAATTGCGTTTTATACAAATGGTCAGTTTTGGTGGTGCCTGTAATCAGTCATCAAGTCAGAGGTGCCAGGATGCTGGCAGATTTCTAAAAGTAGGGGTCGATCTGCTTGCCTCATTAGTGCCAAAGCTGAATGAGGCACATCATGACACTGTTGTCTGTGGCTCTAATGAATGACCCTTTTCAGCTTTAATATAAAATTGAAATAATAAATTGAATTCTTATCTGCTTGGTGTTTGAGGTTAAAAGAAGCAGAAGGATAACATTATGGAAAGAGGGAAAGTTGAGTTGCCCATGATAAGGAGTTAAAAGAAAGATAGTTATCCCAGTGTCATGTAAGTAGCGTTAATCCTCAATAAGAGATAGTGTGCAACACAGCCAACTGATTGGGGAAAAAGACTGACTCTACCATTTAAAAATTCGGCAAACAAAGATGGAAAAATACTGAGTGGTGTAAGAAAACTGGAAGGAGAAAAACTTTGATGGAGATCTAGAAAATGTTTTCTGACAACCTTACAGATTGGATTGTAAAATAATATTCCTGGGGAAGAGGTTAAAACCTCTCCTTGGAGACTTTAAAGACCAGGCTGAACAAAATCTCAAGAACATGCTGATTGAAGATGATATGAATGAATGAGCCTCTGCAACAATATAATAAAAAGAGACAAGATCCATGTAAAAACGGTGCATTTTAAACTTAGAAACCAGGCTCTGTGGTGTATATGTGTGTATGATAACGTGTTTATTCTAATTGAATATTTTGCTTTTACTGGAAGAAGTACATTATTTCCATCTTAGATGCATGAAGGTGTACACAGGAGCCTGTATCCAGACCGAATTTTCTGTCCTGGTATATGGAATATGGATATGTTGGCATATCCATAGATGGACAATGGGCAAGGATAAATTCTCCTCAAAGTGAATTCTCTAGATGAAACAGTTATTAATTGAAAAATTCTTTAGTCTAAATTCCTGAGCTGCTTCATTCTTCTTTCACATAAAGTATTTAATACAGTATGTAAAAAGAATGCTTTAATTTTTTAGTATCAACAAAAATTGGTGACCCTCCATTTTTTGAAATGTTTCACCTTAAAGAAAAAGAAGACAAGATGGCATAAACAAGGAAAGGAGAAATGGATAGGAAATGAGTGAATTGAACTGTCAATCTTACTGTATGCAAAAGAGTTTACAATTAAAGTGAAATGGGCTGAAATGTTTTAGATTAAATACTAGCAAATTGTCAACTTTTCCATTATCCTTTCAATAAAGCAAAGTAGAATACTGAAATGATAAAAGATCTGAAATAAACTGCAGTTCTTTTGAACAGCTCATAAAGTTATATTGTTGTATCTTTAGAGATTGCTATTTCAGTTAAATATCACTCTTTATTCACAGTGGGTTTTTTTGTTGCTTGTCAGGTCGAACTTACAATGATTTGAATCAGTACCCCATCTTCCCTTGGGTTATCACCAACTATGAGTCAGAGGAGTTGGACCTTACACTTCCTAGCAACTTCAGGGATTTGTCAAAGGTATTTGTCATCAAATATACCTTTATATTTTTATCACAGTAGCTTGCAGTCTTGTAAACATTTTCTGCTGTGTTTAATACATTATTGTTAAATGCATGACCATTAACAGTGGTTCATTTCTATGTGTGTGTACTGATAATAAGGATCAGATTGTGTAAAAATGAATTATTAATGTATTCTTATTGCTTCTGATTGTATCAACTTAATTGTTATTGGAAGGTGCTCTTAGTTGGAACATAGACATTACATTTCATTTCAAATTTTAATGAAGTTAGGAATGCTGAGGCTGTTAAAGATTAAAAATTAGCCTTTTTCTGTTTGGTTGGTTTTATTTTTCTGATGAGAACTCTTTTTTTTTTTAGTAGCAAACCCTGTGCTACCATTATATTTTGGGTACTTTTAATCACTACCCATATCCCAGTGAGCAGAAACATTATTTTATCACTTCCTCTGTGTGTGCCTTCAGGTATGCTGGAGTAATGCAACTGTCCTTTGTCAGACTGACATTGGCAGGTTTGAACAACTTTTCCAAACAATTCCTTTCTGGCAGAACAGCCTTGTGGGTTTTTTCAGCAGTCCCCCCACCATTGGCAGGTTCGATATACAGCCTGTTTATAGAATGTGATTATTCTCTTGCAATGCTTTCCCAGAAAGGACTATTTCATTTTACAAAGTAGAAGCATCTCTCATTTTCTCTACAAAGACTGGGTGCACTGATCAGCAAGCAGTATCTTTTCCTAAAAGGTAGCTTTTATGGGAAATGATTGGCACGTGGAGCAATGTAGCTAATTAGTAGAAAAGGTAAGGACAGTATTTTAGTTTTTTTATAGCTTTTTAGGTTTTTTTTAAGTCTCATAGAAATTGGTAATTTGCTAGTAAAAAAATCCCCAGTGGCAGTATGGCAGCTTTAAAAGTTTTTGCTTTCAGTTTGCAATTGGTTAAGCTAAACACAAGTCTGTGAAAATCTCCAGCAATTTGTTTTATTGGTGATTTAGTGTTTTAACCTTATAAAAGTACTGTATAGTCAGCAAATAAATATACAAGTATATATGTGTATATATATTTGAATGTGTATATATATTTGAAGACTATACCATACCTTTTGTATGTGTATATGTACATAAAGGAATAATGTTTTTAAGTCCAAGTCAGAGATTCTGAGGTACTGTTGTTGTAATATTTCCTAATAGTGTTACTTCATTTGACTAAGTCATTAACTCTAAGGTTTATTAGAATGTCTGGCTGACACAGATCCATATTCATGGGTAAACCTGCACATATTTTATATTTTAACAAATCTGTAAAAGGTAAACAGTTATTTATTTTAAAATAATTTTTTCTTGTGGTATCTAATAAATGTTTTTTAATAATCTCCAGGCCAGAAAGTATCTAAAGGTATTTTACAGCTAAAAATATCTATCACCAGCCTAGAGAACTCTTGTGAATTGCACTTAAATGAACACTGAAAACTTGCAAGTAACATCAGCTCTGTGTAGCTTGAGTTAGGACATAAATTAAATGTACTAATCATTGATAAATTCCTGGGTCACGACATGATTTTTGCGACCTCATTTTCCATTAAATTTTGTTAAATGACACTTCTGCATATAACATGTCATTGCTGAAATAATTCAAGACAAGGAAGAAGATTCTCCAGGTGCTGTACTTCTGAGGGGTCTCCTTTTAATTGTATTTTCATTTGTAACGAGTCAATTCAATCAGCACTGTAGTCCTGGTCTTTCTTCCTCCCTGAAATAGAGCATCTTTTCCTCATTTTAAGTTAGGTACTGCACTTACATCCATTTGAGAGATTGGATAGCAAACCTGCTCTATTTCTATGTGGTTTTTTATGAACATTGACTGGTTATATGGATTTCTCTGTTCATGGAAGTAGTCTTTGAGGAGGATTACTAAAGTGTACTCTCAGTTCTGGGGGAATCTTTCCATTGCTGTTGTTGAGCGAGGACATTACTTAGGTTGCATCTCTATATTCAACCTTCTCAAGCATTTGCTTGAAAACTGGGAACTTTGAACAGCAAATAATTATTGCATATATATATACAGTGATAGTCTTTATGCCATACCTGTTTCAAGTAAAGTAGTTCAGGTTTTGGGTACTCTTTTGGCATTTCTAGCGGTTTCAACTCCATGTAGTCTAAATGTTAAACTTTGTGTCAGAAGACAAATTTGTGACAAGTATCTGGAAGACCTTGCTAATATCTGCTATGAAAATTTGTGGATGTCATGCACATTGTGATATTTTCGTTGTAGCACTGTTATCTTGGGGATAACGCTTCCAACACACGCTAATTAGGTATTGTAGCATGTCTATGCTTTTGCAGTGCTAAAGGTTTTTAAAATATTCAAAGATATTTCACTTCAATGTCCACATGGTTTTAACAGTCATTTATTTCCTTTCCTTATGCATGCCCAGAAACTCATCACAATTTAGTGCTCCCACTGTGCAAGGAAAAGGAAAACTTTGATTTTGATTGGGCAGAAAGGAAGTCAGGTCAATATTTTTGGTTTTTTGGTGCCTAAGACAATGAGGAATTTACTTTTTAAAAATTCTTCAGAAAGTGCAAGTTACGTGTCAACTCTAAGTAACAGTTTTTTTAATGTGTCAGCTAAAGTCCACAGTTAGTACAGATTTAAAGAACTGCAGAGTGTAGGTTAAACCAACACTTTATTTAAGCAGCTTCTTAGGGCACTGTTTTGAACATCAGTCACACAATGATAAACCAAAGCAACTGAAATGGATTGTGGTTAATATTACTGTCAGCCTGACGAATGCTCCTGACAAATGCCAGGAGTGCACTGCCAGCCTGTTACCCTGCTTTGACTCAAGTGTTTATTCCTGAAGAGGTGACTATGGCTTGGAAAGAGTATTACATATTATATTTATAGCGGTATATATTTTATTTATACAACAGGCACAGTTTCCCACCAGAACATGTGGCTTTTTCTGCATTACTTATGTTATTCATAAGCACATTCTTTTCCTTATTCAGTGGAAGCAATAAATTGCATTGTGTTTCTCAACTTGGGTAAGGAAAGAAAATAGAAGTAAAAATACGTGGCAAATACTGAGATATGGAAGCATGATTTTATACTCTCAAAAGTTGGTTACTTTTTGTCCTTGCCATATGCAAGGAGCTGTTGATAATTTTCCTTTCGTAAGGCACAACATTTCTTTGAGATCATAAACTGACACTACTGGAAGAAGAAATTTATGCTACTCTTAAATCTTCTTTTCTCTGCACTATAGCTACATGTGTACGTAATAATATTTTTATTCATATTTTTATCTATTCTATGCAATATTTGCTAAATCATCATCAATTTTATAGGGGCTGTTATGTATGTAATGACTTCTTTTCCAGTCAAGTGTACAAAAACAACAAATAGCTCTCAGCTTCAGTGAAGTGAGATGTTTAATTGGTATGTGGGAGCCACTAATATAAAATACACTTTGACAGAAGAGAAGTAATAGATTTTTTTTACTATGAAAAGTTAGAGTGGTTATGTTGTTCTGATGTCAACTTTACTGTTGGGTGTTCTTCAGCATGCCAGCCTGAATTCTGTTGCAGGGTGCCCTTTTCCGGAGCACAAATTCACTGCGTAAAAAACTTGTGCTTCATATTTTTCCTTGTGTGGAAGCAGAGTGGGACGGGCATGAAATTTGCTTAGTTATTTGCCTCTTGGCAAAGAGATGGAAACTAAGAAATGGTTGGATGTGAACCTATTAGAGTTTTGCAAAGTTTTAAAAGAAATCTTTTTGGCCAGAGGGACATTAAACCTGTACAGATACTCTGTGAACCTGTGCTTTCACGTAGGAAATGTAAATTAAATTTTATTCCGCTCATGCTCTGACACAAAAGGAGTGCAGTTAAGACTGATAAACTCACCAGGACTCAGTGTCCTTCTAAGCATATAAAGCGTGTTCAAAAATTGGACATTAAAGGGGGATGAGAGGAACAGTGTGAGAAATAACAGGAGTGGGTGCAATGACAGTGACTTGCTTTGATAGGCAATTACATCTGGAATTTAGGCACTAACACTTTTGAAGCTTGGCATTGCTGGGCTCAGCACCTGTCCTGGCTACCTTGTCACTGATATTTCAGGTAGGAAATTTGTCATCTGTATCAGTGACAGAAGATACCACTTAGTTAAAAAGTATTCCAAAGTTAGACAGGGTAACCTCAGAAGGAAGGTACAAATATTCTTCCTTTCAGGGCGCTTCATGTGGATGCCTGCTTAAAACAGGACATAAAATATTTCAAGCTTTGTATCAGAATCCGTGGTACTTATGAGAAGGTCCATTATATTTTCTAGAATTTTGGATATCTCAAGAAACAATGTTAGAGGCATTAAGGCCAGCCTGAATGATACCTGGGATATCACTGATAACTGAAAAGGAGACACATTTTCCATTATTCATTTTATATTCTGTTATGGATTTTGATATTTTTAGTATAAGGTGTATTTATCAGATGCTCTCCATTTTCAGATAACAAGTTTTCATGTTTTTTTTTGTGAAACAGAAGTTGCTTCTTGGAGGAGAGGAGCACTTCATCCTCTCTAACGTGTAGGTTGACAGACCTAAACATTTGACATAACCACGTTGGGAGAAACTTTTAGGAGAAGGGATGCATACAAACAGGAAGTACTTTGAGCAGAACCTTTCTTGTGATGGTTCCATTTAGGAAACCATAAAAGAGCAAAGTCTACCTGGGAGAACAAAGACCCTTGTTGCCTGATCTGGTTTCTTTAATACACACAGAGCTGAAAAGGGAAGGTGGGAAGAGAATTGTAAAGACCCTCTTTGAAGGAAGCTGTGCAAGATCATCAAGTTCACATCTCTTGACAGTGCTAGAACTTTAGGACTGTTATGGGCTTTCTTTGTTTAGATTGAATAATCTGTTTTGTAATTAGAAACAGTACAAACTAAAGTGTTGAGTAGTCTGTTATATTCCCATGGAAGTTTTGACTTAATAACGTCATTTTTTCCCAGTTCTAAATGGGGAAAAGTGATTTTGTGAGGCTCTCAAATGCTGGTGACACTCAGACAGATGCTGTCATGGATGAGCAATAAAATGGGTCAATTATCCTTTCTGACAGCTGAGCCAATGTGTTGTATCATTTCCGGAAGCACACTTGCCAAAATTGGGAGATAAAGCTGCAAAGGGCCCCATGGGTCTGTGGCTGGTGTGCCACAGCCCTCTGCCTCTCTGTCTCTCTGTCTCTCTGTCTCTCTGTCTCTCCGTCCCTCCGTCCCTCCGTCCCTCTGTCCCTCTGTCTCTCTGTCTCTCTGTCCCTCCGTCCCTCCGTCCCTCCGTCCCCCCGTCCCTCCGTCCCCAGCCCGTGTCTGCAGCACCACGGTCAGGGATTCTCCAAAAGAGAGCCTCGTCCCTGTCAGCTTCGGCGCCTGGGGTTCAGCACCACGGACAGGGACATCCCGAGACTATTTCGGGGAAAAAGGCAGGGACACAGCTCCGAGGAAGACCGATTTGTTTAAGTTAAGTAGCTGTTGGATTGTTAAGGCCGACTTAGACATGGTCCTTAGAGAGGCTCAGCTGTTGGGATTTTACTATCAATTTCTTCTTTCGCTTTAAGGACAAAGATTTTTGAGTTGATATGTTGATTTGAGCTTCATGCAGCATCTATCTCAGGACCTTTTTTATAATAAACATGATTTCCATATATTTTGTAACAAACATGTGATTTCCATAGTGGTTTGTTTCTCCACAACTCCTGTGGAGACCAGGTGAGGCTGAAGCTTGACCAAAATGTATCTCTGAGATGATTTATCAAAACATACTGTCTGAAATCCTACTCTTTTTAAAATCCTACTTTTAAAAAAAAAAGTTCTGGTAATTTATGTTGCTCTATGACAGTGTCATAACCATCCTTTTATAGCATCACCTTTGGATTTTTTTCTTGTCTTTAGCTGGTTGTTCTCTGTGTCACAGCACCTCCAAAGAACATGACGAGGACGATAGAATGCATCTCATTGCCATTCTTACTTTCTCTTTCATGTTCTCTTCTCTTCTCTTCCCACTAGAGGCTTATTTTTTGAAGTCACAAGAGGCATACTATTTGTACATCAGATGCATATATCAGTTTCTAGGATCACTTGGCTATCTTCAAGCAATCTTTTTTAGAAATTTTAGGGTTTTTTTTAATTTATTGAGGTATTAGGGCAAAAGCCAAGTTTACAGGATCAAAAAGAATAATTTTGGTAATAAGCCTAATCATCTTAATTTTGCTTTGCCTCAAGGAAGTGTATTGTTTGGAATGTAGAACTTCTCAAAGATACGAAAAACCATAGCTCAAAATTAACTGTGGATGTTCAAAATGATGTTCTAAGTTTGTATCTGCTGTTATTGTCCATCTTGCTCTTGTTTCAGTTTTAGGTGCCCTGAACATATGTCATCTTCTAATTGGAAATGAGCTGATAGATCAGTTTTTTAAATGATCACAAACGATCACAAGAAACCGTAGGGCACGTGTCTGGTCATAAAATTTGCTAGAAATCAAAGTAAAGTAATTTCACACACATGTCTTGGGCCATAGGCATATTAAATGTGTGTTTTCTGTCTTCCTAATATAAAGTGAATGTTATTCTCTTGATACAGTGTCTCTTCCTTTTTATAGTCATACATTTGTACTCAGCAGATTATGGATTGCTACCGCACACATCTGTGTAACTCACATTTCTGAACAAGCATGATGGTAGTTAAGTTGAAGATTGCACTGATATGGGAAATGAATATGGGATTTTCCTCACCTAACTGGAGCTGTCTAAAACTGAGTTGGTCAAACTCCTAGTAGCAGGAGGCCTCTTGGGGTCAAACAACAATCCAGGTTTAAAAATAGTGGTCAGAAAATGAGATAAAGGAAAAATAAAAATCTTTGTTTAAGGAGCAGTTTATGGTGGTTCTCAGGCTGTGGACTTACTTTGATGTACACATCAGATGATCTTTCTAAAACTCAAACATCAACATATAAAAATGTAGATCAAATGAGGGAAATCAATAAAAAAAAGATTACTAAGCAAAGATGATATGATCCTAAAAGCTTGAGGTGAAAAGTTTAACAAGATTAATTAAAATAATTTACATATCATATCCAGCCAGTCACTTGAAGCTGCATCAGAATCAGAAACACAAGGTTAATTTCCAAAGTGGGCTGGTCACTGACATTCCAGAAGTCTGTTTGGTACTTTATACTGTTCAGCATGGATGCTAATCCAAAAAAGAGCGTCAAAAGGGAGCTGATAAAACTTTCTGACAGTGCTCATCTGTTGATGGTATTGAAGGTGATGGCTGACTAACCTTATGAAATAGGGAATAAGATGATGGATGAATTCATGTTAGGAGCAAAGCAATGCATGTGTGAAACAAGATACATTGATGGGCTCTTAGCTGACTACTTATATTCAGGATTGATATAATCTGATTGGAATAGTTTTATGAAACAGTACAGATTACAATAAAAACCTACTTATACATTCCCTTTCTAGCCTTCTGCTGCTCTTTTTCTCAGGCTTACATATGATACAGAATAACATATATTTTGTGTGCCTTGACAGAAACCTGCATAAAATGCAAATTTGTATCAGCTTTTGGCTTGAGGTCCTGTGCTCCTAGTACAAACAAAAAGGGTTACGTTTTTAGTTCTGATTGTCTGAAGTGGATCTGCTGTTAGGTACAATGGCTGCTGTTTTCTGTGGTGTGATGTGTTGGCAGAGGAACATGGTCTGTGAAAGGAAGGCAGACAGAGAATGTTTTCATCTCCTGCTATGACTCAAATGTGTGTGGCTTCTCACTTAATCCTGTTTCTCAAAATCCATAAAAGGATTTTTTGTTTGTTTTTTTAGCAAGTGAATAACAGTGCAGGGTTTTCTTTCACTTGGCAGGTTAAGTCATGGAGAGTACATGCAAATGTTTGCTTCTGGCTGGCAGGGTTATTTTCTAAGTAAGGCCATACCCTCCTCACTGCCTGCAAGCAGCTGGATTTCCCTCATGATTCCCAGGGACCTGCAGCTTCCTTTCTCCCTGACCTCTTGGAAATGTACAACACATAACAACTGTCTTCAGTTTGGCTTCCCAGCAGTATTAGGGTATAATACCTCAGGTATGCAGTGTGTGACACATTCAGTTGTGCTGAACAATTTATTAAACCTTACTGTGCTTCATTAGTGTGTGCTAAATTAGTTTGCAGTTCAGCAGTGCATTGTTTTGCAATCTGCTACAGGTGCTTGGAGTAGCATTTGATACTATAGTTAGAAATACAAAGGCATGGAGATTTTTCTTCTAAATTCAAATTTCTCCAAGATTTTAGGTGACCTGAGGCAAATCCTGTCATTGATGTATTGCTAAAACATCACTAATATTGCATAATAGGGTTTTATTATTCATTTTTTCTCCTTAACATTAGCTTATGACCCATATCTTTTAAATGTGAACTTTGGGAATCTTCTGTCTTTTGCACCATTAGGTATTATTTATATTGACATGTTCAGACATTCTAGTTACTAGACCATCTTTAGATCAGTTTTTCCTCACTGTTCCTGCTGTCTCAAAGGAATATGCGTGCTCTTAAAAACACCTGAAATATAAACCATATGTACAAATACTTTTAATTTGCATGCACAAGACTATTTTCTGCCCATACTCTAGCCCTTTATTGAATTCTCAGTTTCTTGAGACTAGAAATTGAAGTATTTAAAAAAATTTTTAGAGCAGCATGTGATCATGTGTTTATATCAAAACAGGTAGACTACACTCACTAATATTCTTAATTATTGCAGTTTCAATTCAAAGGTGTTCAACCATGGGATTCCTTATTTCACTAAGAAAGCACATGAAATTCAAGTAGCTGTTTGTGTTAAGTGGCTAAAATACAATTTAAAATTAATAATAAAAAATAGCATATCAGTTCAGAATTACTGTGTATCACTGAAATGCTTCCTGGGGAAGAATAAAAAGGTTCTGTCAAGGTCTCTCCCCTTGGCTTCAGATAAATTTTGGCATCCAAATTCATAGTTCCCCCTCCTAGCCTAGCTGATGTAGGTTTTGGGGGGCATCTGCTGTGAAACCGGTGGTTTTTTTGTGAATGAATTGGTAAGGACTGTTTTTCTCCTTGATAAATTGTTTTCATTTTTTAAATCTTACAGCTCAAGGGCACTTTGGGTGATCAGTGAGGGCAGTTCAAACAGTTCAGCAGATAATTGTGTTTGTTGTTTTCTTTGGGATACAGTTCCTTAACAAATTTGAGTTAGATATGCATTAAAGGTAAGATGCCCTCTAAAGAAGATGGGACCTAATTTTTAAGAAAACTGTAGCCAGTTGTGTGAAGGAAGAATGGTGAGGCCCAGCAGTGAGTGACAATAGGTAGAGAGAGGGGAATAGCATTTTTTGACTCTTCTCAAACCCAAAAATGACAGGTGAGAGAGTAATGATCTGCACTAGATTAGTTTATTCCCAGATATTTCCCAGTTGACCTAAGTGAATAAAGTTTGGGTCTAGTTAAATCCTTGCATCTTGTCTCTGTATCTCTGTTTGGGAAAAAGAAGTTTTACTCAGTGATCAGGACGTCCCACTGCCAATAACACAAGTATTGGCTAGTTCAGGGAGTTAATTATGTGTTGGTGATACATAAAGTAACTAAACAAGGTTTACGTGCAGCAGGGATTCCAGCAATTGGCATGTTTATGGAGGTGAGAAAACTAACACTGGAACACTGAACATCTGTCAGTTCTCCGAATGTCAGAATACATTGATAGGTGGGCAAGCAGCAGAGAAATCTTAGGGGTGGAAGAAATGCCTCAAAATGGAAGACCTGAAGAGCTCAATTTCTTATGTTTATTAGGAAGTCTAATTATAGTCTGTAAGTATCTTTATATTCAGAATATACTGGGTAAGTAGAGACTCTGTGATGTGTCAGAGAGAAGCTTAATAAGATCTCTTTGATAACACACCAGTAAATTCATAACCAAACTGAAATAGATATATTTTTTAGAATGAGGGTAAGAATTATCAGAAGAAAAAGCTTCCAAGAAAAGTAGCAGATTGTCCATGTACTCAGGAGTCAGATGTCTTTCTGGAAAGCAAGCTGGCCAGATACAGCTCGTGCTGGAATCAAGTTTAAATAGCTGGGCTCAAAATCATGTAATGCAAAGGCATTTAACCTCTTGTCACACAAGCTCAAGGCTAGATGAGATGACCTAAGGGTCCCCCATGTCCTTTAGGCCCAATATGAAAAGTATCAGTAATGAAAACCAGATAATTATCTTGAAAATAAGATGTATGGGAAACAAACATCATACTTGGCAAGGATGCTACCAAACATGATTCCGTAATACAGATAATGGTATTCACAGAAATACAAATACCTGGTTGTATGTGGATAAGAAAACAGTGTAAGAAATCACAAGGAAAATCAACTTTTCTTTTTTTCCCTCTTGAATAAAAAGTGCCTCTTCTTAAATGTCGAACTATAGATAATCATATTGTAATTCTTTCTTTGTAAGACCCCAGTCTGTTTATTTAAGACCATTAGCAATTTTTTCAAAATACTTACATACTTGAATGTGAGTCATTCAAGTATTTGAGTCCAGGAGAGATTCTGCCCTCTAAAGAGGAGCAGTGAACATTCTGCTTTCTTCTGTTGGATGCAACAGGGCCTCTTCTGGAAACAGAGGCAAGATGGGTTACTGTTCCAATGTCTGGCACAGAGTAAGAACTAACAAATAAAACTGTACACTGTAGTGTCTGGACATATTTGACAGCAGTAGATGATAAGAGTCAGTGTGTTTTCTCACTTATTTTTCAGCAAACCATTTTTCTTTGTTGTGTTTCAAAGGAAGCAAGCAAGCTTGGTCCAAAGACTGAGATTTACTATATTTAGTTCTTGGTAAAAATGTGAAGTTGTTTATTTTGAGGTATTCCTATATTTGAGAGTACTTGAAAAAATAATATCAAATGAGTTGTTTTGTTTTAAGAATGGTTTGTAACTTTCATAATTGTAGCACGTGTTGTTACAACAACCACTTTGGGCCAAAAAACAGGTGATCGTGCCTTGGAAAAAGTGAAAACAGAAACTGCCTTACCCCAATTCTTGCCCCAGTTTGGATTCTCTTTTTGAAGGAACAATGACTTGAAAACCACACACATCATTGATTTTTCAATATGATTTGAAAACTTAGCAGCCATGAGTGATTTCTTTCTTCATTTTTACTCCTGGAATCTCATCCATTGTTTTTTGCTCATTGGAATTTTTCTCTCTCTACTTTTTCATTTTTCCCTCTCCATCTAAATAAACATTTTTTTATTGGTGAACTAATACCTAATTTTCCTCTGGGAAAAGAGGTGCTGCAAATAAAATACATTCTGGAATTTCAGGAGATGAAAGCTTTTCAGCTCAGTCTTCCTTAGAGGTCTGCAGCTATAGGGAAGCTGTGTTGAGTAGTGTAAATTTGTGGTCTCACAGCTACATCTAGCACAGCTTAGTTTGGAGTTCCTCTTTTTCCCTTGGCACTTACCCACAGGGGAGGGAATACAGTATGTAATTATGATTCCCTGTTAATTCTGCGATATGAAATAACTGAGAAATTTCAATTAATTTCTTTTTTTTTTTTTTTTTTTTTTTTTTTTTTTTTGGAATTGGGACAGACAACAAAGGACAGATGGCCAGTGAGAAGTACCAGAATAAAAACATGTGGTTTGGAGCTAGACAGCTTACTCCTTTCATATTAAACAGTTCAAGTGTTAATCTATTTAATTCAAAATTTAGATTTTCTATGAATGTCTTATAAAAGCTGAAGTTAATACCATTCAGACTTCTGAGCTCAGCATTTTGTCTTCAGAGGTAAGTATTCTAACTTACTAGGGGAAAATTAAAATGATTTTGACTTTTTTTTTTTTTTTTTTTTTTTGCTTTATTCTGTAGTTAACTGTGCCCAGTGCAGTGTGACACAGTAGAATCACCTCATCCTTAGAAGCAGTTGTCAGAAAAATATGGGCCTGCCTGGTAGAATGTATTAGCCCAATACATTGTCTCCATTTTATTATGAAGCTGCTGGGGAAGCTGTGATATACAGCACTGTCATTACAGATCTATTGTTAGAAGGGCTCTACAGTCTTCTGTGCACTGCCATTAATTTATAGCAGTAAACAATATGTAGCCCTCCAACTGCAGCAAAGCAGAATCTTTTAATGAGGTGGATGTTATTACCACAATAAATCAGTGCATTCGTGTAATGTATAATTCAATGTGTGTATTCCCACTGTAACTTCTCTGAGTAAGCTGATAGTGTATCATTGTCAGTGCACAGCTCCACAGTTCTTTTTTTTTTTTTTTCCCCCTAAGCTTTTTTCATTTGGGGACTTTTTTTATTCACTTGCAAATAAATGTGACATGTCTTGATAGTTGTCCTGTTTCAGGCTTCAGAAACCAACTGTAACAATAACAGCTAAAATCAATACTGTGGATTCTGGCTATATAGATCTCTGCATGATACCTTTTTTTTATTTTTATTTTTTGAAAAGAGAATGAAATCAATTCTAATTGGGTTTAGCTTTATATTCAAGGAATGTAATTCTATAACTATTGATTTGGGCTATACTCATTTGGAGAGTAATAATAGAGGCAGATAAAGAGAATACATAAAATGTAACAGAACCATACAGCACAACACTGTTCCTATTTTTAATTTATATAATTTGTCTACCAATGACCTTCTTTCTTCTTTTTCTCCCAGGAGCATATCTGAGCCTTTAGGGAAAATCAGTACAGATGGAGATTCCAAAATGGTTCTTCTAACAAAGAGACTTCTTGGAGTCAGTTTCATACTTCCCTGGAATAAATTTGCTAAATCAGATAAAAATCCTTTTATACAGGAACAACTCCTTTTAAAGGGTTATATTTCAAATTAGTGAACTGCAAAAATAGTAATTAACCTAAGATGTTTTTTCTTTATCCTACTGCAATGTGAAAGCTGCTCTAAGTAAAAAACGTAAGATTAGATTTTAGGTCAGTCAAAGATCTGATCTGTTCTAGCAGAGAAAATACTTTGAAGCTTGTATGCCAAATTTCACATGAGCTGCAAAGAAACAGTTATTTGAATAATCATCATCTCAATAGCAGATGTAGTTTTTCACTTGAACTCTGCTTGAATTCAAGATTAGGTTACTGATACTTTTGTTCAAGGACCTTTAGTTTTTCCTCACCTTGTAGTGTGTTCTTAAGTATATTTATTCTTGGAGAAAGGAGATATTGTTTCATGTTTATTCTTTGCTTGTATTTGAATGCACCCGTTGTCTGTACAGATGAACATAATTTACATTAATAACATACTAAAAGTGTGCTCAATCTGTATACAAAATTTTACTGCATATGTATTTTGCATATATATCCAAATATATTTTAAAACTCTTACAGCAGGAGTGATTTGTGTGACCGATACTCATCTTCTTTCAAATCATTTATGTAAAAGTCTGCTGAGGAAATACACAGCTCTAGATAACAAAATATTATGTTTCCTACTTTTAAATAAGTCCCTGGGTGTTTATAGTCTAGGTAAGCCCTGAACAAAGAATGATAGCATTGGTGAAAGTGTGATAGACATTTTTAGTCATACATATGTTGTTTCTTTTATATCAATGTTTTTATATAGTATAGAAATTCTGGTCTTTCATTTGTCTATTTCAAAGGTGAAAATTCTATGAATTAAGTAAAACTTGGCTTGAGGTGGTAAATAGAAAGCATAGGAGCAAGAATAATATTACCAAAATTCCAAGTCCACTGTTAATATTCTACCACCCCATCAATCGCTACTTTTTTCTCCAAAAAAATATCCAAAAACAATGCTTCTCGATGTTGCTATTTGCTTAATAGTGTATTCAACATGCACACATATCCACAGGCACCCAAGTTAAACAACACTTTGTCCCAGACATTCCACTGTGAATTGGATGGAGTCAGTGACTTGAATCAGCAGTAAATGAAGCCTGTATTAATGCTGAAGAGATTTTTCCGAGCAGCCATGTGTTTGTGCATGGAATCCTGGTTCCAAGTACACGGATCTCCTCGGGTGCTTACAGAAACCAACATCTGCTTTTGCAAAGCACCAAGCCCCGTCTTCTCCGTGCATGCCAGTAATTCTGGTTACCAAAAAGAGCAAGGGCAGTATGATGTGATAGTATTCATGTTAATTTTATTTGCTTAAGGAGTTTATTTTTACCAATCTTGCAGCCCATTGGAGCTTTGAACCCAAAGAGAGCAGCATTCTTTGCTGAGAGATATGAGTCGTGGGAAGACGATCAGGTCCCAAAATTTCACTACGGCACCCATTATTCAACAGCAAGTTTTGCACTCACGTGGTTGTTAAGGATTGTAAGTATATATTTTAAAAATGCTTTTCCTTTAAGTGATAATGAAAGCAACAAATATCTAAACTAAAACTGAATGGTATATAAGAGTACTGAAATTTTCTAGTAATTGTAATCAGTAGTGTAGGAGAAATGTGCTCCAAAGTTCAAGCAGAAAGTTTTCATTTTTATGGTACAGCCTTTTCAAATCAGTAAAGCTTTTACTCCTTAAAAGTTGCTTTTAAGTGTACATACTTCTTTAAACATGGTTAACTTTCCTTCCTTGCGTATTTTCTGACTGGACCAAGTACCAAGCATTTGTGGTTCTTAATTAATGTATTTAATTTTCCCCTCCTAATGAGTGTGAATTGGTTTCTGATGATCATGAAGTTCTGTGGTGTAAATAATTAATTTTAAAAAATCTGCTACAGTTGATATGGAATTTACTTTGAGCCGCTACATATTGATAATGTATTGGTTAAACAATATATTTTTCAATAAAATTGAAAGTCAATTTATCTCCTAGGAAGTAATTTCTTTGGGAAAGCATTAGCAGCACATCATTAATTAAAGCTTGTTAGAATGTACAAGCATGCATAAATCCTTGAAGTAATTTATAGTGCTTAGCTAATTTCAGGCAATTACCCACTAATATGTGCTTAAGTGTTCTTTAACTAAGAGGAGGCTTTTAAATCTTCCAAACATTTTTCTAAATCATAAATTATATATGAAACAATAACAGTCCTAAAGCTCTCAGTATTGAATGCTACTATTTAGATTAACAGACCACCTTAAACAAAGTAAAACACATTATTTTTGTTATTTACTAGCTTAATAAATATCTAAGATATCTGAGCTTTTTCATGCTGTTGAGAGCAATTTGTGTCACAATTGACTGTAGTTTCTACTTCAGCCTTTGAGTATTTTCTTTTGATTTTATTTGCTTTTCTTTATCTGGGTATGTATGCATGGAGTAAGATTAAAAAGTATTTATTGAACAAACAAGCATCAGTTTGTACTTCTCATTCTTAAATAATAGAATTAACCCTTTGCTATTAATCATGTGTCTGCCAGAAGAATAGCATCATTCACAACCAGACCCCAAAAGAATATAAAATTCCTTGTTTTACCCTGAAATTTCTGAAGAGATGCTTTGTTGTTTTTAATGAATCTTTTTATATGTGCTTAGGAGCCCTTCACAACACTCTTCCTAAATCTACAAGGTGGGAAGTTTGATCATGCAGATAGGACTTTTTCGTCTATTTCAAGAGCGTGGCGCAACAGTCAGCGTGACACTTCTGACATCAAGGTAAAACACTTCCTGAAAGGTAGTAACATGTTTTATACTGCATCTGCCTTTATTGTAGCTGGGAGTGTAGGATGGAAGGAAGAAGACTGGGAGCTATCCCACCATTTGGGAAAAGATGCAAGGCAGATGACAGGTGGTTTTACTTCTGTCAGAATATTTCAATGAATTCTTTTGTAAAACTGTAGTAAACATTTTTAGCCCTGAGACTGAAATATTTTGAACTGGGGAGGAAAACACAGGAGACAAGGATGCTGGCAGTGGTGGGAAAAATCAAATCCAAGAAGATAGATTAATATCAGTATTGGGTTTTTGTAATGGAAGGAAGGATGGAAAAGTACAGTGTGAAGAAAATCAGGGGCAAGCTCAAGGAAGTCATGAGACCAGCAGGAGACCTAAGTGACACGATCATTCACTCATATTCATGGTGAGCAGACAATTTAGGAAATGGTTGATCTGCAAATTAATGGAATGCAAGAATTGTCAACTGGCAGTGCTGAAAAAGGGATGTCTTTCTTGCATCTGTGAATCCCCACCAATAGAATCAATGGCAATCAGTGGCAAGTGGAATTAATGCCACTTAGAAAAAGATGTAATGTCTATATGAAATTGGGAAAGAAGGGTTTAGAAAATACAAATACATTAGATTTTTTTCAAATTAATTAGTCATTATGGGCTTAATTTCCTTGTAACCTACAAGACTGCCAGATGGTATTTCAGAGTGCATTTTTAGGGGATTTTTTAAAAATGGAGGAGGAGAAAGATATCAGTAGTGGACAAATCAAGTATTTAATACAGAAAAAAAAGGGAGCCAAGAAATGATGAGGTGAGTGTAACTGCAATTCACAGAAAAATACTTAGGCAAATAATCAGACTATGTTTAAGTGCCAGGAAGATAGCTTGGAGACAAGCAAATGAAACACATGTTTATCAAGAAGAGATTATGTCAAAGCAATCACAGTTTCTGATGAGAAAAGGTAACAGACCTTATGAGCAGAGAAGAAGCAGACGATGATCTTAGTTTTTTACATTGTCTTATGAGTGAGCTGGGATTACTCTGTCTAAAAGAATCCACTGTATTTGGAGAATAGCTACCAGCAGTTCATTATTAAAATTGAAAGATGTACTGAGTCGAATTCTTCTTGATAATAACAGGTTAGGCCTCAATTTCCATTGATATTAGATTGAAAGGTACTGAAAGTGTAGTGAAATTGGTAGTGCTTCTTGCAGAAGGGAAAAATGATTTTAGAGAAGTGTTAGGTGAAGTTTATTAGGGAAGAGTGATAATTGTAATTTGCATGCAGGTTCTCATACAGTTATAACGCAAGGAACAATCTACTGTGAAAAAAACCCCAACATTTAGGTTCTAGTACATCTCCTGTAGTACACTACAGTGCATGTGAGTTAACAGTATTATGGTATAACAAAAGGTGAATAACATTTCGTGGAAGATACATCAACAGGACATAATGGAACTTTCAAAATGTGTGACAAAAATCTTCACTTTTTCCCAGCTTTGATAAGGTCTTAGCTAGAATATTACACCCATAGTTTTGGGCTGGGTGGAGAGAATCCACACTGGAACAATGATCACAGTGCAAGGTCTTGAAAATAAAATGCAGTGAAAGATTGAGTAGCTGTGCTTATTTTTCTTCTAAAGCAGAGCAGATTGAGGAGGACCTTGTGTCTTTCTGTTACATGGAGACTGCTGTAAGGAAAAAAAAGGAAAACAATCTCTGCTGCCCATGCTGGACAGGATAGGAATTAATGGTCTTAAATCTCAGGGAGATTTTGGTTGGAATCAAAGTAACCTTCCCAACAGAAAAACAAAACTGATGAATCTGATGAATGTTTCCCTGGCAGTTAGTGTAGGAAGGGGTTTTCAGAAATGCTTAGGTAACTTTTGGAAATGGCATATGTGCAAGCTGGTACTGCCTTTAAAGGCATCCCTTCTGTTATGGATGATCTCTTGGAGTTGCTTACAGCTTCCTGAGACTGTAAATTGCTATGAATTACATGATGCTGCTGTGAAGCGTCCGAGTGAGTATTAAGGTTGACTAGAGGAATCTGTTTGTGAGACTGGATGAGCAACCAGGAAGGGGGATGAGATGAGATTTCCATAGGGACGTGTTCAAAGAATTAGAAAGGAAGATGTTTGAATGTTTCCCTCTTCACTGGAAATACCTGTATTCCCCGTATTTCATTACAGCTGTGAAAACCAGGTTTCCTGATACTTGGTGCTCTACCCTGCAAGTGTGTGCGAATACGTGACTAAAGTGTCCCACATGCCTCTAGAAACTTTCTACATGCAGAAGTGCAATATTTTAGCCTCCTGTTGCTTGAATGTGTTTAGTTGACTCATGCATGGAATAGCCCGAACAAAGCAGAGCACATAATGGTGCTCCTGTAGTTATTAGCAAGTAGGGGACACAAAGGAAAAAGAAGGGTTGGTTCCTCTTCCAGCTGAAAAAAGTGTGACATTTAGGACCAGTGAGCTGATTACAAGAAATAATTTCTC